>NC_034590.1:143919226-143928188 GCF_900095145.1 Mus pahari | reverse complement strand
GACAGGGTTTCTCTGTGTAGCCCTGGCTGTCCTGGAACTCACTCTGTAGACCAGGCTGGCCTCGAACTCAGAAATCCACCTGCCTCTGCCTCCCAAGTACTGGGATTAAAAAGTCTTGAACTCTGCCGAAGCTTGGGGTGGGGCGTGTCCATGTTCTCAGACAGAAGTGGGAGTGACCCCAGCACTGATGGCAGCCTTTGCTAAATCATCTTTATGTCATGACTTACTTCCTTGAGGAGATATTTGTTTGTATAATTTGCCTACAAAACTTTTCATATTCAGTGACAAGTTCCAATATTTTGATGACTATTATGCATTAAAATGGCAATGAGGATCGCTATTATATATTTTCGGTTTGGCAGGGCTGGGGGAGATGTAATGAAATAGCATCCAAGTAAATAGCAGTCCTTAGTTTTAAACCCAAAGGCAGGCAGTGATGTAAACTATGTACTTTGTCATTACGATGACACATAGATATAAAATATTAATCACATATAGCATTTAATTAATTTCAATCATACCAGTCTGTTGTGGTATAATAAATTAACGTAAAGTCTGCCAAGAACTGCTTACCTTAACCATGACCTATTAACTATCCTTAATTTTTTATGTACTCATGAAACTTGAAAACTGTCTATAAATCAACAAAGCTATTTGGTGAGCGCCATGCAGAAGGATCTAGAGTGGGTAAGTCAGCTCTCCCAGAAATGGCCTACTGTCTTGCTTGGCTATGGTGGGAGCACTCTGGAGGCATGGCCCCAGGCTCTGTCTCAGGATTGCTTCTTGCTACTGATGTGCTTTCTCATGCTTGTCATTGTTGCACTCCTCGTTGATTTGTCTTGGTGTGAATAGACACCGGAAGCCCCTCGCTGCCTCTAGCCCGGTGTGATTGCTTCCTAAGCGAAAGCCTACTCTGTCGGGCAAGTTTTCTGAGGATCAACATGAAAAATGCAAGTTCTTGAGATAATGCTGTTCGGATGAATCAGTGATTTTATGGAATTCCTGATTTGATTTAAGCAGTTTTAGGAAGTTAGCTTGGTTTAAATCATTTTTTTTTTTTGGAAGTCAGGGTAGTTGATAAAATGTTTAAAGTTAGCATCAAGAACAGAAGATGCTCGCTCCTCACAGACAGGCAAGAGCTGCCTGAGTTAGAGAAAGGAGCACACTGAGCATTCGTTCATTGCAAGCGCGTATTGTAGACATGAGAAAAACCGGCTCGGGACAAGGAAAAGATCAAAGAAAGCTCTCACTCTAGGTTGGGCCCGAGTTCCTTGGTTTAGGAACTCGGTAATAGGTTCTCGGTGTGCACTATGAAATCGGCTATGAATAAAGCATAAAGAACTCTATTATAAGAACAGAGAACAGATGAGTAGCCAGTCCAACTGATCAAGACTTCGAAAATAAGACGTAAGACATATGACTTGTTCCTTAGTAAACACCAGTTGTCCTCAGCCAAGCATAGGAAGAAACCTGCTCCTATAGACTTGGTCTGCTTAAACTTTGTTAATCTGTGAGCTTATGGAGAGAAAGATAGATGAAAATTGTTTGGTTGGCTATAAGTTTCAAGGGAGAAAAACACAATCAACAGTTCGGTTGACATTTCCTCTTACGTAATTATTTTAATCTGGTTTTTGAAGACTATGTTTTTGTGGTAATTGTTTAACTTGTGGCTATGAGGTAACTTCCTTCTTAAATAGAAAACCTTTTGTCTTAAGGGGGTATTAAAAAGGTTAAGAGCCAGGCGTGGTGGTGCATGCCTTTAATCCCAGCACTTGGGAGGCAGAGGCAGGTGGATTTCTGAGTTCGAGGCCAGCCTGGTCTACAAAGTGAGTTCCAGGACAGCCAGGGCTATACAGAGAAACCCTGTCTCGAAAAACCGAAAAAAAAAAAAAAAAAAAAAAGTTAAGAGAAAAAATAAAATGCCGGAGCCTGTCTTTGCTTTTCAACCCCCCCCCCCCCTGTGTGTGTGTTTGTGTGTGTGTGTGTGTGTGTGTGTGTGTGTGTGTGTGTGTGTGTGTGTGTGTGTGTGTGTGTGTGTATGTTTGAATTACCCCCTTTCTTTTCTCTAATTGCTGGCTGCCAGCAGCAACCTCCACAGGTTGGTATCAGCACTGTCCCTTTCACCCTTTCACTGACACCACACCCCAGTGCCTGCCTCAGTTCACCCTGTGGTGTCAAAGGTGATCTTGGACAGCTTTCACCTATTATTTCTGCCACTAACAAAAGAAATGCCACTGTAACAGTTGGTGGTTTTTTAATGCAAAGCTGACACCCCAATCCTGTCCATCTCCCTGTTCCCTCATATCTGCCTTTGCTCATGCAACCTCCCCACCCCAATACAAACAAACACACACAATACAAACACACACACAATCAAACACAAAACAAAGAAAACTTCTCATCTCCCATTAACCTTTTTAATACCCCCTTAAGAAAAAAAAAAAAGGTTTTCTATTTAAGAAGGAAATTGCTTCATAGCCACAAGTTAAACAATTACCACAAAAACATAGTCTTCAAAAACCAGATTAAAATAATTACGTAAGAGGAAATGTCAACCGAACTGTTGATTGTGTTTTTCTTCCTTGAAACTTATAGCTAACCAAACAATTCTCATCTATCTTTCTTTCCATGGCCGCAGTGGTGATTGTGTGGGGAGGGGGAGGCATTACCCCCACATCCACACTACTTTACAGTACACAAATGGTGGGGCCAGCTCTCCTGCTCTTGCCCTCTGGGTTGGTTCACCAGCACCCCTACCACCAGGGTCAGCTCTGGTGTGCCTTTTGGGTGAGGTGCAGGGCCTACTCCCCCAAATGCTGCAGCTGGTGAGGGGCAGGACTAGCTCTCCCAAGCTCATGACTCTGTAGGCAGCTCTCTTGACTGCTGAGATGGTGAGGGGTGGAGGCATTACTTCTGTACCCATGTCACCCCATGGCAGACACATGGTGGGGTTGTCTTCTGCCACTAGGGCTGGCTCCACTCTGCTGCCTGGCTGATAGCTGGGTAGGCTCTCCCAGTGCTACTGCCAGTGAGAGGCAGGGCCAGCTCTCCAGTGTGCCAGCAGCCAGTGAGGGATGGGATACTGGGATAACCAGTTTGGCACAGACCCTAGACATTCATATGTTTCTTGGCAGCTGCCTGGACCAGGGATGTCCCCATGATCTCTTAGTGGTAATAGAAACTATGGACATTAACTCTGACTCTATAGCCCAGACATGGCCTTTGGTGGCAGCTCAGACTGGGACTTTATGATGGCCCCAGGTGTTCTGGCTGGCTACTTCTCTTCACCCTCAAGTCTCTTCCACATCTTCATAATGCTCAAGCTGCTCCACTTCTCTTTCTCTCCCATCTGTGTCCACCACATACTCACACACTGTGGTGGCTCTAACTGCAGGCTGGCCACCCACCTGGCAAGCCCTTGTGGCATGGGAGTGTCTGTGTACCACTTGTGTTGTGTGCCAGAGGCCAAGTCTGTGGGTGAAGAGGGGGTTCATGAGTCCCTGTGTGTGTGTGTGTATCTGTGTGTGTGTGTGTGTGTGTGTGTGTGTGTGTGTGTGTGTGTGTCTTCTTCCCATGGTTCACTGTGTGATGGTGGCCAGGGGCTCTGTGTGTCTATGGCCTGCCTGTACTGTGGGTCTTTGGAAGGCAGGTCTGTGGGCATCTTTCCCAGCCTGCACCGCATGTCATGGCAGAACACAGTTTTGTCTTCCTCTTCTAGCTCTGTACTGCCTGAATTTGATTTGATTTCATTTTCATGTGTCCCAGCCTTGGCCACCAAGCCAGGCATCAGGCTAGGATGAACAAAGGACCGCCATCAGCTCTGCCCCTGACTGACATAAAAACATTACAACCACCACGGTGTCTCTTTGCTCCATTGCCGGGGGATAGTAAAGGATTTTAAAGTGTACAATTTGTCTCAATACATAAGTCATTTTATTTTTTTAAAAAAATCCCAGAACTGAAGAATGAAGTTTCACATGTTATTTATTTTGTCTCCTAGCAGGGTTTCTGGTGAGAAATAATGAATAGAATTGTGTGATGGGCTGTTAAATTTGAAATTATATTGCCATTATACAAAGGAAATAAAATAAATGGCCCATATTCCCTCCCTATCCCACACATAATGTACCAAATATATAAAGTGAATGTAACCCTTCTGGAATGGTTTTGATGATCGAGTTTTATAATATAACATCTTGTAATAGGATCCTCTCTCTCTCCTCTCTCTCTCTCTCTCTCTCTCTCTCTCTCTCTCTCTCTCTCTCTCTCTCTCTCTGTGTGTGTGTGTGTGTGTGTATAACCAGCCACAGTACCTAGATGAAAAAGACACATCACTGGAAGCTACACCTTTGAAGGTTATACCTAGTCCCTGGTCTCTTCTCTTTCTTTAGTTCTTGGCTGCCATAATCGATGCTAACCTATTCCACACAGCTCTCCCTACCACCATAGACTAAGGCTTTTATCTCTGTCTCTGTCCCCCAACCCCCCAACTTTGAAAGCAGGCAGCAGATCTGTGACTGGAAGACTCAAAGAACAACAGCTCGTGCAAACCCCAAAGGGGCTGTGGTTGCTGAAAAGAGAAGTCAGAAATAAAACAGAGATGGGTTTTTCGTTTTCCTTGATTCTCTTTCCAAAGGCGGAAACAACAGCCCCTCTCTTCTTGTGGACAATGAAAACGTGTTTGACCCGGAGAAAGCTTCCCCAGTATCTCGAAGGAGGCAGGAGCCAGGGGCACTTGGTCCTCGTGGCTCTTGCGTATCATAGACACTTTCCCTTGTGCCACTGTCAAACTGTCTGGGGCATTTGTTCAAACGTCATATTCACCATATGCACACGTGTGGGCCGAATATGGAAGTACCTCTAGGTGCACATGCTGACAGCCTGGTCCCCAGCTGCTACTGCTATTTGGGAGGAAGTGGTGCTGTTAGGGGCGGGGCATAGCTGGAGGCGGTACATCAGGAAGGGCGGAGAAGGAGGAGGGGGTTGCTTATCCCTTTGAAGGTTATAAATGCTCCCTAGTCGGTGGCACACGCCTTTAATCCCGCATTTGGGAGGCAGAGGCAGGCAAATTTCTGAGTTCGAGGTCAGCCTGGTCTACAGAGTGCATTCCAGGACAGCCAGGGCTACACAGAGAAACCAAAATTAATAAACAAATAAATAAATGCTCCCTACTCTCTTCCCTTCTCTCTGCTTCCTGGCCGCCATGATGGAAGCTGACCTACTCTACCCAGGTGTCTTCATCACCATGAACCTCTCCAGCCACAAGCTAAAATGAATTATTCTTTCTTTGCGTTTTTATCTTAGCTACTTTGTCACAGCAATGAAGGCTTGCTGACATGACATTACCTGTTTCTTCATCTGTGAAATGGAGCTAAATTATAGTCTCTGCCTCATAGAACTATGAACGTCGTAAAAGAATAGCTGTGCACAGTAAATGCAAGCATGTATTAGTGCCTTTCACATAGCGTTAACTGTTAATATGTGCTGGGATGTTCACATTAGCCTAAATCTGTGGGAACCTCTTGTGAATATTCTTGACAACTCACGAAGACCATGGAAAACTGCCTTTTAGAGACCATGCACTTTCCAGTTCACTTATGGTATTTAGCATCATTACAGAGACATTGTTGACACTCTCCAAAATGTCTTGGACTCTCCTCTGCTCAGTTGAAGGTATCTTCTTTAAAAATGAAATATGGGAAAGGGGGAACCACATAGTACCTTAAGTTGCTCCCAAGTCAGTTTGTTGTGTGTGTGTGTGTGTTGCCAAGAAAACAGGTTTTGCCTTTCAAATCAGAATGTGGGAAAGTCAGAGCGCTGCCACTGATTTAGGTCTCAATGTGGGATGCAGGGTAGCCTTTTACTCCCCGTGGTACAGCCTCTAGCCACTGGGTGTCAATGTCTTCATGTCTAAAAGTGGAGGAAGGTAGATTCAGCCTACATAGTCTCCGGAAACTGCTGCTTCCTATGCTAAGAACAAACGCTGTCTCATTCTGGTGACGTCGGGTACCCGGAATAGGCAGATTTGTAGATACCCACAAAAGTAGACTAGTGGATGGATGCCATGGGCTTGGAATGAATATAGCATTTATTTATTTATTTATTTATTTATTTATTTATTTATTTATTTATTTATTTGGTTTTTCAAGACAGGGTTTCTTTGTGTAGCCCTGGCTGTCCTGGAACTCACTCTGTAGACCAGGCTGGCCTCGAACTCAGAAATCCGCCTGCCTCTGCCTCCCAAGTGCTGGGACTACAGGCATGCACCACCACACCAGGCTGCATATAGCATTTCTGTTTGAAGTAGGTATTACTCCTGTCCATAAATGAGTGCATTTAGTGTCATCAAATTGTATATTTTATCACGGAGGCTGAATTTACCTAGACACATACCACTGCTTTCTAGACAAAGTTTTGAGAGCAAGTGAAGTTTCCCCGAACTTTTTAGCTCAGTATCATGAGTTATTTGGTATTCAAAAGAAACTTGGGATTTATGGACAATGGTCAAAATGTCCCCTCCCCCATCCATCTTTTGGTTGATGTCACCTCTACTTTCCTTACATTCTCAATGGCACATCTCTGCTTGAAACCTTGCTTCCAAGGTCTCTCAGAGGGACCCAGTGGGAGATAGTTCCACAGTTCCAGTTTTTCTACAAGTATCTGAAATGACTACATTTCAGGGCCCAAGAGCCTTACTCAGCACACTTGCAGGGTGTGAATTTTTGTTGTGTCCTGCTTCTCTTGATCTCATTCTCCTTCCTTCCCCATCTGATATGGCCTTCCTAAATTGACTTGGAACTTCTAACACTCCACCTCAGCCTCCTCGGGGTAGAGTGTGCAGGGGTAGACTACCATGCTTGGCTGAGGGGTCACAGTTTGACAGTGTCTTACTGATGCTGCCCCCGCTGACAGGAAATCATTTCATTTTCTTTGATGCTGAGTGCCCTCTTTGCAGTTCCCTCGATCCTGAGTCAGGAGTTCCTTGATGTTGATGACTAGAGGGAACCAGATTTATAAAGGAGAAAGAAAAATACTTTCAAAATAATCCTATTTGTAATACTCATGTAAGGAGTTTGGCAACAACAACAATAACAAAGTGTCCAGAGCCCTTCAAAGAAAGAAACCTCTCCCCTTCCTGTCCTTCTTTCCTCTTTCTGCCTGTGTTCATCAGCCTTCTCATCACCGTGGCAGTGTGTCTGACACCAAGCTACAGAAGAAGAAAGGGACAGTTCAGTCACAAGGAACTTAGCAAGAGCATCCACTTATCTGAGCGCTGTATGTAGACCACTGAGCTGATTTCTCTTATTTCTCCTCCAAATGACCTGTTATGACTCCTAATCCACAGGTAAGTTACTTCCTCAAAGGCTCATAGCTGGCATGGAAATTTAAAGCCAGTACCATCTGATTAGAGGCTACACGTTAATTGACCATAATTCTCAGCTCCTAAAGTGAGGTGTTCACATACCTGACCCCGTTGTTGCCATATAAAGACATTCAGTAAAATACAACTTTATTGTCAGTTGAATAAAATACAACTTTATTGTCAGGTTCTCAATCTTCCAATGACAAAGGAGTAAACGTGGTATTTTAAATCTTGCCTAGTGTTGGCAAGCACCCCAAAAAGTGTTGTCGTTATTACTGAGGGAACCAGCCACCTGAGACTGTACCTTCCTAATCACTTCTTAAGGGAACTGAATGAATCTAATTGGAAACATCTACCTGATTCCCTATAGGATTATGTCATGGAAGACCGAGCAAGAAAGGCACAAAAATCAATAAACGAGAGAGCAGAGTTGAAATTAGAGAGGCCCGGGACAGACGAACACTAAATTTGGAGCTCCAGAGGAATGTCTGGGAGCAGTTGGGTAATTGATGCGTGAGGGAGGATGATGTACAGTTTTCAGAACACAGTTCTCTCCCTTTAGACAATTGATAATCCAAATGACAGGATATTATGTGCGTGTCCGTGAAAGACGTGTGAGGCCGCTCTGCTCAGAGGGTAGCACTGTGGCAGATTTCAGGCCATGTTAAGGATTTAGAGTATATGGTCACGACCATCCATTGTTCCTGAAAGGATGATCTGAGGAGTGAGAAGAGCCCTCCCCTTTCTCCCCTCCCAGCCTTGAATTCAAAATCCTTCTGCCCCAGCCCCCTGAATGGCAACCACCAATCAGGAGGAAACCAGAAGTTAAATTCCTAGTTTGCCTCTCAGCACCAGCCAGTTATGTTAAAGGCCCCAATGGACCCCCAAACAGATGTGTGCCAGGCTAGATACTGCCTTCTTGCCTCTATAAACGCTTGCCTGAATCAGAGCTCAGGGTCCCCTCCCATTCTCCTGTGTCAGAGACACTGATGCGGCCCAACCTCGAGCTTGAATAAAGAGACCCTAATACTATTGCATCAGATTTGACTCCTTGGTGGTCTTTTGGGGGGGGTGTTCATTAATACTTCCTGGCACAACAATTGCAGCATGTAAGGGGGTGATTCAGACAGTGGCAGTCAGAGAAGGGAGGGCGAGGCTGGCTGTACATTTATAAGTAAATCACATTTGATTATTTATTTTATTTTATTTATTTTTTGTGTGTGTCTATGTGTGGGCATATGCATCACAGATGCGGATGTTAGAAGACAGCTGGGAGGAGTCGGGTGTCACCTTCCATTCTACAGGGCCTGGGGATTAGAACTCCCCAGTTTGTGAGGCTTGGCCTCAAGTGCCTCTACCTGCTGAGCCATCTCAGTGGCCCTCAATCCTTTTACAAAACTGTGGTGTGTGAGAAGGATAAGAGCTCTGGAAAGAAGAAAAGTTGAAAAGGGCTTAAAATACTGGGTAAGTTCCCAGAGGGCATAGTGACCTCATGGTTGTCTAGGTCATCCCCACATTTGCCATCTCTGCTCAAGGTACACATGACAATGAAGTCTCTCTCTCTCTCTCTCTCTCTCTCTCTCTCTCTCTCTCTCTCTC
>NC_034590.1:143826458-143919120 GCF_900095145.1 Mus pahari | reverse complement strand
CTCTCTCTCTCTGTGACTCTCTCTCTGACTCTCTCTCTGTGACTCTCTCTGTGACTCTCTCTCTCTCTGTGACTCTCTCTCTGTGACTCTCTCTCTCTGACTCTCTCTCTCTCTGTGACTCTCTCTGTGACTCTCTCTCTCTCTGTGACTCTCTCTGTGACTCTCTCTCTCTCTGTGACTCTCTCTGACTCTCTCTCTCTCTGACTCTCTCTCTCTGACTCTTTCTCTGTGACTCTCTCTCTGTGACTCTCTCTCTCTCTCTGACTCTCTCTCTGTGTGACTCTCTCTCTGACTCTCTCTCTCTGTGACTCTCTCTCTGACTCTCTCTCTCTCTGTGACTCTCTCTGTCACTCTCTCTCTGTCACTCTCTCTCTGACTCTCTCTCTCTCTGTGACTCTCTCTCTGACTCTCTCTCTCTCTCTCTGTGACTCTCTCTGTGACTCTCTCTCTCTGTGACTCTCTCTCTGTGACTCTCTCTCTCTCTGTGACTCTCTCTGTGACTCTCTCTCTGTGACTCTCTCTCTCTGACTCTCTCTGGCTCTCTGTGACTCTCTCTCTCTCTCTGTGACTCTCTCTCTCTCTGTGACTCTCTCTCTCTGTGACTCTCTCTCTCTCTGTGACTCTCTCTCTGTGACTCTCTCTCTCTGACTCTCTCTCTGTGACTCTCTCTCTGTGTGACTCTCTCTCTCTCTGTGACTCTCTCTGTGACTCTCTCTGTGACTCTCTCTGTGACTCTCTCTCTCTCTCTCTCTCTCTCTCTCTCTCTCTCTCTCTCTTCTCAAGAAAGGGTTTCTCTGTATATCCCTGGCTGCCCTGGAACTTGCTTTGTAGATCAGGCTGGCCTCTTACTCAGAGATCTGCTTGCTTCTGCTTTCAAGAAAAAACATTTCAGCCAGAGATGGTTGTACACACCTTTAATCCCAGCACTTGGGGAGGCAGAGACAGGCAGATCTCTGAGTTAGGGGGCAGCCTGGTCTACAAAGCAAATTCCAGGGCAGTCGGGGACACAGAGAAATTCTGTCTTGAAACAACAGCAGCAACAACAGCAAAGTAAACTAGATGGTAATCTTAGTGCTATGTATATCAGGCACTAGAGATAAGGAGTTAGCATTAGCCTTGACATTCCTGCCAAAGATGCAATTTAGGCCAAAACCAAGATGAGTGTGCTTCTCAAGGAGACCATGGAAGAGACTCCTCATATGTAGAACACAGCTCTGATGACGTAAGTGGCAGGCATACCTAAGCAACCAGGTGATGTCCTGAATCAAGATGCTCCGTAGAAGCTCAAAGAACTTTTTGGATTAGATAAATTTCCCTAAGAACCCAAAGGACAAACGAGTTATTTTGCTCCTAACATTAGGGTTAGACACTTAAAGCCATACTTCTTAATCCCAGCTACAAAGATTCTTGATAGCCCCTCTCCCCCTCCCCCTTCCCATGCTTCTGACTAAGGTTTTGACTTACTGGGCTGGACTGCAGCCTGGAACTTGGGATTTTACAAGTCCTAAAATGATGAAAAGCAGCAGCCAAGGCTGTGGCCTTCAAATGTGTGTAGCTTTATAGATTTGGCAACAACCCCTTGGCCTCTGATAGTGTCCCTTTAAGTACAACGATTCCATTGTAGGTAGCCAGTGGATTAGATAATAACTCTCTAGAAAGCATATACCAAAACCTGGACTTTTTTTTTTCTTTTAGAAAAATGGAGTGAACATTTCTGAGTGGACTTTTAGCATAAATACCTTCTGTATTTATTTTGGCCATTTTAATGTACAGCCAGAGCCATGAGCCCCTGCTTTGTAGTTATTTAAACCCTGACACATGACTTTATTTTCATATTTAATGTGCCAGTGCTATTGTCAGTAACGTAATATCATAAGTCAGATGAGCTATAGAAGGAGGAGTTTTACCTTGGTTCATAGTTTTCAAAGACTTGGTCAAGGGGGTCACATTTGATGATGATCTTTAGCTGCAGAGTCCTAAAGTTTGTAGGACGCTATATGGCAATGGTATTATAAGCATTATATGCTATGCTTATGTATGCATCTCCTCTGGTCTCCTTTGTATAAAGCCACTCAGAGTTGACCATGGCAGCTTCATGCTAATGATTTTACCTGATCCTAATTTCCCAATGCCCCACCCCTAAGCATCACTGACACGCGAAGTTTCTAAACTCTTAGTTCCTATAGTAGTCATCTTTATGTTGCTATAAGAATATCTCTGAGCTAATCGGTTTTATAAGAGATGTTTATTTTTCTCAGTTTTGGAGGTTGGTTGGCCCCATGGCATTTGGGCCTGTGGACAGTAGCTCATGATGCCATCAATGGATGGTAGAGGGGGGTGCTCAGCTCAGGGCAGCCAGAAAGCAAGGGTAGAAGGGAAGACTGTGGTCTCATAGTCTCC
Source organism: Mus pahari (assembly GCF_900095145.1). NCBI lineage: Eukaryota > Metazoa > Chordata > Mammalia > Rodentia > Muridae > Mus > Mus pahari. Next base: position 143,916,720 of record NC_034590.1, on the reverse strand, counting down.
TGTGAGGACACATCCCTGATGACTCACAGCCCCCTTGTAGGCCTCACCTCTTGAGGCTACTGACTTCCCATTAGCAACAATTTGGGTGTCCTGCCACTCATTTATAAATGGGCCCTTGGGAGTGACTCAGGATATAACTTACCAGTACCTGATTGATAGGAATTGCCTTGAAATTGCAGGAGGCATACTCAAACCCTGGCTAAACCACAATGATCAGTAACTGGAGAAGCAACTTAAACCACCATTAAAGTCCTACTCAAATTGTAACACGAGCCAGGTCTTGCTTAATGTTGCTTATCCCTGGAAGTGCAAAGTGCTGGAGAGAGTAGAGGAGCAAGTCTATTGGTGAGGTGCTTTCAGGAGGGAAGTTTTTTCTTTTTTTTCTCCTGGGGCTGGAGAGGTAGCTCAGTGGTTAAGAGCACTGGCTGCTCCTCTAGAGGATCAGAGTTCAATTCCCAGCACCCACACAGCGGCTCCCAGCTGTCTGTAACTCTAGGATCCAAACCCCTCCCACAGACATACATGCAGACAAAACACGAATGCACATAAAATAAACAATGCATTTCTTTTTCTGATGGAAATGTTTAAAAGCTTTGGAATGAAACAAATATCACCTGGAAGTCACTGGCACCCATTAATCGAAGAGCAATGGCCCAGGAAAACTGTTCTTCCTTGTGTCTCTACTAGGGTAACAGGTAGACCCCAGCTCCATGCAGATGCTGAATAAGAGAGTGAGAGGAACATGAGAGATGAGACAGTGCCCCCACCACAGTCTTCCCTTGTCTGGACCACCTATGTATCTATGTTTGTTTTGTTGGGGAAAAACAAAAACAAAACAAAACCTCATATTAGTTTTAAACTCCCAGTCTTCCTGCCTCTTCTTCCCGAATGCTGGGGTTACAGGTGTGTTCCAGCAGGCCCGGCTGGCAATATTTTTTTTTTTTCTTTTTCCCTAATCTTTCCTTTTCCTTGTTTCTTTGGAATGTCTTTGAAACAATCATTTATGTTATTTTATGTGTCACATGTGAGTATGTGTGTGTGTAGCACGTGCATTCGTGAGCCTGAGCACATGGAGAGAGCGTTGGATCCCCCAGAACTGGAGGTACAGGTGGTCGTGAGCCATCATGAGCCACTCGCACTCATGTGAGTGTTAAGAGCTGATCCCTTGTCTTCTGCAGGAGCAGTAAACATTCTTAATTGCTAAGCCATCTTTCCAGTTTCCAGAAGGTCTTTTAAAACTTCTAATGTGACCTTTACCTTTAGGAAACGGTAGAAGTAGGCTTTCTCTCCTGTTCATGTTGAGCACAATTAAAAGCCCCAGACATTATGAATATATACATATTGGAGAAAGAAATAATATATCTAGGAGCCATGGAATAAGTACCATAAGGGAAAGATGAAAGATTAATTTAAAGTACTAATAAGCAAAGATTAAACCTTGCACCTTTTGCATAATGAATTAACTAGAAAATTCCTAGCTAAAAGAACTACAGTTAGAAACCGTGAAACCAAACAAGCTACCTAAAAACAATTTTATGAATCAACTCGTCTATGTGGCAAAATAGTGGGAAGATTTTTTGAGATCTGTATCTATCTATCTATCTATCTATCTATCTATCTATCTATCTATCTATCTATCTATCTATCTATCTATCAGAAAACTGACAAACAAACAAAAATACTTGAAGATTATGAAAGGTGAAAGAAAGACAGGGACTTTCCAGGAAACTTGGAAACCAAGGTTCAATAGTCAGTGGGTTCCCGGGTTTGTCTATCTGTCCTACATACTTGAAATGAAGAAGCAGCCAACTCAAGAATCATGAAAGATCTGGATAAATGAAGTTGTAGCAAAAGCCCAAGACCAGTTAGGGTGTAAGCAGAAGCTGGCAACAGCCACAGCGAATCTGACGATGTCACCACACCTCAGGGACTTGTAAGATAAAATCACAATACTCTATAGTGCTCTACTTAAGTTCCTGAGGTCACAATTTGTGTGGCCCACCTCAGTGATCCCCAGTGGCTACATACATGCATGCAGGCAAAACACTAATGCACATAAAATAAGTAATGAATTTTTTCTGAAGGGAATGTTTAAAAGCTTTGGAATGAAACAAATATTTGGAGGGCATTGGTGCCTCAGTGATACCCAGTGGCTACAAATCTCTCACACCTCAGAGGCCCTCCTGTAAATATAGTTAGATTAAATTCCACCTTGTTAATATCTCACAGTGTGTATTAAATTTCAACACATGAACCCAGCCCAGACTGTCTGCTTGAACTATCTATGGAACCTTCAAAAAATTTATTGATGCCTGGGTCCTGCTTTGGATCACGTAAATCAGGATCCCCAGGGGCGGGTAGATATTCACTGAAATGCTTTTCTGACTAAAATCTGTTTTACCACCAGACAGAAGGCTCCATAAGGGACTGGAATCAGGCAAATGAACCGGATATGGTGGTAGGAAATGCCTGTAACCTCAGCATAAGTAGGTGAGGGCGGAGGATCCGGGAGTCAAGGTCATCTCTGACTTGGAGGTCAGTCTGGGCTAAATGAGATCATATCACAAACAAACAAAACAAACCAACTGCACCCAAAAGAAAAACAAAAGCAAAACAAACAAAAAACCCAAAATAACCCCAAACAAACAAATGAACAAACTCCAACAACCAAAAAACCCCCAAATCAAAGCCACAGAAATGAGGCAAGGAAGGAGATAGAAATCCCTTCTCTCCCTTTTGCTGGTCCCAGATCCTGTGAAAGGCTAGGGTTCCTCCCTGAGTCCATCCCCATCACTCCAGAGCTGTGTTACCCAGCACAGCATCCTTCCAGGAGGTGCTGTCATAGTTTCCGGATTTGATGCTTAGGGGGCCTCTTTCTTCACACTCAATCAACAAATTCAAGTGTAGCAGAAGCTGGCAAGGAGGCAGGAGTGACACTCATTCTTACTCATGCAGAACGAATAGAAACTGTTTTAAAAGCTACTTTAAAAAAAAAAATTAGAGGCACTGACAAAGAAGTGAAAAAAAAATTATGGAAGGGAAAGGACAGGCCTCCCAGCTTTTGACCTAATAAAATTGCTCCCTGACCCCGCTCTCTGAAGGCTTTTGTGAGTCTGGGTCCCTGAATGTTGATGGGGGAAGATATGAGACACTGGATTCAATACATTTCAAGTATTCTTAGGGCTTATCCTGAATCTGCCATCTGGTCCCCTCCTCTGTACCTTGGTATCCCCCCCTCTGTAGCACAGTACAGGAGCTACTGTTTTAGACAATCACTCAAGACATTTTATGCTCTGATACTTTGTAAGAATATTAGCCCCAAGACCCTACTGTGTGAAAAATACAACTATTGTTAATAACACTGCTTAATTTGCACTTCAACAATATGGACACCATCTGGTCTATTAATTTTGTGGAAAACATCCTGATTTTCATGTATGTGACTTTCATGTATGTGAGGGTTTGTCTGCGTGCATGCATGTGCAGCGCATGCGTGTTTGTTGCCTGTGGAGGGCAGAAGAGGGCATAGAATCTCTTGGAACTGGAGCCTGCATGCTGATGCTGGGAATTGAACCCAGGCCCTCAGCAAGAGCTCTTAACCTCTAAGCCATCTCACCAGTCTCTAAAACATCTTTTTGTTTTTGTTTTTGTTTGTTTTTTTTGAGACAGGGTTTCTCTGTATAGCTCTGGCTGTCCTGGAACTCACTTTGTAGACCAGGCTGACCTCGAACTCAGAAATCCGCCTGCCTCTGCCTCCCGAGTGCTGGGATTAAAGGCGTGTGCCACCATGCCCGGCTCATCTTTTTTTAAAAAAATATGTTATCTTTCTCATTTTTGGTATGAGGAATATTTTTCCTCAAGTTCCTAGTCAAAGATTCTACAGGTGAAGCTATGTGGAAGAGAGCCAGACAGGGTATATGAAAGTGTACGTGCACAATTTTGACTCTTTATTATTCAGCACTTCATGACGTGTTCAGCAGACTGCAGATGTAGTTCAGTAGGAGCGTACTCTTCTAGACCTCTGAGTTCGCCTCCCAGCACCGGCTTTAGCTTATGAGCTTGCCTAGCTATGTGGTAGTGTTAAGTGTTCTCAACACAAGGTACACTGGGTAAGCCCAAACAGTCAGACTTCGACTGGATTGTTTTCTGTCACTTTCATAAGGAGTATAAATATTTTCTAAAGGACACTTATCATCCTTAAAATTTGTTATTCTACCTGCATTTCTTTTAAAAATATTATTTTAGTATGTGCAGGGATGTTTTGCCTGCATGTATGTCAGTGCAACACAAGAATGCCCGGTATTCACAGATACTATAAGAGAGTATCATCTACTCTGGAGCTGGGATTACAAATGGCTGTGAGCTGTCACTGGATGCTGGGATGGAACCTGGGTCCTCTAGAAGAACAGCCATCCAGCACTCCTTAGCCTCGACTTCTTAAAAAAAAAAAAAAAAGTGTTTGCAATATCTTTTGGGAGGAGTGATCCTTTTATGGATCCAAGACTACCCCACACCCCCAGATGCTGAGATTATAGAGGAGTGCTACCGTACTTAGCTCAACCTCTGCATTAACTTTTTAATGAGGTCAAGCTATGAGTTCATGGGGCTGCAATTTAGGATGGTGATAAAACTTTATGTCCGTAGGGATTCCAGATCAAGCAGTTAAAAATACAAGACACTGAATTTTATTTGACTTTCAAATAAGTAATAAAATGTTAGTGTAACTATGAAGCGTGTGGTATCTAAGAACTTTGATTGAGGGTAGATATTGGGATGAGGATGACGTGGGGGACTTCAGTGGAGAACTGGAGCATTCTACTTCTGGGACACACATACTACTTGGGCTTGTGCTTTATCTGGTACAGCTTGATGATCATTGGATGAGCAGATGCAGTGCGGACAGCAGATAGGGGCTGGGTGGCTCCAGACAAGAGTGATGACCAAGTTCAGACTCCAGCTTCTTTTGATTCACTTCTTCCATTTTTGCTCACTGTCAAAATAGTAGTTTTCTATGTGGGTTAAATCCCCCCAGCTTCTCAAAGGACAGGTAGCAATATCTGGACATCTTTTTGGCTGTATTACAGTGAGCAAGGCTATTATCAGCAACTAGTTGATTGAGGCCACGGATGCTGCTAAAGGTCCTGGGATGGACAAGGACAGCTCCTTACAGCAGAATGTCATCTGGTCCAAATGTCCACAAGGCTGAGAGGCCCCAGTCTAGTCTGGAGTGCACAGGATTTAGCGGCGATTCTATCAAATTACTCCGGGGTTGTTGCTACTTATTATTCAAGGCGTCTAACGAAGGGAGAGAGTGTATCCTACCCTTTACACTGTATGAGACCCGGTGGAAGAAATTTGATATGCTCCTTCAATCTCTTCTACGGGAAGTGTAGAGAAAGTGCCAGCCCTCAACTGCTACAGCCCTCACTGCAGCATGGCCTAGATCTGAAGTTGTTTTGGAACTATAAAATTCAGGTGATCACACTATGTCACCCTTCCTTCCTTTAGCACTGCGGCTTTCTGGGCTTCACTTACAAATACTAGTCGGAGATAGTATGTGCCCCTTATTTTGTCTACTTCTGGGACTGCTCTAGTGCTTGACCTAGAAGAAAGCAGAACACTAAATAAGATATTCATGATAAGTTGAACAATATACCATGCTTTTTATTATGCTCACTTCTAATTGTCTATAAAATTTATAGACACATATTTATATTAAGTATCTAATTAATTTTCATGATAACCATGGGAAACAAAGGAGGGGTTGCATTACAGCATTCTCATTTTAAGAGGCAAGAATGAAACTTGCCTGGAGTTCCATACTGATTACTGGAAAAGCCAGGACTTAAGTGGTGGTTTTGTTAGGGCTATCGTATGCACTGTACCATCTATTCATCTGACCCTTGTTAATGAAATGTCTTAGTTTTCTGTTTGCCATGACATGAAATTTTCCATTGCCATGGCCAAGGCGGCTTATAAAAGAAAGCATTTAATGGGAGGCTTACAACTTTAGGGCTGGAGTCCATGAACATAATGGGAAGAACATGGCGGCAGTCAGTCAGTCATGGTGCTGGGGCAGTAGCTGAAACTTACTGATTTGGAGAGAGGAAGGGGGGCATTGCTAACTGGAAATAGCATGAGATTATCCAGTGACACACTTCTTACAAAAGGGTCGCAGCTCCTATTTCTTCACAAACAGTTCCACTGAGGACCAATTAATTCAAACCTATGAGCCCATGGGGGGATGTCAGTAGTTAATGTCTAATTTGAAAAATCCCCTTAAAATCTACATGAGGTTGAAAATTTGCTGTTTAGAAAGAGATAACAAAGACATTTCCATTGTTTGTATTTATCTTTCTTATACCTAACTGCAGCACAGATAAAAACAGAAAATAATAAGTAATGATTCAGCAACTATTTACTAAGTGCTGTTTGGTGCCAACTCATGTGTTACATATCCCAAGAGTCAGAGATAGTACATATCCATCATATGGAATTTAAAAAAAAATGTAGGGAAAGATGTTTTGTACACAAGGAGAAATTGGGCTGCACCCCTCATCTACCCAAGGACGGTCAAACAACTCCAGTTTTTGTTGATCAATGGAAACCAAACAATTAGTGAAGCCAGGAGTCTCAGGCAGAGGAACAGGAATGAACTCAGTGTAGATTCTTCACAGATCTATTCCTTAGGGCAAACATTTGAAAGGAGTCTTGTTACGGGCAGCTGGGTCCCCACTCACAGCACTGGCTTTCAACTCAGGTTGTAGGTTGACCAGATGTAGTTAAAAGGCCAAGGAGGCCGTGAAGCCTGTGTGGCTTCAGGCTGTGCGGCTCAGGATTCTTCCACAGAGCCACATTTCCCTGGCTACCCACTGAAGCCCCTTGACCTTAGAGCACAGTTCGAGCTTTGACTACATTCTAGTAAATGGTGGTTGCCACTTACAGGTCATTGGGATAAAAGTGTGTTTTTCCCTTGGATTATTAATCTTTAGATATGACCCACTTGAAGTAGTCACTTTGGCGAGTGAAGTGTATGTCTCAGTACGTGTTCCTTGGTATTATTTTAGCATGGTAGACACTGACTTGGAGGGGATTCATTTTTATTTAACTGTTTCAACAACATTATCCATACTAGTCCACGTACTCGAGAAACCTAAACGTTTTTAATGAATGTTGCTTATGATTTGGTAAGAAATAGTGTTAAGATTCTCTTCTTAAAGTCATTTATTACTTATATATATGATGCTGTGCCTGTTTGCATATATGTGTAACTCTTGCATGCCTGGTGTTCTCTGCAGCCAGAGAAGGCATCGGATCCCTTAGAAGTAGAGTTTCAGAGGGTTGTCAATGGCAAAGTGGGGTGCTGGGGATTGAACTAGGGTTCTCTTCAAGAACAGTAAGAACTCAGCTGGGCGTGGTGGCGCACACCTTTAGTCCCAGCACTTGGGAGGCAGAGGCAGGCGGATTTCTGAGTTCGAGGCCAGCCTGGTCTACAGAGTGAGTTCCAGGACAGCCAGGGCTACACAGAGAAACCCTGTCTCGAATAAAACCAACCAACCAACCAAAAACCCAGCAAGAACTCTTAACTGCTGAGCTACCTCTCCAGCCTGCTCTTAAGGTTCTTCACGGTTTAGTGGACTAGAAAAGGAACATTTTATCTTGATTAATTTTTTTTTTTTGTAAAGACTACAACTAAACTTAATTTAAAAGTATGTCAACTCTGAAGCATCTCTTATGACCACACCAATCACATTACTTTCAAGGTGGGGATTTCGCTTTAGATCACCATCCCTATATATTACTTAAAGCTCTGTTATGGATATTTATGTGTGCTTTCTCTAAGAACTACTTTCTGAAACTGGAGTGAAATTTGGAGTATAAAATACTTGTATACTCTGCCCTTTTCAGGTATCATGAATACTCCTAAAACTTGCATAGAAAAAATCTGGTTTTCGTTTTCCTATAAAACATTTCAAAGATACAGGGGTGGGGGTGGGGGGAGAAAAACTAAACTAACCCTGTATAATGCCTGGGACACACTTGTAACGAGTGTGTGTGTGGGGTGGGGAGGGAGAATTTTAAAGTCTGGATTCCTTGACCTGCCCTGCAGCAGCTCACTAGCTTTGACCTTGGTTACAGCAAATCAAAGTAACACTGCCAACAGCCAGCGGCTGTCCAGTACTTACTTCGCAAGACAGCAAGCCTCCTTTTATTTATATATTTTTCCTCCTAAGTGCCAACTGATGAAAATAACCAGCGGGGCTACTATAATCTCAGCCACTCCCTTGCTCTTGGTTGACACTCAAATAGAGCTGGTAGTCGGTAGTCTCTTAAAAGCAGTATGTGTCAAGCCACCCTTTCTTATCTCCCCGAGAAGTGGGATAGCATAGTGTCCTAAGGTGAAGAGGCCAGAGGTGGAGGAGAGGACAAGACCTTTAAGAGCTCGCACAGGAGCAGACGACGCTAAGTTTTCTGCGCCATACACGAAAAGGGGTCTCTACAGATTAGGGAAACGGGCCATCAGATTCACCTTGGGAGCTGGTTAACCAGATTTCAGGGAGGACCCCACTAGTGGCGTTTCTGATTCCGTAGGTTTAGGTGTGGTCGTGAATGTGCCGTTCTAACGAATTCTCCGGTAACGAGGATGCGGGCCCAGAGATTCCAGGACCCCAGGTGACACCATCACCATCCAAGCTAACCAGCAGCAGGAGAAAAGCACGGAGGGGAGCGACGGCTGTCCAAACATCTTTCGCCACCTTCATCCTCCGTCGCCGGGAATGGGTCAGAACAGGGAAGCGGCAGGAGGAGCGATGCCGGCGCCTTAGGAACGGGAACTCCTCTCCCCAACTTCCGCCCCTGGGGAAAAGCAGAAGCCATCAGCTCCAGGAGAGCAGCTCTCCAATTCTTAGCCTTTAGATTCTGGCTCCGGAGACAGCCGGTCTTCCCGGTGTCGCCGGCGTCGCCGTACCCTCGCTGTAGACCGGCGGACTGCAGGTGAGGGCGGGGGCCTGGGCCTGGTGGGGAGGCGACTGGATTAGAGTCTGCCCGGATCCCGGACCCTTCTTCGCCTGCGGCCCGGGAGAGCTGAAGATGGCTGCCCCCGAGCTCCGCGGACAGTCACGTGTCGTTTCCCCCCTCCCCGCCCCCAGACCAGACCCTGCAGGTAGCGCGTCCCGGGCGACCCATGCCACGGTGGTACCAGCGGTCGGTCTAGAAGGCCGGAGCCACGGGAGGCTGCTGTCTCTGCTTCGCGATCACCGTCCTGGGACCGGGTTCCACTGCCCGAGCTGGAGATCTGCTGGCGACCCGCACCCCGTGGGGCCATTGGGCATGCGCAGTGCTCCGGCCCTGGTGCGGCGCTCTCCAGGTTTTCGCCGCAGCTCCGAGCGGCGGCGGGAGGTGGGGCCCGGACGGACTCGGGCCCCCCCCCCCCCGGTTCTTCCCGAGAACTCCTGGGCCTTCGCGCTGCCTGGGGCTGCGCGATTTAGGAAACCGGCAGACCTCTGATTTTTCGGGGGATGATGGTAGTCTTATGGATTAGAGCTTCGGAAAAATGTCCCTAAGAGTTTGAGGTCTATCCATTTTAAATGATCAATCATGAGGGAGTCACAAGTGTCGCAGCTCTTGGGCTTGGTGGGGAAGAAAGTGCCAGTGTAGTTCGCCCACAGCTGTCCCCGAAGGTAGTTTCTCCAAGGCTGAGTTTGTGTCCCCAGCCTTCTAGCCGCCTTTCGCAGCACAACTCTCGGGCTGACTCCTAATTGGGCTTCTGATCCGGGAGGATGAAACCCACCACCTGGGCCCTTTCTCTTCTCGTTGTTGGGGGGGTGGTGGGGGCGAAAGGGACCGCATCTCCAGTTCCCGTTTCTAAAAACGGAAAGGACCCCCCACCCCCAGTTCCCACCCCCAGCACACCCCACGGCAGGCTGTCCTGCGGGACTCAGCTGGGTCCCCGGTCGAGCGTCCGCGGTCCCCGCCCCCCCGGCCGCCGGGAACACCCGGAGGAACGGACTGGCGTCGCGCGGGAAGCCGACCCGGCTCCGCCGCGGACTGGGCATGCTCGGCAGCCCGAGGTTCCAAGTCAGAAGCCTTCTCGCCAGCTCGGCGGCGGCCGGAGCAGCGGCGGGCTGCCGGCTGGACGGGATCAGGGAGGGCCGCTTCGGGCGGGCTGCTCGTCCCGGGAACCTGGCACGCCGACGGGAGAGCGGGATCGGGTGCAGAGCCCGCACGCCGCCCTGCCCCGGTTTCGTTCCGCGGCGTGGGGCTCGGCGCGTGGAAAGAATTCCGGCGGCTGCCACGACTCGCGTGCAAGTGAGTCGCGGGGCGGGGGTGGAGGGCCGGCCTCTGGGTCGCGAGCGGCTGGATCTGACCCGAGTCTCTCGGGCCAGGCCTGACCTCGGTTGACGGCGGGCGGGCAGCCCGGGCGAGGGGGCGTGAGCGCCTACCGCGCGGTGTCGCGCGTACCTGGCGTGCGGTCCCCCGCGGCCGCTCGTGGGGGGTGGGCGCGGGGGAGCGCTCTGGCGGCCGCGATCCCGGCTCCGAGGGGGCGGGCCGCCGGCGGGGCTCCCCCGCCAACTTGGGCGGGGAGGAAGGCGGAGGTGTCCGTGGGCACCTTTCCGAGGTGCTGCGTGCGGGCTGGAAGGCTGCCTGGTGTCACATTGGGGCGAGCGGACCGTAGCGGGGCCTGAGAACCCGGGACTGAGGACCTTTCCAGGTGGAAGCCAGTCAGAGGTCCCGTAGTGCTTAGGGGTGGACCCCCAAAATCGCAGCCCCACCCCCACAACCCTGGGCGGCAGAGTGACAGTTGGTACCTCCTGGCCTGATCGCAGCGGGCCAAGAGTCCACGGCTTTGGGATTCCCTTCAGCACGGCCCCTCGATGACCCCCAACGGCTTAACAGGTGGGACCCCCCCTTCCCGGAGGAGCGAGCCCCTTCCTTCCCAGGCGGTGTAACAGCCCCTGGCTCGCGACTGTTCTGAGACCCCGCGTGTCCTCACCGCGTGGGGGTGTTAAAGGGTAAGGCCTGCAGGGGCATCTGCGTAGCTCTGGACGCGGTTCGTCCAGAGAATGAGGGGTCTGAGTGATCGTAGGCGACTTGTCAAGGGCACATCAGTGGTAGCAGCGCTGCCTCTGCCCGGATCTTAACCCACACTCCGACTGTCTTCCTCCGGTGGCCCGGGTGTCCTGGTCCATCTAACGGATTCTGGATAACGCTTGATCCTTTTTGACTGCCGTGTGTAACAGTCGGGGTGGAGGATGCTGTGGACCTGGGGAGCTGAGAGAATCCGGGCAGGTGCTTCTCGGATGTTTTATTTCACCTTCAGACAGGACCGAGTTCAGCGCTACACACATAAAGACATAAGGCTGGTTTCTGACGGGAAGTTTATTTTCAGTGTTCTGAGGCCTGCCTTCTGTCATAGCTTTCCTGGAATTTACCTTCTTCAGATTGGGGGGGGGGGGGTCTAGTTGGCTACCTGGTTGTGGAAGTCGTGAATGCCTGTCTTGGTGTGCTGTCTGTCAACTCCTATGCCTTGCCTTCTGGCACTAGGGGCTGAACATCAGCAGGGGTGGGGGCCGAGGGAGCAGAAAAGAGTGAGATTGATGAGGTCTGATCCTGGTGGAAGTTGCCTTCCATTAGGGAGGCAGTTTGGGTCGGAGGCAGGGGAAAGGATGTCCAGGCGTTTCATTGGTCAGAGTGTTAGGTGTCCAAGGAAGAAGCCAGCTGGGGTTGGGTGCTGATGTGGTCAGTTTTTTTTTTTTTTTTTTTTTTTTAAAGGGAAGCCCAGGGATGTTTGGTGATTCAGCAGGTGGCCCGTTTCCAGCTCTGAAGCCTTGCCTTGGCCAAGCAAGCCAGCAAGCAAGCTGCAGAGCCTGTGCCCGCAGCTGGCGGTGCCTAACTTTGGGGAAACCTCCGAGAGTGGCCTTCTTATGTGCACCAAGTCTTCTTTCCTTGTTTCACTTCCTGTTTCCTTCTGGATGCCCTGGTCCTTTGGGTTTCCATGATGCTCCTCTTAAACTACGGAGCACATTTTAAGGTCTTTATCACAGACTTGCTGGGTAGCAGGAGATGGCCCCCACTACCGTTCAAGTCAGGTAGTCACTGCACAGAGAACCCCTTTCTGTTTCTGCTTCAGAGACCAAAGTTTTTATTGTTAGTAAGATAAATACGTTTTTGCCACTTGTCACTGACATTGAACTACTTCACATACCAGGGCACTTAAAAAAAAAAAGCCACCCTACTAATTCAACATATTAAGTTATTAAAGGCACACATTGTTTAAAACTTCTCACTCGGAGAACTCTAGTGTCTTGCATGCCTGACCTGTATGTAGCTCAGTAAATGCTTATTCATATTTAAAAAGTTTTTCATAACAGAAGAGCACTAGAATTACTAGAATTTCTCATTTTTTATGTCTGTCAGCGGGATTCTTTCCTGAACAATTTTAGAATAAAGAATGCACAACAATGTCTGTGTATGTTGTGTGTGTTGGGTACTGAAAGACCCTTGTGTTTTTTCCTAAGATGCAATTGCCCCTTGTTGACCATAAGATAAGTTTTACACCAAGAGCTCGATACTTGTTCACATTTTCATTTCCAGCTTGGGGCAAGCACTTCTCTTGAGCCAGAGTCAAGGCACTCTTTCGGGGCTAAGTCATAAAAACCTAAAGGAGGACTTGATGCTAGGCGCAGCTGGTTTTAACTAAAATGTGCTCCGGACCTTATCCTATGTTCTTTGATAAAACCTCATTCCCTGCAAAGCATTTCAGGGGACCTGTAGGTTCCCAACTTTGCCATCCAGTGATAAACACCGCTGTAGAGAAGGTAAAAGCTGCTCAAGGACTGAGCGACCACGCTGGCCAGTGTTGCTCTCCCGAGACAGATTACAGAGGCTGTGTCTTACGTGCAGTTTGGGTGGTAGCAGTCTTTTTTCAGAACTTTCTTGGCATGCATGGGTGTTAAAGATTTTGGCTTGTTGGTCCAAACAAGAATATACATGCAAGAGAAAAAAGGAGAGAGAATATAAATGTGTATTTATTGCTTCCATTCCACTAGCTGTACTGTAGTTTTTGTCACCTTAGTTAGGGTACCCAATCAGAAAAAAAAGGTCAGTTTTTTTGTTTGTTTGGATCAGTTTAGTTTGGTGTGAGGGACAGAGAATGAATGAAAGAGAAGAGAGGGCAGGTCTTGTGGCCAGGGAGATGGCTTGGTTCTGTGGCTGTGGCAATAACTTCCGGTTTCAGTAAAACTGAGCTGAGCTAGTGAACAGGTGTGGCTTAGTGTTGGCTAGAATGCTTTATCTCCATCCAGAGTCTTATCTCAACGTGCAGACACACTGCACACTGATGTAGACATGGAACATTCCCACACACAGATCCACAGACAGACATACAAGCAAAGAAGGGAGACACATGCACGTAGACACAGGCCTCCTTCACCACAAGCCAAGAAGAACCCCAGGTCCTTTCTAATCTGTCAAAGGGAAAACAAAGCCTCAATGGGATGTTGCCTTTTGGAGGCTTGAGTTAACTCATGCTATAATTGAGGAAGAATCCCTCTGCCTCAGTGGCCAGCTAGAGGAAGCAGCTTTTTTAGGTCAATGCAGATGAATGAGAACTTAGAATTTAGGTGTTTTGTTTTTTTTTTCCTCTTAGACATGGTCAGCTCTTGGCATCAGATCCTCTCACTGCACAAAGCCCCTTGCCTGTAGTTGGCATCTCCATTTCCTTCCATTCCCTCTGCTGCAAGGGGAGTCTTTTCTCACGGGGTGGAGGAGATTTTGTCCAGGCGGTGTGCGTGCATAGTTGTTAAAGATGTTGTGTTACTTGATGTGTTGTCTTCAATGTGCGTGAATGGTGCTGAGGCTGTGGATGGGGTAGAGTGCTTGCTCAGCAGGCACAGGGTCCTGGGGCCCATTTGCAGTACTGCAAAAGGAAAGCACTAAAACCCTCCAAAAAACATTTATCTTGGAAGCATTCCAACATTTCCTGAGAGCTGACAGAAATTTTTTCAATGCTTTACTAGGTAGTTTTGTGTAACTCTGTGCTTGTTCTATATAGCAAGGTGTCTGGTACTCTATAGGGTACACATATATATTCATTCACCTAGTGTGTGTGTATGCAGTCATACATACACATATTTATATTATGTATAGATGCATGACTGTGTGCATGCTAGTGATAGATGCATAACTCATTTCCACCCTGTTACCAAGGGCAAAACTAAGTGAAATGCTGGCTTCACTCTCTTCCTGATGTCCGTGGAAGGATCCTAGGGGTGGTAGTTTAGGAAGCGTGCTTCCCACCAGCGATGCAGAGTTTAGACCTCCTGAATCAGAAAGCCTCAACTCAGAAGCTGCTGGTCTGCGTTTTGACATACCTAGTCTGGAGATTCTGATGGAAGGGGGCGTTGGGGAACTGATGTTCTTGGGCTCTACATCCAGGACCCTGCTCGGGGTGGCTGAGAAGTAGAGTACCAGCACATGTTGAGTGACCTACTCTCAGAGCTGCTCAGCGGCTATGCACTTCCAAGCTGGTTTCAGGGAGGATACCCGCATCCCTGTAGTGTTGGACATTAACCACCTCCATAATTTACCAGTGGTCTGTGGTTAGCTAATGAGCTCCCTTTGGTTTAACGTGGACTTACGAGATTTTTAGTGAATGGGGGTGTTTTAATGTTATTTAGTTGTTATTCTGTTTCTTGGACCAGCTGTTCATTTTGTCCTGTGTTCCTCCCTTCTTATTCTCTATTCCCTCCCCCACATTAGAGTTTCTTTCCCCCCTTTTTATTTCGTGAGACAGTATTCCTAAGCCATTGATTAAACAATACATCCTTTCATAGTTTTGGTGAGGCTGTTTTGATTGTGTATCATGTTTCCACATACACATGAGACTTTGTCAATTTATCCAGAGTTGTAATTTATATAAAGAAATCAATTTAGAATATGTACTTTCCTTTTGACAATTTAGCTGTCACGAAAGTGCCACAGTGAAGATAGCAAACATTTCTGCTAACCCCAAACATTCCCTGGGTCCGTTTTGGAGTCAGAACCTCCCTGTTATACTCAGACTTGTGTAACCATGTAGCTTGTGTTTCTTTAATTTTATATAAGTAGTCCATAAAATATGGTACTTTTTTTGTGTCTGGTTCCTTTCATTAAACATACTGAATTAAAAATATATACACCGGGTTTAAAATATCTTCTTTTGAACTGTGACACAAGACAAAGAGCATAGCCCTTCTGGGCAGTCTTCCTTGTGAAACTCGGTAGTGTGATTGTCCAGGTTGGGCAAGCATCAACATGATCCCTCCATAGAACGATGTCATCACTCCAAACCCAATTCTGGCCCCTTAAGCTCAGCTTTCTAATTTTGAGACGCCTCACAGGGCTAGTATTTTGTTTAGTTCTTTCCCAGTGTTCTTCTATTTCTGTGCCAAACCCTTATTTCTTCCGTAGAGATTGGCACCATGTTTGGTACAGTGGCATGGGGCCCTCTTGTTCTTAGACATTGGTTTGATTATATTTGGATGGTTGCTCTTCCATATCCATTTTGAAATGCTTCTGAAGCTCTCAATAAAGTCTAGGCAAGGTGATTGGCGTTGCTTGCGTTATAGTCTCATGGGGAGACTTGACATTGTTTCTGTTTTTATACTGTATGCTCATGGCCATCCTTCCTTTAAAACAATAATAGTTAAATAAAGTTTACAGGTTTTTTTGTTGTGGTAACACTTTTCCCTCATTATTGGCGTTAGAACCTGAATTCAGGGCCTTGTACATGCTACACACATGCTAAACACATGCTGTACTACTGACCTATGCTCCCAGCTTATGGGAACTTTTTTTTTTTTAAATAAAGACCATATATTTGGGCAGAGTTTGAGTTTAGATGCTGTATTCTTAACAGTTGCTTTGCTGTTGTGACCAAACACCCAAGAGAGAAACAACCCAAGAACAGAGACATAATTGCACTCAGGGTCCTTGAGCATTCAGTCTGTGGTTGCCTGGCTTTCTGGGGGCAGCGTGTAGAGGAGATCCCATCACAGCACACAGGAAGAATAGAGCTACCAGGACGGGTTTAGGGGCAACATACCCCAAGGACTGCCTGGTGGCCTACCTCTTTCAGCTGTGACCCACCACCCAAAGTTTTTAAAAGCTTCCATAATAGCTCCACCCACTGGGGATCAAACCTTTCGCACCCATGCCTGAGCTGGACATTACAGTATTAAGCCCTGGTAGAAACCTTGTTCCCACCTTATAGGCGTAGACAGGAAACGTTTTATGGACAGGCCTTTTAACAGTCTTCTTTTGCCAGGTTTGAGGGACACTGGTGATTTTTCCCTCTTCCCCTTTTAAGTGTCCCAAGCTCTTCCTTCCTCAAGCCTGGGCCTGTGTGTGTGTGCTCTGTGGGGCTGTGGAGAGTGCAGATCTGGAAACAGAGCTGTTGCTCAGGGAGCACTGATGATGTCATAGCCTACCCAACAACAGGGGCTTTAAAAAAAATCTAAGGATTTTCGACAGAGAAGTGTCAGGAAGGCCAAGTGAAGGAGGCAGCCAGTTAAGTGTGTGGTAATCCCAATCTACATGTGAGAGCCTGGGCCACTGCCAGCTTCCCCAAAAGTGTGACTACTTCCAAGGAATTTTACAGTAGAGTGGGGAGGGATATACAGCTAACATACAAGAAGCAATTAGAGAAGTCTCTCTGACAGAAGGCTTATAATTAGGGTTAAGTGCTTCAGTGCCAGGGGAGTTATGGGAAGAGAGAAACCCCCCTCTTGAGCTTTTGTTTGCCTTGGATGGCATTCCAGTAGGGAGGAGAGAAAGGTAAAAGCCAGTATAATTAATGTTTTTTATTGGGGACCACGAGGACCTGCTGCTGAACCACATGGTAATGGATGTTGCATCTGGATTTTAAAAAATGTTATTTTAAAAAATATTTAGTGTGTGTGTGTGTGTGTGTGTGTGTGTTTGCTTGCACGCATGTGCATCTCAGTGCGTGTGTGTAGGTCAAAAGACAACTGGCAGAGGTCGCTTCTCTCGATCTACCTTGTAGTTCCTGGAAGAGGAACTCAGACCCTGAGGCTTAGAGGCAAGTGCTGCTGCTTTGCTGAACCATCCCACCAACCCCCGGGTCTGGATTCTGAGAAGCAGTGATCAGTGGCTTGTCTATAGCTAGTAGCTCTGGGTTCTTTGGTGGCTGAGAGCATTGAGCATGGAGCCAGAGCGTTTGGGTTTGGCTTCCCGCCTCACCATGTAAGGGTTGTACACTATGGGTGGGTAATATGGACCATCTGTTAAGTTCTTTGATGGACCTAAGAACGGCAGCTACCATTTCGGGTTGTGGAGTAGTTGTGAGAAAGATGTAAGCTAACAATTGTAAGGCCCTGAGTGTCTGCTACCCAGTGTGCCAGTAAGCTCTCTGTCGCCGTGACAGAGTACTCGAGACTAGGAGGATATCTTTGACTTTTTTTTTCCCTCCTCCTCTTCTTCTGAGATAGAACCTTTCCAAATTACTTGGCCTCAAACTGAAGATTCTCCTGCTCTAGTCTTACAGGGGGCGGGGTGCTGTGACAATAACCTTTGAAGGAGTCATTTGGACTCATGAGCTCATGGTTTCAGTTCATGGCCTGTGGCTTGTGTATCGTGTTCGTGTCACTGGGACCTTGCTGCCACCTCCCTGCGGCTCCCTGGTCTTTGTGATCTCTGAAGAATCTGAAGGATTAAGATGAGACACTCAGACTTTAATGTAGTAGGTAGGCAGAATTTATTACTAATTTTTTATGACTTTTTTTTTTTTACATAATATAGGTAGGCAGAGTACAGAAGTCCTACTCCCAAAGTCGGAGTGCACAGTGAGCTAAAGGACCATTGGTTTGATTTACATGATTTAACTTCTTACTAAAACATCTGAAACAGACAGACTTCCTTAGGGGCGTACGGGTGACTGACAGGCCCATTTGTATTGAGTCTTATGGTTAGGGAGTAGTGGTACGTCCTTGTTCTTTATCAGAAAGATGGGCTAGATAGTAATCTTGTAAGGTTTAGATAGTTATCAGTTCATGACTTCTGGGAAGTTCAGGATGTGACCTGTCCTTCCAAGGTCAGAGATATAGCTGAGGTTCCCTTCCTTTAGTCACTGAGCAAGAGACTTCAGCTAGAGGCCTTTTTTGTACCTGCTATTGATCACAAGGGCAGTGTCCATCCCCTATATCCATCAAGTCTGCCTATTTCTGTCTTCCAGTGGGAACTCATAATAGAGGAGACCGCTTCCCTCACAGCAGCCAGGAAAGAGGAGCGGAAGGAAAGGACTGGGGAGCTCAGAGTCCCATTTTGGGGGATGCCTTCCATGACCTAACTTCCTCTACTAAGCCACAGCTCTTAAAGAGCTCACCACTTCCCAGTAGCATCATAGTGTGTGACCTGACCTTCATATATGGGCCTCTGGGAGACAGCGGAGATCCAAACATTAGTACCAACTAAGACCCATATAAACACTAGCCACTGCTCTTTGCGAGTCTGTTGATAGTCTCACAGTCTTTCTCTGTATCTTTTGAGGTGGGTGAGGTTTCATGTGCCAGCTTTGGTTGGCTTTTGTCCAGAGAATCTGCTGGAGGGCTGTGTAGCCACTCCAGTGGCCTGGGCTTTCTCCCTTTTGTTGGATAACAAGGCAGGGCCAGGTTGTAGACTGAACAGATAAGTGTCTGAGACATCACTGAGCCAGGTGTAGTGTCTGATGTTCTGAGTGTCTTTCCTCAGCTCTCTGGAATGGAGTGGGTGGAAAACAAAAAACAAAACTCTAAGACAATGAGCATACAAGAGGCAGGTCTCATTTTGTTGTTTTTCTTTTCTGATTAGACCTTTGGGCAGACCTATAGTCGGGATAAGGATTCCTTGAGGGCTAACCCCAGACCAGCATGCATCTGCCTTGACCCTGGGATGTGAATGTCACGGTCCTCTTATGGAGACAGGACAGTGAGGTGCAAGTCATTTCCCTGAGGGGGAATGTCCTGAAGAAGTTCACATTTGGGGGTCCTGACAGTTGGCAAAAAAGCCAAACCAAACCAAACCAAACCAACCAGATACCAAAAACTCAAACCCCCAAACCCCAAAACAAAAACCAGTGGGTGCTGTTGGTGAGGAGCCAGCGTAGTTATGTCAGGTTGTCCCAAGCTGGGTGTTCCCAGGACCTTATGACCTTAGGTATTTATCTGTGTGAGCTCATGGGCCTCAAGTTTCAGCTTGTGCCACAGAGCTTGCTTGTAACTCTTGTTGGGCCCAGCCCAGAGTTTCTGAAGCAGGTAGCTTGGGGGGGGGGCAGGTGGCAGCCAGTAGTGTGTTTTGATGCTCACCCACTGATCTGGGGACATGCTTTGGGAAGTACTACCCAAAGCCATGTCGTAGCAGCTAGGGACCAACTGCTTCTACCTTACTAGAAAGTGTCCTCAGGAGGTCCTGTCCATTTGGGATGGCAGATCAGCCTCTGAGCCATGGCACTGTGGTGCCCCGCTCATCAGAGCTTGTGATATGGTCAAAGGCAGTGGTAAACTGTGACATCAACCATACCTGATCATGTAAACATCCTCCGAGCGAGAGGTGCCACTGGCAGCCTGTCCCAGGAAGGTGGCATCGTTTGTGTTCCATCTTTCCCTTCCACATACCCAGTTTCGGGGGGGGGGCTTTCTGACCACCGTTTAGACCCATGGGAAAATGAAGCACAGATAATTAAAGATGTCTAGCCTGGGTGTGGGGAGGTACAAGGCAATTTTGGGTACCGGTTTAACTGTGTTTGTAGAAAGAAAGAGCTTGGCACCTCTCAGAGAGAGGAGGTAAGAGGGCTACCATGTGGGCATACTGCTACTACTGAGTCTTCAGGAAACACAAACAGCTGCAGTTGTCACAGCAGGTTTGCAGCTTTGCAGCTGACAGACTGACACTGCTCTTCCCCCCAGGTTGGCAGGGCCTACAGCTTCAACTGGAAGGAGCAGCTTCTAGCTTGGAAAAGGGTTTTTGAAAGAGACATGTCTTCAGGTAATGTCATCACTACATGGTGAGGCCAGGTCACAGCTGTGCACCAGGCCCCCCTGGGACAGTGCTCGGTGGCTGCAGCTTCTCTGCATTTGGCACAGCCTGCAGAAGGGAGCTGATGACATAGGGTGGCAGCTTGTTGTGGGCGGAGCATAAGCAGTCTCCTGTGTGTGTGTGTGTGTGTGTGTGTGTGTGTGTGTGTGTGTGTGTGGCGGGGGAGGGTGTCCAGGAGGGTGGGATGTACCAGAGGTTGTTGGCAAGAAGGGCTGGTGGCCAGGCCTGTGCTTCTCACACCTGGAGAATCACAGGAATATTGTCGGATCACTCCTTTGCTTGCACAGATGCAGCCAGACCCGTTCTTAAGAATGCAAACCTAGCAATGATTCCTGACTTGCCTTTCAGTTTTGGTGTTAGCGGTGAACTTGACTTTCAGTGGCTAGGCTTTCTCTCTTATCCCTACCACTGCCGAGGCCTCCCCCTCCTCCCCCCCCCTTCCTCCTCCTCCTTCCCCTCTTCCTCTTCCAGTGTCCTTACAAATGAGGGCAGGCTGAGCCTGTGTGCCAGCCAAGTGGCTGGGGAACCTTGGGCCTCCTTTCGTGTGTTTGGATGGGAAAATTTGGAACAGCTGAGTGTTGGCCATCGAGTCCCCGATATCATAGCTCCCTCCCTGGGACTGGGGCAGGCCTGAACAGTGCAGCCCATGGATTTACATTGGCAGTTGTTTACTATCCCTTTGATAGTGAAACTGTTTATTTGAGAACTGTTTTCCATGGCCCCGTTTTGCTTTGTTCGTGCCCAAGCCACTTGATAGAAAGAGCAGTTAGAGGTTGATTTTTCAGCTGTTCCCGGCTTACATTTTGTAAGGGCGTTATAAAAGGCCTGCAGGGAGCACCTATGGCTGTCAGCCAAATCCAGGCCGCTCCAGTCACCTGAGAGGAAGGAGAGCAGGTGAGGGCAGCGATGGCAGGTGTGCCTGGCTGCTGGGTCACACTTCAGATGTGGGAACTGAACTTTGCCATCAGTGAGGGAGGTGGGGCCACAGGAGACCTCTGGGTAATAGGAAGTCAGATAGCCGGGACACAGCAAGTAGTCTGGGTCTGAAAGCTGGCAGGGGGTGACATAAAGAACAGGGGGCTTGGACTTGTACCCTTTGGGGCTATCCACATGTGAGTTGGAATATTAGCCACTATGGTGTAAGAGTTGTGTGAAGACCCTTAGCCACGCCCATGGGGTGTAACTGGGCATCCCACAGTTGTAAAGGTGGCTGGGGGAAGTGGCAACCGAGGGTCCTACTAAGGTCCCAGGTTAGAGGGAGGTGTGCTGTGCTTGTCCTCTTGGGATGGTGTCCTGAGCATTCAGTTGTCCAGAGACGCTTGGAACGAGACTCGGTGCCACTGGACTGGATGGCCCCCATTTCTCTGTCCTCTGCTGTTCTCTGTCCGTACTACCCTTGCTTGTGACTTTACCATTGCTTGTCTCTGGTCACTTCTCACCTTGCAGACCCTACTGCATGCATAGCAAGCCACCCGGTGAATGTCGTGGCTCTCCTGAGATGTCTTGGTGGATGGCCAAAGTCTCTAACACTTCAGCTTTAGCTAGTGTGGAATGTATCGGTGTGGAGAAAACAAAGCCCGGGACACATGGAGTTTTCTAGGTCATGGTAATAATCGAGGAAGCAAACAGGAGGCACATGAAGAGCTCAAGAGGTGGCCACCCATTCACGAGGTCTGAAATTTGACGTTTGCTTCAGGGCACTCGAGTTACTTTGGAAGGCCCTGCAAAGTTACCAGCTGGGGGATGGGCAGGAGTCCCAGTTCCTTTGGTCCCCCAACCTGACTGATGCCCCCTTTGAGTGTCAGAACGGAAATCACCAGAACTATCAGACCATCAGAACTGTCAGGACTTTTGCAGGTGTACACATGTATGCACCGTCTGTTAGATGGACCTGGCAGCTCCCAGGTCTGTGGCTGAACTCCTAGAAGGCTCCACAATGAGATGTGCTATTTTGGGGTGTATTTAAGTGTATGTTTTTAGGGGCAGAGTAGTTAAAGCACTCGTTGACTTTTCTGTGAAGGTGTCTGAGAGTCAGTTGGATGAAAAGTTAAAATCATATTCCTGAGTATTTGACCTTAGGGCTCTTCCTGTGTTTTAGAGGGACTATTGGGAAGTGACTACCCAAGAGGAAGGAGGGGGACATGTTAAGAACCTCATAGGTGACACAGGGCTTGTTTCTGTCTTGTGGATGGTACAGGCTGAGATTTCCCCAGAGAAAGTTAGAGCCAAGTGGCACAGTGGCCAATGGGGAAAGCGGCTGAGATGTTAGGGAGAGTGGTAGATGGTGCTCAGAGCTGCTGTTGATGTTTAGTTTGCTGTGTCCCATTGGAGAGGGCAGTCTGTGGCCTTGGTCAGTGCTGTAACTTTCCAATCCCGAGAAAGTTCTTGATTTTTGCCTTCAAATGAAGCAGTGTGGGGCAGCCTTTAAGAGTAATGGTGTAGACGTGTACTCTCTGACCCAGCCATTCTTACTGTAGGGATCAAACAAACAAAAAAACAAAAAAACAGTCAAGATCAGTCTTGATCCGTAATGTACAATTGGAAGCCTATCATCCAGCTGTAGGGTTGGTTAAGCACATTGTGTCTATCCACGTAACAGGCTATCAGCAAACCTTAAAAACACACCTACGAAAACAAAGTATTTTGAAAGCATCATTGGATGCAAAATGTATATACTTCTTTTGTTAGGAAACTATTGATATGACATTGGGTGGCTGTCTATGTAAGCCAGCGATGAAGCAAGCTTTTCGCTTAGCTTTAGTCTAACAGAGAGTCTGGCTTTTGACTTGGCTGTACTAATGTCCTGTGACTCTCATTGTGGAACAGCAAGGATGATGCCCTTACCAGTGTTCCTATGGTCTGTGCCCCGTTTCAGGGGTGTGTCTGTTTACATGGCTGGGTGCCCGTCCTGACCTGACGACTTTGCCGTAGCTGAGGTGTTACTTGTATTATAGATGAGTGCTCTCCTCTTGCCCTCTTTCCCTTCCAGCCAGGCTCTGAGTGAGTGCAGGGCAGACACCAAGCCTTTGTGAATATTGAGCTTGTATGTACCAAGGTTCTGAGAGCAGCTCCTTAGTGATTGACTTCTTAGCCCATTTCTCATTTCTTTTTTTGACCCCTTCATTTTCCGTGTCCACTTACAGAACATAGTAAACACTATAGTTGCACCGTTGGTGCCTGCAATGAATAGCTGCTGTTGTGTTTTCCTATATACATACCCTTCTTTTCACCTATAAATATTGAATGTGCACCAAGTGAACATATTACCTATGGACAGTGGAGTGCCCAGAGGATCAACACAGGCAAAGCCGAGCCCTGCCACACTGGAGTGTGCTGCTGTCTATAAAACCCTGAAACTTCTTAAGCGTTTTTTACAGTTTTAGGGCTCAGATCCTGGTAGGGTTTGGCGTTGTAGTGTTGTGTCTTAATTTCGTAGCAGTAGATATGATCAGTGTAGGGAACGTGTAACACTGGGCAGAGGCCGAGTTTGAGCTGAGGGTTGCAGAAGATCAAAGCTTTTGTTTGTTTGATTTTGAGCTACTGTTGGGGTAGCTCTGCCAATATACTAAACTGAGAGTGTCGGTTTGTCTCAAACCCTCTAAAGTTTTGTTATGTAAGTGACTTTGTGCCCACTTAGAAACATTTTGTTTCAGTAACCCCCTCACCCCTTCTTGTGCTCTGCTGGAGGAGAACTTATCTGGATAATTTCAGACACAGAAGTGAGATTGTGGTCCTGAACTTGGGTTGTTCTTTTGTTTTGTCTTTCCCCTAATGTTTTTTTTTTTTTTTTTTTGTGAGCATTTGCCACTTCCCACAGCCAGTTAGGCGAGAACAGTGCCTGTCCTTCAGCCTTGGCTCTGAACCATAGCAGTGCGTTGGGATAATGGAGTTCAAGAAAACAGAACTGTTTCCTGACTTTTTCTCCATCTGTATCTCGGCTCTCACAGCCTGCAGCTAGCTCCAGTGACTTCCCTAAGAAGGATGTCAGACTCCTCGCAGGGAGGGGTAACTCGAAGGGAATGTTGCTTTCCTGTGTCCCGAGTGCAGACTTTGCTTATGAGCCAGCTCTTTGGGACTGTCAGAGAACTTGCTGCACAGTGCTAGAAATTTCTTATATTGAACCAGACTCAAGACACCTAATAAGCAAATGCCACATCTTTGAGCATCACACGCAAATATATACAGAGTCTCTCTGCCTGAAGTCCTGTTTGTTGTTGGCTGGAGAAGTTTTTGTTTTTGTTTTTCTAGGATATGTCTGGAATGCCCACTAACATGGGACAGTGTCTTCAGAAGTCACCATACATACCTCTGTGCTGGGTCTTGGTCACAGTGTCCAAGCCTGCTGATGCTGTGGCCTTTGTCACTTTATCACTGCTGGCATTTTGAAAGAACTTTCTGCTCTTTGCTTCCCGGACCGAGACTGAAGATTAAATTTGACCACATGTGAGATGGAAGGCAAGTTTGAGGCCAGCCTGGGCTACACTGCCAGACCCTGCCTCAAAGTCAAAACATGATAAGAAAGTACATATTTATGTAGTTCCAAAATGTAATAATCCTGTGAGGTTACTGAAATTACTCTCAATATTTTTTCTTTGAAAAATACAAATATCTTTTAGTTTCAAAAGCTGAAGTAAAATACACAGGCATAAAATGTAGGGAATTAAGTGCATCATCTGATTGTACAGTGATCACCATTGTCTGTCTACAGAGCGTTCAATCACCTGAAAGGCCATACTCACTAAATAGTTCCCATTCTCCCTACTGCACAGCCTGTGGCAGCTATAGCTTTATATGTCATGAATTTGTGTGTGTTATGAATTTGACTATCCTATGCACTTGATGTGGATTATACAGTATTTTTCCCTTTTACATCTAACTTGTTTTTCTTAGCAAACTGTTTTCAGGGTTAATGTATCTTGTAGCATGTATTCAGATTTCTGCCTTTAAAAGCTAAATAGTATTTCATAACATCTGTCTGCCACATTGAAATGAACATGAACGAGTGTGCTAGGAACATGTGAACCTGACTCTATATATGTGTTGGTTTAAATCAATCTTTCAGCAAACCTTTAAAAAGTTCTTTTTAAGATAGCTGTTTCTTCTTTATGATTGATTTATTTTTATGTGCATTGGTGTTCTGTCTGTCTGCCTGGGCGAGGGGGCAGATCCTCTGGAATTGGAGTTACAGACAGTTGTTGGGAATTGAACTTGGGCCCTCTGGAAGAGCAGCCAGCACTCTCAACTGGTGAGCCGTCTCTCCAGCCCTGATGGATGCTTCAGAGTGGTTGGTCGCTTTACCCACTTTGATTCCAGGCATCAGAACACCCAGACACTTTGAACAGTGTTGCGTTGATGGCACTGCTGTTGCCTGAGGTGGGAAGCAGCTTTGTCGTCTGTGGACTGCTTTTCCCAGCACACTTGGCAGCAGCTTTGAGCCAGGCCAGTCAGCCTTCTTGGAAATCTGCCTGGTGTTTTCTTATCTTTTGCTTTGACAGCTCTTGCCTGTCAGTACCTCAAGAGGAGAAATCTGGCAATCGTGTTTGCTTCCTCAGTCCGGTCTTAGATGATTAAGCTCTCAGCAGACCTGTGCGGGGGCTGTAGATAGGAGGTGCAGCGGCTTGTGCATCTGCGACTTGTGTTGGGGCAGAGGATGACAATGGATTCTGGCAGGGCTGAGACCCTGGCCTACATGGTGTGTTTGGACAGCAAGCATCTTGATTTTGACTTGTATTTTTCTCCAAATCTGTGTAGAAAGGGAGGCTGGGTGGAGACCCTAGAGCACTAGATGCCCCTCCTCCCCATCCATGGGAGGTCTAGTGGTTTGGCTGTAGTCCACCGTTCTGTGCTTGTAGATAATTTTTGTGGACTCACAGGAGATTGAGATTAAGTTCCTGTTTTGTGGGGAAAGAAAGTGTGGTGCTTTGGACTTTTTTTTTTTTTTATTAAACTAATAAAATTTATTTTAAAATATACAACTCAGTATTGACATTTTTTGTCATCAAACTAATTTATAATAGTTAAATGCCTCTTAAATATACATGATATCTTCTGAAGCTAAAAGTAATATGCACTCAACCACTTTTAAAATCTATTTGGAACATTAAACATGATGGAAGTAGAAAAAAAATCTCTTAAGTAGTCCTCTATGAAAGGAAATTGTGTCAGGTTCCTGATGAGACAGAAACCATTCCATCTCCAAGGGAGAATACTCAGTGTAACTGTGGCTTCATTGAATGAATTGGGTAGTGTTCCTTCTGTTTCTATTTTGTGGAATAGTTTGAAGAGTATTGGTATTAGGTCGTCTTTGAAAGTCTGATAGAATTCTACACTAAACCATCTGGTCCTGGGCTTTTTTTTTTTGGTTGGAAGACTTTTAATGATTGCTTCTATTTCTTTAGGGGTTATGGGACTGTTTAGATGTTTTTTCTGATCCTGATTTAACTTTGGTACCTGGTATCTGTCTAGAAATTTGTCCATTTCACCCAGATTTTCCAGTTTTGTTAAATATAGGCTTTTGTACTAGGACCTGATGATTTTTTTTAAAAAGATTTATTTATTTATTTATTATATGTAAATAACTGTACCTGACTTCAGACACTCCAGAAGAGGAGTCAGATCTCGTTACAGATGGTTGTGAGCCACCATGTGGTTGCTGGGAATTGAACTCAGGACCTTCAGAAGAGCAGTCGGTGCTCTTACCTGCCGAGCCATCTCACCAGCCCCTGATTTTTTTGAATTTCCTCAGTTTCTGTTGTTATGTCTCCCTTTTCATTTCTGATTTTGTTAATTTGTATACTATCTCTGTGCCCTCTGGTTAGTCTGGTTTAGAATTTATCTATCTTGTTGATTTTCTGAAAGAACCAGCTCCTGGGTTTGTAGATTCTTTGTATAGTTCTTTTTGTTTCCACTTGGTTGATTTCAGTCCTGAGTTTGATTATTTCCTGCCCTCTACTCCTCTTGGGTGTGTTTGCTTCTTTTTGTTCTAGAGCTTTCAGGTGTGCTGTTAAGCTGCTAATGTATGCTCTCTCCAGTTTTCTTTTTGGAGGCACTTAGAGCTGAGTTTTCCTCTTAGCACTGCTTTTATTGTGTTTCATAAGTTTGGGTATGTTGCACCTTGATTTTCATTAAATTCTAAAGTCTTTAATTTCTTTCTTTATTTCTTCCTTGACCAAGCTATCATTGCCTATGGCATTGTTCAGCTTGCTTGTGTGTGTGGGCTTTCTGCTGTTTTTGTTGCTATTGAAGAACTGTCTTAGTTAGTAGTGATCTGATAGGATGCATGGGACTATTTCAATCTTCTATCTATCTGTTGAGGCCTCTTTTGTGACCGATTTTATGGTCATTTTTGGAGAAGGTACCATGAGGTGCTGAGAAGACGATACATTCTTTTGTTTTAGGATGAAATATTCTATATATCTATTAAATCCATTTGGTCCATGACTTCTGTTAGTTTCAATGTGTCTCTGTTTAGTTTGTATTTCCCTGATCTGTCCATTGATGAGAGTGGGGTGTCAAAATCTCCCACTATTATTGTGTGGATGCAATGTGTGCTTTGAGCTTTAGTAAAGCTTCTTTTATAAATGTGGATGCCCTTGCATTTGGAGCATAGATGTTCAGAATTGAGAGTTCATCTTGGTAGATTTTTTTCCTTTGATGAGTATGAAGTGTCCTTCCTTATTCTTTTTGATAACTTTTGGTTTAAAGTTGCTTTTATTCGATATTAGAATGGCTACTCCAGCTTGTTTCTTGGGACAATTTGCTTAGAAAATTGTTTTCCAGCCCTTTATTCTGAGGTAGTGTCTGTCTTTGACACTGAGGTGCGTTTCCTGTACGCAGCAAAATGCTGGGTCCTGTTTATGTATCCAGTCTGTTAGTCTGTGGTTTTTTATTGGGGCATTGATTCCATTGATGTTAAGAGATATTAAGGAATAGTGATTGTTGCTCCATGTTATTATTGGTGTCATTTTTATGTTTGTGTGGTTATCTTCTTTTGAATTTGTTGAAAGATTACTTTCTTGCTTTTTCTAGGGTATATTTCCCCTCCTTATGTTGGTGTTTTCCATCTATTATCCTTTGTAGGGCTGGATTTATGGAAAGATATTGTGTAAATTAGGTTTTGTCATGGAATATCTTGTTGTCTCCATCTATGGTAATTGAGAGTTTTGTTGGGCATAGTAGTCTGGGCTGGCATTTGTGTTCTCTTAGGGTCTGTATGACATCTGGCCAGGATCTTCTAGCTTTCATAGTCTCTGGNGAGAAGTCTGGTGTAATTCTGACAGGTCTGCCTTTATATGTNACTTGACTTTTTTCCCTTACTGCTTTTAATATTCTTTTTGTTTTTGTTTTTGTTTTTGTTTAGTGCATTTGGTGTTTTGATTGTTACGTGATGGGAGGAATTTCTTTTCTGGTCCAGTCTATTTTGAGTTCCGTAGGCTTCTCGTGTGTTCATGGGCATTTCTTTAGGTTAGGGAAGTTTTCTTCTATAATTTTGTTGAAGATATTTACTGGCCCTTTAAGTTTAAAATCTTCATTCTCATCTATATCCTTAAGGATTATTATCCTTAGGTTTGGTCTTCTCACTGTGTCCTGGATTTCCTGGATTCATTGGGTTAGGAGCTTTTTGCTTTTTGCATTTTCTTTCACTCTTGTGTCAGTGTTTTATATGCTATCTTCTGCACCTGAGATTCTCTCTTCTATCTCTTGTATTTTGTTGGTGATGCTTGCATCTATGACTCCTGATCTCTTTCCTAGATTTTCTATCTTTAGGGTTGTCTCCCTTTGTGATTTCTTTAGTGTTTCCATTTCCATTTTTAGATCTTGGATGGTTTTGTTCAATTCCATCACCTGTTTGGTTGTGTTTTCCTGTAATTCTTTAAGGGATTTTTGTGTTTCCTCTTTGAGGTCTTCTACCTGTTTACCTGTGTTCTCCTGTATTTCTTTAAGTGAGTTATTTATGTCCTTCTGAAAGTCCTCTATCATCATCATGAGATGTGATTTTAAATCAGAGTCTTGTTTTTCTGTTGTGTTGGAGTATCCAGGGCTTGCTGTGGTGGGAGAACTGGTTTCTGATGATGCCATGTAGCCTTGGTTTCTGTTGCTTATGTTCTTACCCTTGCCTTTCACCATCTGGTTATCTCTGGTGCTAGCTGGTCTTGCTGTCTCTTACTGTGGCTTGTCCCTCTTGCAAGCTGGTGTGCCAGTACTCCTGGGAGACCAGTTCTCAGGGAGGAATTTGGGTATAGAGAGCTGTGTCACAGGGTCAGCTCCTGGGTGCAGATGGAAACTGGAAGGATCCTTTCCCTGGCTATTCCTTGGTTCCTGTGTCCTGATGGCTCTGGGCTGGTCCCTTTTGGGCCAGGGATTTGAGCAGAAGTGATAGTACCTGTGCTCACAGATATGTCGGTACTCCTGGGAGACCAGCTATTTCCCAGAGATATTTAGTTATAGAGCACTGTAGCACAGGATCAACTCCCTGGTGCAGACAGAAACCGGAAGTATCCCAGGCTGCTCCTCAGTTCCTGTGTCCTGAGGGTTCAGGGGTGGGGGTAGGGGGCCCCTCTGAGCAGAAGTGGTGGTCTTACCTGTGCTCACAGGTGTGTCTGCACTTCTGGGATACCAGCTTTCTCCTGGCGGTATTTGGGTATGGAGCGTTGTGGCACAGGCTGCTTTGTACTATTATAGACTTGATAATAATCAAATGTGGCTGCCTGTCATCATGAAAAATATGCCAGTCAGTCAAGTGTGTGTGTTTATGCTGCCTATATTTTCTCCATTTTCTTTCTGTTTACAGGGCCCCTACCGTTTACTGATAGCATTGTGGATAGTGTTTTTATATTAAAGGTCTATTTTCATGCTGTATGATATATGTATGTGTATGCATATTTGTTTCGTTTTCAGGATTTATTTTGGGTGGGCACATATGCATGTAGGGGTCATAGGATAGCTTATGTATAGGTGGGGGACTGGTTTGCTTCTACCATGTAGGTTCTGGGGATCCAGCCCAGGTCACGAGACCTGTGCTGCGCCTTACCGCCCGAATCGCCTCATTGACTCTAACTAATTAATGAGTTGAAAATTAATCAGAGTTAGTTAATTTTAGTGCTGAGAATGGAATTCAGGGCCTCGTGCTCCCGTGCTGTGCTCCCAACTTTGACACTACTTCTGGTTCTACCATGCTGAGTGGCTCATCCTCTTCCTCCTTGATGGTCATGAGCATCCTCCTGGTCCCTTCTCCCCTCTGGGTGCGAGGCTCAGCACGTCTGGTCGTGGTGGCCTCTTTATTATAACGCTTGTTTTAGGCCCTACTTCTGATGCTTCTGTCTGGCGTTGTGCCTCTTGACTGTTTTCCTACCCTTCACTCCTCAGCCCTGGTATATGCAGGCTGCAGGCTGCAATGTAGTATGATGTGGCATATGTCGGCAAATACACACTCGTGTGAGTATGCCCATTCCCTTTCTTTTGGGTGGGGGTTTCAGGAGCGTGAAAGGCTAAGCCAGGGCTTCTCGCCTTCTGCATGCTGTAGCCCTTAAACCCAGTTCCTCATGTTGTGGCGACCCCCAACCATAAAATTAATTTAATTGCTACTTCAAAACTGTAACCTTGCTTCTCTTACGAATCGTAATGTAAATCTCTGTGTTTTCAGATGGCCTTAGGCAACCCCTGTGAAAAGGTCATTTGATTCCCCACAAGGGGTAGACACAAGTTGAGAACCATTGGCCTTACTGGTGAAGAGAGGGCTCTGGTGATATGTTTTGTGTATGAATGCACATGTGCATGCGTAGAAGCCAGAAGACAACTTTAGATAGTGTTTCCTAAGAGTAGTCCATGTTGCTTTTTGAGACAGGGCTTCTGACAGTCCTGAGGCTCTCCGTATAGGTTGGCAGGGCCCCCTGGCCTGATAATGTGGTTTTGAGTAAAAAATGTCCTTACTGTCCAGGACATAGAGCTAGAACAGCTTAGCTTTTAAGCTTAAGACTCGGTGGGAGGGAAGCATGAGAAAAGCACAGAGCTTTTTGTTTTGTGCCAAAGCCTCTATTTCGGGAATAAACTCTGCAGGTCGGAAATATTGATGTGAACATTAAATCCATTTCTTACCATTTTCTTGTTCTATATTTTACTTCCAGAATAGTTAATGCCACTCCTACTGGGATAAACAGTAGCATATATTTCGAGCTTTATGCTATTCCTAATTTTTTAAAAAAATTGGTAAATAATAACTTTTCAATATGCTCACCCATGTCTTGCTTCTTTGTCTTCATATAGAAGACAGATTTTTGCACACTTTCACAGTAATAAGTGTTTTTTTCTTTTGGTGGAACATATAGTTCAGTGGTAGAGCCTAGCATACACAGGACTTGTCAGTTTGATAGCCAAAGTAAAACAAGCTTCAGCTGGATCTGACTGTACACACTTGGAATTCCAGAATTTGGGAGGCTGAGACCGGAGGATCAGACAACTTTGAGGTCATTCAGGGTTACCCAGTAAGACTGTATGTAGTTCACAGAAACAGACAGAATTAAAGAGAACTCTTATTTTTAATTTTCTCACATTTTGTTTCTAATCATACTATTAGTGTCCTTTCAAATGTTTTGGGTGTCAAATTAAAAATAAAAGAGCCGGGCGTGGTGGCGCACGCCTTTAATCCTAGCACTTGGGAGGCAGAGGCAGGTGGATTTCTGGAGTTCCAGGCCAGCCTGGTCTACAAAGTGAGTTCCAGGACAGCCAGGGCGATACAGAGAAACTCTGTCTCGAANAACCAAAAAAAAAAAAATAAAAAAAATAAAAAATAAAATAAAAGAAGAACAATTTTGGAGCCCTTGTCCAGCATGTGCTAGGCCCCAGGTGCCATCTCTAGTATTGCTAAAGAAAAAAACCAAGCAAATCCAGAAACCAGCACATCTTTGACAACTACAGTGCTGCTAGCTTCTTCAGTTCTTTACCCTCTAAATGTCCCTGCCCCCTTCCTTCTTTGTGCATGGTGCTGGGGGTCGAACCCAGGACTTTGTGTATGCCAGGCTTTCCTTCCACCACTTAGCCGCAACCTCAGCATCTCACAGTTTTGTTTCTATTGCCCTGCGTTAACACTTGGAAGTACCAACCTTCACATTGTTTATCTCATGACTAAGTTCTTGGATTTTTTTCCCCCCAATTTATCTAGCTCCCTGGTAGAGATTTCTTTCTTGATGAGGTTCATTCGCGTGTAGAGCTCAGAAGTAGATGAGAACCAAGAGAGAGAAATGTCAGACAGTGGGAGGGATGAGTTATGGTCTAAGGAAAGCAAAACTGAAGTGTTGGCACTTAGGGATGAGATTGGATGCCAGCCCTGTCAGTCACCGGCAGTGGATGCTTAGCAACGTCTATAGACGATGAGCAAATGGTTTGAGGTCTTGAACATGCATCTCATCTTTGAAGGGGCTAATGTCGGCCTACAGGCTTACTGTGGAATCACGTCTGTAGACCAGGGCACTGTGCACCTTGCCTCTCATCACGCTTCTGTTCCCTTCCATTACTGTTTAGGAGGACCTGGGGATAGAGATGGAGACAGTTTAGCTCTACTGAGAATACCTTTGTCTTTTACAAAACATTTATGTTTAATTATGTATACATAGGTGTATGTTGGTGTATACATGTAAGGGCTGGCGCACTTGAGGCCAGAGGTGGCTGATACCCTGGGGCTAGAGTCATAGGCAGTTGTGAGCCGCCTGATATGCTTGCAGGGAAATGAGACCATGTCCTTTGCAAGAATAGCATATGATCCTAACCCCAGAACAATCTTCTTTCCAGCCCTTGAGAACCTCTTCTTGTTATTCAGTTGAATTCTGTTGGCTGGACCTGTTCGTTTCCACACACCCCTCCCAAACCCCCTCTTCTGATTGCTTTTTCTGTGTGAAGCATTATGTTAAAAAAAGTAGATTACAGTAAAGATTTCTTTATCCAGAATTCTTGGAAATGAGTTAGCTTGGCAAGAACCTCCCCCCAGACAGCAGACGCTTTTCATTTCATTTTTTCTCACTAAAGACTATTTTTCATCTTTAAAGTATATTAGATATTGAGAAAAATAGGGCCTAAAATGCATTGAACAAACATCTGAACCCAATTTCATCGATATGAATATTTGGATGTGTTTACTTTACATACTTACACATATACACACACACACACAGACACACAGTATTTATAGTGTGTGTATATATAATTTTCACATGAATATTATATATTCATTTTCACAAGAATGTAAGCTGCGAGACTGTAGTAGTTTGAATGAGAATCACATCCATAGGCGCATATGTTTGAATATTTGGTTGTGGAACAGTTTCAGAAGGATTAGGAGGTGTAGCCTTGTTGGAGGAGTATGTCACTGGGGGAGGGCTTTGAGATTTCAAAAGACTCATACCATTTTCAGTGAGCTCTCTCTTCTTCAGCCTGAGGTTTGAGATAATGACCTCTCAGCTATTCTTGCCATGATGCCATTGCTCTGCATCATGGACTCAAACCCTCTAGAACCCCGAGTCCAATTAAACACTCTTTTATAAGTTGTCTTTGTCATGTTGTTTCATCACAGCAACAGAAAAGTAACTGTTACAGAGACCTTGCTGTCTGGTCACTGCTCAATACTTAAGACAGTGCCCAGTGAGTGTCAGGCTCAAAGTAAACACTTTATAGTGTTTACAGTTCCGTCCCTTTTCCTTTCTTTCCCAAGATATAGTCCCAACTCAGGCAGCTGTTGCACAGCAACATGCTAGGTTCTGACAGCGACACTAATGGCCCCTAATAAGAACTACCTTCAAGGAATGCATTTCAGTGCCATGATCCAAGGTAAAAGATGAGATCAGAGGTAGGTATTACAGACTGCTGTGGGGCTCACACTTGTAATCCAGCTGGATGTGAAGACAGGAAGATGGGGAATTCAAGGTCATCCACAGTACATAGTGAGTTTGAGGCTGGAAATAAAAAGGAACTGTATAGAAACTAGAACATTCTCTGTGAATCTGCAGAAATAGAGGATATCTGGCTGGCTGGTTGTCTGAAGTCACCATTGGGATGAGATTTGAGAAAAAGAGATGGGGCAGGTTCCAGGACAGACAGGACAGCTGATCCAAAGCTGAGCAGTTGAAAGAGGATTTGTAGAGATCAAAACTTCGTGGATGAGAGCTGCCTGCACTGTTTGCCCAGAGGAGGATCAAGAGAAGATACTGGCCAGAGGACAGAGCTATTGGGCCTTTCTTACGCATGGCAGGTCGCACTAGGTCCTAACTAATAGCTAATTGACACGTTAATTGAAGACTGATATTCAGGAGACTGACTGTCATATTGTGATACAGTAAGAAGTATGTGTGTTCTGCTCATAGTTCCTAGCACGTGGCTGCCTGAGAGACAGAATCTGCAGTGAAAGGAGTGGCTGGTGGCTGGGGTCCCTGGTCATGGAGGATGTGAGGTGTTTTCCAGAGTAGGCAAAGTACAACTAGAGGGTGTCTTACTTTTCTTTTTTTTTTCTTTTTTTTGGTTTTTTTTGTTTTGTTTTTCGAGACAGGGTTTCTCTGTATAGCTCTGGCTGTCCTGGAACTCACTCTGTAGACCAGGCTGGCCTCGAACTCAGAAATCCACCTGCCTCTGCCTTCCAAGTGTGGGATTAAAGGCATGTGCCACCTTGCCCGGCGATGTGTCTTACTTTTCTGTTGTGATGTAACACCACAGACAAAGCAGTGTGTAGGAAGGGCTTCTCTGAGCTTACCATTCCAGAGAGATGAGAGTCCATTGAAATGAGGCAGGCAGCAGGCAGGCAGCAGGCAGTCCTGGCAGCTGGGAGCAGCTAAGGGCTCACATCTTAAATCTCAGGTGGGAATTAGAGTATCAACTAGGAGTAGTGCAAATCCTTGAAACCTCAGGGCCTAACACTAATGACATCCTTCCTCTAACACGGCCACATCTCCTAAACCTACCCACGCAGTGCCACCAACTGGGAACCAAGTGTTCACAAACAGCTGAGCCAATGGACATTCAAACCAACCCAGAGGGGCCAAATGCTTTAACCAGCCATGCCTATATATGGAAGCTTCCACACGCCCCCAGGCAAGTGGGTCTCAGCCTTCCTATTGCCTCCGCCCTTTACTGCACTTCTTCATGTTATGGTGATTCCCCCCAAATGTAAGGAAAATTTATTGCTACTTCGTATCTGCAATTTTACTGCTGCTATGAATTGTGGTATAAACATCTGTGTTTTCGAGTGTTCTTAGGCAACTCTTATGAAAGGGTTGTTTAAACCCAAAGGGTTCACTTCCCACAGATTGAGAACCACTGCCCTAGGCTATGCTCAATCATCCGAAAGCTCTCCACCCCTGTGCTACTCTGGGGGAGGTTGAAAAGGCTACCTTAAGTCACATAGCCAGAAGAGGAGATCTGTACTTTAGTCCGGATATTTTGTAAACAAACTTTTGGTGGTGGTGGTGGTGGTGGTGGTGGTGGCACAGAGTTTCTCTATGAAGTCCTGGTTGACCTGGAACTCACTGTAGATCTGACTGGTCCTGAACTCACTGTAGATCTGACTGGTCCTGAACTCAGATATCCTTCCTCTTTGGCTGGCTTCCAGAGTGCTGGGATTAAAGGCTTACACCTCACCACCTGGCCCTTTCCCCTCACCTACACACACTTTCTCTTTCATACCACTTCCTGTGTGTCTTCTGGCAGCAGATATGTGGCAGGCAGTTCTCCAGCATTGCCCAGTTATGAAGATGGTACATCTCCCGTGGCTTAAGGTCTCAGCCCCACAAGACTGGTCCCCGTTTCAGGTTCCTTTGCTCGTGTTTCTAACTGACTAGTTCTGCATCAGGACTTGCTAGTCCCCGACCCCTCTCAGTGTCACTCATTTGCACATTAACTCAGGGAAACACTTAAGTTTGCTGGTTTACCATAAAGGACATCACAAAAGATATAGATGCTCATCTTAATGAAAGTGTGTGAGCGCAAAAAGACCGGGCTGATGCTGTGATGAACCTCATCTTGTGGTCAGGTCTTGGGGATTGGTGTGAAGAAGGAATTGGAGGATTGTGGCTGTGGGATTGACAAGCCCACGAGTTCTAGGAGCAGAGCTTACTCAAGACTTTCTGAAGAGAAGCAAGGACTCTTACCGGGAAGCGCTTGCTAGAGGCCAATGATGTTTGATTTGACAAAGAACCTGGCTGCATGCATTTCTGCCTGTGTCCTGAAAGCTTGAGTGAAATTGAAGTAAAAAACAATGGACTGCTTGTTTGGCAGAGGGAATTTCAAGAGACCATGATAGATTGCAGTGTGGTTGTTGCACACAGCATTTATTGAGATTTAAA
Organism: Mus pahari; assembly: GCF_900095145.1. Lineage (NCBI taxonomy): Eukaryota > Metazoa > Chordata > Mammalia > Rodentia > Muridae > Mus > Mus pahari. The sequence goes on along the minus strand of NC_034590.1, from coordinate 143,880,331 downwards.
GTGTGCGAGAGAGCAGAAGACAGAAAAGAAACAGGAAACGTGTAGTCTGGGAGGAAGAGGGATGTGTACCTAGCTAAAGTTGAAGAGAGGATGTGGTGCAGACAGCGTGGCTGTAATTGTTAAAGAAATTAGTGCCATTAAGGAGGAACCTGGGCTTTGCATTGTGACCATAGGAAAGGTCACTTGAGAGTAAAACCTCTCTTATCAGAGTTCCAGGGGCTGCAGTACAGATTTAGCTGGAAAGCTACTGCCTTAAAAGACAGAGCCTCCAGAGGATCCTGCTGGAAAATGGCTGTCCTGAGGGCCGCACATTTGAGGAATTATCTTAAGTCTCAGAACAGACTTTGGACTTTGAACCATGCATGTGGAAACTGATAAAACTATAGGGATGGGCTGGAGAGTTGGCTCAGCAGTTAAAAGCAGTAGCTGCTCTTGCAGGGAACCCAGATTTGAACCTTGGCACCCACGTGGCCGCTCAGAACACTTTGCAATTCCAGTTCCAGGGGGTCTGACACCTTCTCCTGGCCTTCTTGGGCACCAGGCATGCACATGGGAGGACAGACAAACCCGCAAGCAAAACACTTGTACATGTTCAATTGATTCGTTAATTAAAGGAAGATGATAGGGACCTTTGAAGTTGGACTTAAATGCTTGTTAAAAGCATTATGCCACAGCTCTGAGTCTATGGGGTCAGGAGCAGAATATTATGGTGTAGATCTAGCCACAGGTTCTCATGGTTGAACTTTTGGTCCCCAGCTGATGGGCGGTTGTAGAAGTGGAGCTCAGGCTTGAGGCACGGGGAGGGGTTGAGCTTTGTAGCCCAGCTCCGCCCATTGTCTTATCTCTGCTTCCTGGTCCTTATCGACATCGGTAAGTAGCTTGTTCCCACTAACGCAGCCACTTCTCCCATCATGCCTTCCCCATGATGGACTATGTGTACCCTCAAAGTGTGAGCCCAGTAAGTCCTTTCTCTCTTACAGTTGATGCTTACCAGGTTTTTGGTTATAGGAACAAGAACAGCCCTTCTGATTGGTGTGCATCATTGGGTGTATCTGTTTGGTATATCACTGTGATTTTGATTTGCATTCCCCAATAGTGGTATTGGACATTTGTTGCTTATATATCTTCTGCTCATATTTTCTGTTGTCACTATCATTATTGTAGTCCTCTTCCAGGTGGTTATACCATACTATTTATGGTAACTGTCTCAGTCAGGGTTTCTCTTCTTGCACAAACATCATGACCAAGAAGCAGTTGGGGAGGAAAGGGTTTATTGGGCTTACACTTCCATACTGCTGTTCATCACCAAGGAAGTCAGGACTGGAACTCAAGCAGGTCAAGAAGCAGGAGCTGATGCAGAGGCCATGGAGGGATGCTCTTTACTGGCTTGCTTCCCCTGGCTTGCTCAGCCTGCTCTCTTATAGAACCCAAGACTACCAGCTTGGGTGGTACCACCCACAAGGGGACCTCCCCACTTGATCACTAATTGAGAAAATGCCTTGCAGCTGGATCTCGTGGAGGCATTTCCCCAACTGAAGCTCCTTTCTCTGTGATAACTCCAGCTTGTGTCAAGTTGACACAAAATTAACCAGTACAGTAACATAGCTGCCAATCTATCCCTGCATATTCTAAAGATCAAGGAATGAGGAAAGGAAGGGGGTGAGGGGAGACTAGACATACTGACATATGAGTATATGCTTGTGTGTTTTTATGTGTGCATGTATAATCTCATTTTGGTTTTATGACGAAACCCATAGGGCATTAGTAGTGGCTTCAGGGTTATGAGCTGAGGAGGCCACGCTTGGGAGACATCTGAGAACCTACAATATGGTCTGAGCCAGTTACCTTACTTGTATACTAGTTCGTGACTTTGAGTGTGTCATTTTTAACCCATGAGAGTCAGTATCTTTATTTGTGAAGTAGGTATCTGTGTTACAGATCTCTCAGAAGAGAGAAATACAAGTGTATTCTTTAATGGGCCAGTACAGGCATGTGCAGAGCAAAACGACTTGTCATACGGAGAGAACGTGAGCAGTGGCCACCTCTGCTCTCTTCACACAGCTCACACTGTCCTGAGGTAGTTTCTATTCCCCCTCATTATCTGCTTTGAAAAATGTCCCCTTGGTAGGCATTTACTCCCTCTGTGTCACATACCAGAGCAAACACGTGGCTCAGGCCTTCTCAGACCAGTCTCGGTGGCTCAGGAATGCTTGGAGCACTCAGTTTTGCAGTGCAGAACTACAATCCCAATTTCTAGCTGCTACTGCTGCTCTGTTCTTCCTCAGCGTGCAAACAGGATCCGTTACCATGGTGACTCCTAGGCACTAACATGGACACTCTGCTCCAAAGTTCATATTTCATATGTAAAATACCTCTTACGTACAGCATAGGGGTGCTGTGAGGAGCTGAGCTCACCTCCTGGAACTGTGGTTTATCCAGTGTTGCCAGAGTCCATTTTGCCATTCGCTGTAATGGTTGTTTAATCAAGAGTGGTTCCTCATTGGCCAGATAGTTTAGGATGATTTTCAGGAAACAAAATATGGTTTAAAAAAAAAAAAAGCTGCTATTTTAAATGAGTGATTAAGAGTTCTCTGATCTAGAAAAGTTAAAAATGAGCCAAATGTTTTACTTTGAGTCCTTTCAGTTCCAATGTTTGTATAAAAATGTGTAATGCTTACTAATGCTCTAAAAGGTCGATCTAGTTGGCAAGGTTATTCTGTTTAGGGTAGTACCGAATGAGGACGTCATTTTTCTTTTGAAGACTTTATTGATTATTATTTGTGTGTGCCGGTCTCTGTGTCTGTGTGTTTGTGTGTATAGGCATGTGTGTGCAGATGTCTATAGAGGCAAGAAGGGCACATTAGCTCTAGAGCTGGAGTTTACAGGCTGTTGGGAGGCTTCCGTATGGGGCTGGGAACCTAATTCCTCTACTTTGAATTAAGAGCAGCAAGAACTTTTTTTTTTTTTTTTTTTTTTTTTTTTTTTTTTTTTTTGGTTTTTTCGAGACAGGGTTTCTCTGTGTAGCCCTGGCTGTCCTGGAACTCACTTTGTAGACCAGGCTGGCCTCTAACTCAGAAATCCACCTGTCTCTGCCTCCCGAGTGCTGGGATTAAAGGCATGCACCACCACCGCCCGGCTCTTTTTTTTTTTTTTTTTTCAGCAAAAACTCTTAATTGCTGAAACATCTCTCCAGCCCCAGAACTAATAAGTCTTGGTATTAGTAAAAAACCATTAGATACATATATGGCTGTCAAAATTTTATCAGTTCCTTCATTGTGAAGAATGAGGCTTTGTCTAAAATCAGCTCCTTGCTTTTTCCGCTAAGTAAATCCAGAGAATCCCTTTTTTCCCCATTTTACTTATGTATTTATTAGATATTTTCTTTATTTACATTTCAAAAGTTATCCCCTTTCCTAGTTTCCCCTCTGAAATGCCCCTATTCCTTCCCCCTGCTCACCAACCCACCCACTCCTGATTCCTGGCCCTGGCATTCCCCTATACTGAGGCATAGAGCTTTCACAGGAGCAAAAGCCTCACCTCCCATTGATGGCTGACTAGGCCATCCTCTGCTACATATGCAGGTGGAGCTATGAGTCCCACGGTGTGTTTTCTTTGGTTGGTGGTTTAGTCCCAGGGAGCTCTGGGAGTACCGGTAAGTTCATATTGTTCCTCCTATGGGACTGCAAACCCCTTCAGCTCCTTGGGTACTTTATCTGGCTCCTTCATTGGGGACCCTGTGTGTGCTCCGTCCAATGGATATCTGTGAGCATCCACTTTTGTATTTGTCAGTAGCCAGAGAATCTTATCTTTTTACCTTTCACTGTTAAAAGTATCTGTACGATGCCCTACTATGTGTCAAATGCAGTTCCGTGGTGATCTCATGAATCCTTACGATAGCGCTTTGAAATAAAATATCTGCATTTTGTAGATCTCGTGTGCTAGAGGACATTTGCCTGACGGATCCCGTGTGGTACTGGAGCTGGGCTCTTCTGCTTGTCAGGAAGACCACAGCATCTTCACATGACTCTGTCTTTTGTCCTTGATGGAGACCATTCTCAGGCAAGGTCAACACTTGCCTACCCAGTTCCAAGTTCAGGTGATAGTTTATCAGTTACAACAGTGTTTCTCAACCTGTGGGTCTCGACCCCCTTTGGGAATGGGGTGTTGACCCATTCACCAGGGTTGCAGATTGGATATCTTGCACATTAATTATTTGTATTACAATTCATAACACTAGCAAAATTACAGTTATGAAGTATCAACAAAAATAATTTTATGATTGGGGGGGTCATCCAACATGAGGAACTGTATTAAAGGGTCCCATCACTAGGAAGGTTGAGAGCTGATGGTCTGGAGCGTCTACTCTAGAAAGAAGATGTACTTTAAACTTCTAGGTGAGTTTCAAGTGTTGCCCCTGGCATCTTCTTTTAGAGCCTATGTTATTTTGGCCAACTTTCTTAGAATCTCAGCTTAAAATTTCTTCAAGGACAAAATGGCTATGCTCCTCCTAGCCATGTAGGAAGAACTAGAAATAATGTAGATGAAATTACAGTCAGTTGTAAACCTCTATGTGGGTACTGGGAATTGAACCTGGGTTATCTGGAAGAATAGTTAGTGCTCTTAGCTGCCAAGCCATCTCTCTAGCTCCAAGGTAAATGATTTTGAAGACATAAATACAAATTATTGAGAGATTGAATTCAAATGATTTCATTAGGTAACATTTTAGTTACATCTTTCTGAGACTCCTTGGCTTGTATAAAAATACTTTCTTGCCAAATTGAAGGAACTTTTTTGGGGGGGATGCATGGATGTGTGTGTGTGTGTGTGTGTGTGTGTGTGTGTGTGTATGTTGAGACAGGGTTTCCCTGGCTGTTCCAGAACTAGCTCTGTAGAACAGGCTGGCCTTGAACTCAGAGATCCACCTGCCTCTACCTCCCTCCCATGTGCTGGGATTAAAGGTGTGTGCCACCATCACCTGGGGTGATGGAGAGTTTCTCATTACTTGTATTTAATGCAAAAAAAAAAATCTGTGATCTTATTTTTACTAGAAATGCAGATTATTATATAAAGTTGCCATTTCCACCTTAGAAACTGGATTAACTAACTCTGCAAAGGACATCTTTTTTATAGAAAACATTTAATTTTAAATAGAAACACTAAAGGAAAACTTAGTTGCAGTATACAATAGTTCCATCTTACAGGTGAAAATAGGAAAAACAAAGGCTGTTCTCTGGTAGAAGAACTGTTGGTAGAGACTTTTGGTTTTAGTTTTGAGTTTAGCTGTGAGCAAGTTCAGCCTTCCCCCACCCCTTTATCATCACAGAAATAAGGTAGGACCACACTGTGAATCCATCAGGAAGAAAACAGGCTCTGCATTTACCCTGTGTCTAGAAGTGGCCTTACCCCCATGGTCAGTGTGTGGTACTGGCTCATCTCCATCTGCATTCTCAAGTCTACAGTGTCCTGTGACTAATATGCTCCATCTGTCTGGGTCACTGCTGTGGAGTACTGTCTATTTGCAGCAGTGTTGTGGCCACAAGGAAAGCTTTCCCTTTTGTTGGTTGAAAGCTTTCCCTGCAATTAGCAAAACAAGCATGCCTCTTAGAGCGAGCCTGGAAAGGCAGCTAGAGTCCACTGTACACAAACATGTTGGAAAACAATTTGGCTTTGCTTAGAGCAGTGAACTTGTGTGGGGCCCCTAGCCTTGCCATCTTTCCCTAGGTAGAGCCTGCAGAAACTTGCCACGGGTACCAGGGGACAAGTGCCAGAATATTATGGCAGCATTATTCACAACAGCTGGAAATTGAAAACTCCCAGGATCCTCAGCAGTAGAGTAGCACTGGGAATTGTGAGCCTCTTCCCACAGTGAAAAATGTGGAATGGTGGGGAAAAAAAGGGAATGAGGCGTAGCCACATGAATCAACAGGGATGAATCTTGGCATTAGATTTTTTTTTTTTTTTATTTTCTTTATTTACATTTCAAATGCTATCCCGGAAGTTCCCTATACCCTGCTCCCCTACCCACCCACTCCCATTACTTGACCCAGGCCTTGCCTTGTGCTGGGTCATATAAAGTTTTGGCATTAGATCTTAAAGGAGAGGAAATCTCAGGAGAAAATGTACAGTGTGTTTTCTTTACATTGGATACAATACTCATATTGAGAATATGTATGTTGTGAGACCATAGAGAGAAACAAAGGAATGACTGGTTCAAAACTCAGTCTAGTGATACGTCTTCATGTTGGGGAGGTGCCGAAGAACGAGCAGAGAAAATGCAGTCAGAAAGTGCACACACATGGCCTCCCAAACAGAAGCCTACATCATGCGTGTTCTATTTCAGTACTCATCATTGCATGACAGTTACATTGGAATTTTCACTGAACCCCGAGCGTGATCTCACAGCTTCCATGTGGGGGTCAGGAGTGTGGGAAGGGGTTAACTGGATGGTTTTGACTTGGGGTCTTTCGGAGTTGCAGTTCGGGCCACACCTAGTGTTGGGATTAAAGGCCTGCACCATCACCACCTGGAGATGTTTATTTTTATATAGTAATCATACAATTATCACTTTAAATGAAAATGTCTTACCAGTCAGTATAGGGTGGAAAATGTCTCCAGTGTGAAATGCAGCTCCTGGGTGGGAGAGCCTGCCTGATGAGCTTGCCCCTGTAGTGGGGCAGTGGGAGAGGAGGAGGAGGAGGAGGAAGAAGAGGAGGAGCAGGAGGAGGAGGAGGAGGAGGAGGATTGGACTTCATTGACACCTGTTATCAGGCTAGGTGATAGAGATGGGACTACAGGTCTCTAGATTTCATTTTGTCTGCCTCTACATCTGGCAAAAAATCTGGGACTTCTGATTTTGAAGAGTCTTCAGAACACAGATAATTATGAAGTTAACATTCCGTATCATACCCAGGCCTCCTCTATTGCTGCCTGTAAGAGAATGGAGAAGCAGTTCACACTTCTCTTCCTAAACTCTACAAATGAGAGTGAAGCTGGAAATGGCCTAGGGAAGTCAAAATGGGATTTTTTTTCTTCGCCTTAAGAATTTAAGTATCAGTGGCATTCTCTTTCTTATTTTAATATTAACAACTTTCAAGTTGTTAACTTATTTGCTTAACTTTCCACCACCCAAAATCTTTGAGTGAAGATAGAGGTTTCTAGAAACGACCTTATGTATTTCCCCCTTTAGTTTTGGGTGGTTGTAGAAGTGGCTGCTTAGAGAGTATTCCTAGGGGTCCTGGAACTCACGCAGTTTGTGAGTCTCCTTTGTGAACCCCAACATCTCTGGAAGGCAGTCCAAGCCTCAGGTGAGGAGGCCACTGTGTCTCTCACTGTTTAAGCTGACTAGTGAAGAAGGCAGGACGGCGCACCCACAAGCTCTCCCTCCTCGGGCCTTCGCTCACCAGTTAAGCATCACCTGCAGCCACTGTGTGCAGACATGTGCTTAGCAGAGAGGCCCTTGCCACCAGCGCACACACGGAGAGTTTGTGTTCTCCCCTCTGCTTCTGGGCTTCACGTGTGGGCTGAGTCCGTGCTGCTGTGTTGCAGCATCCTTTCCCGTGGGTGGAAAGGAGAGTCCACCAGCAATGGCTTCCCTCGATTGTGGCAAAGACAAAAGTGACCCGTGTTCCATGTGACGCTTGTTGTTTACTTCAGTTAGGCAGACGCTTTTGAGAAAAGGGAGGAAAATGAATTATATGTATAAAATGCCAAAAAGACACGAAGGTTATTGTGTCTACATGGAAGTATAATTATTAGTAGTAATTATAGTAATTGTGGTGATTACGGGACTAATGGTACTATTAAACATGATTGTGGATGTCTTCTCTTAGGAAACATGTTGTAGCACACACCCGCTCCATCCCTCAGGTGAGAGCGATGCTTGGCCTTTTGGCTCCGGGCTGCTTTTCGGAAGAGCATCATCATCCCTGGGGCAGAGCAAACCGCGTGTAGTGAGACAAACTCTGATTCAGAAGTCGAAAGACTTAGATAGGGATTTAATTTCCGTTATTTTCTACCTGAGTATCTTTCTTAGATACCTTCTTTGGCTCTTAGTTGCTTTCTCTAGAGAGAGGTTGGTAAACTCACTGGGAATTGTAGGGGAAGATTGGGTGGGTTAGGAACCTCTAATGCAGAAGACCCGTGGTAACACTTAGGTCATACCCAGCTGCCTGTCTGGGGAGCATATAGTTGGACTTAGGATAGGCCGGGTCTGGCTATCTTTGCCTCAGAGGAATTGAGGAAGACCTGGAGTTTCACTGTGGTTTTTGATTGTAAAAAGAAAACAAAACTGATATGTATGATCTCAGAAATTCAAGGTCAGAAGGAGGCCCAGGCCAAAGCCTGAAGGTTGGGCATGATGGCCATGATTAATAACTAATAGCCAAGTGTGGGTGGCTGGTACCTTTAACCCTGGCACTCTGAATACAGGCTGGGAGGGTCCAGAGGAACGAGCCAGCCTTGGCTATGTATCCAGACATGGCTCAAAACAAACAATAAGAGAAGGTAATTAAGGACATGAAGTAATGGCTATGTTAATTAGCTGCTTGCAGTAATAGTTACTCGATGTATACATATGTATACATATGGCAGAATGTCACTCTATATCCTAATCAAGGCAGTTTTTGTCAAGAATACCTTAAAATGAAGCCAGAGAGAGAGGAGGAAAAAGAAGTTCATGGTTAGGTTGCTTTGATTCTAAGAGAGTGAGGGAGGCTGGAATCTCCCATGGTCAATATGGGATTGTTTTCTTTTTCATATTTTCACTGTTTTTTTAAGATATAGCAATATTTTCATCTCAAGGCTTGTCATATATTAAGTACAGCTACTGACTGAAAGAACATTGCCTTCATATTGTTCCTTGAGACTAACACGTCGCTTGCTGTTGCTTGCAGGGTGAAGGCAGAGAGAACGGTGCCCTAGGACAGACTTGGCCATTTGATTCTGTTTAGAAGATAGCCACTGACACGGAAGGTGAGTAGAGTCTTGTCTGCAGCTTTATACTATGAGTTATTCTCAAGCCTGTTGGAGAGTGGACAGAACGGACCGTGTGCCCAACACCCACATTTGAATGTTGTTAGCATTTTGTTACTTTTTTTTCCTGTTTGGGTAGGTTTGTCCCCTTAAAAAGCATTTTGATTATTTTTGTTGAAATACATGGGAATATGTTGCAAATATCATGGCATTTTCTCCTAAATGTTTAGAGCTTCTAAAAATAATAACAGCCTCCCATGAGTGGCATTTCAGAACTCTCATAAATTATGTGACCAGATCACATAAGTAAACACAAGAGTGTAACAGAAATTGTCTCCTTCCATAATTTACAGAAATAAAAAGGTTTTAACTGTATCTAATTCGTGGGAAGCTAAGCAGTCTGGATTGGGTTGACAAGAGCCATGTGTATATACAGGTATGGTGTTGGCCCTGCACTAGACAGACTTCTTGTGCTGAATTCTTTTCCTGTAAGTGCACCTCCCTAACCCCGGTCGACCTTGGCTGCCGTTTGGTTGGTTGGGTGAGAGGATGGTGGTAACAGCCCTCCTCCTGATGAGCCTTCAGGGGTAAACCAGCCTCTGTGATCTGCATGACCAAATGTTGGTTAATTAAGAAAAAAAATGAGAACATGGAAAGATCATGAGTGGTCATATAAAATCGATAATAATAATGTTAAAGTCAGTACCAGAGAGGCTAGAAATGATCCCGAGCTAGAAATTTTCCATGAAGGACTTGTTGGACTTTATAATCTTATAGTGATTGTAGTTACAAGTCATTAAACATTAGGTCTGATTGCAGTTCTGAATTCCAGGCTTTTCATAACTACGTGCATTATAAATATTTAGTTCAAGGTAACTTTGCAAATCAAACATGCATATATATATCTCCCTTCTAGAAAAAATCATCTCCCTTCTAGTAGATACTGTACTGGTCCCTTGATTTGTAGCAGCATAAATACATTTTTCCTTTGTGTGTGTGTGTGCACACACACACACACACACACACACCCACACACGCACGCGCGCGCATGCGCCTGTGCGCACGCTTGTGCTCACGCTCGCGTGTGTAGTGTATAACTGAGATTATATTTTTATATGTTTTGTTACTGAGCCATCTACTACTCCTATTGTTGCACATGGTTACAGAATGCCCATTCTCATTGCGATCAAGCATTCCACTGTGAGGAAAGACCATGATTTATTGATTCTAGCAGATATGGATCACTTTAAGGGGTGCGCTCCTCCAGGCCACCTCCACAGAAATGGAGACTGAGTGAAGTTTATCTTTACCATGGCTCTAATGGAGAAGCAGTGGGACATCCAGCCTTGGCCCAGCAACTGCTGCTTGTGAAGAAGTCCTGACTTGACGGAAGATGCAGGCACACGGAGCTCTGTGTGGTTTCTTCTGTCCTGCCATGACTCCGACTGCTCCTGTGACTCTCTGCTGGCACTGGTCTCTGTGTCCTCCTCTGCCTCTGTCATTCTGCAGTGTCCCCAGGCCGACTGCAGACTCTCTCACACAGGCCATCAGTGAATAAACAGTTAAAAGCTTAGTGGGTGCTGCTGTGAGGCATTAGGGGGAAGAGAATGGCAGCTGTGCCTTGTACCTGAGAGCCTGTGTTGTGCTCATGAAGTCACAGTTGTGGACACAGAGGAGTTGAACTCTGGAGTTCAGAAAAGTAAATTCAAAGGCATTCATAGTCCAAGCTGGAAACAGGGATTCAATGAACAGGCAATTGGCAGGCACTGTGGAGATTTGAGTATATACCCCTAACCAAGTATATCTGGCTCAGTTTAGAAGCAGGTTAGGGCTAGAAGAATATATTATAAGAAAGCATTTCCTATGGGAAAATGTTTTTATTGCCAAATTGTTTTTTTAAATAAAGTTTTATTCAACTATGGTCATTCTGCTTTGCTAACAAATTGTGTTATGTAACAGTAGAACCAGGGTAACTAGTTGCAACAAATGATCGTATGGCTCACAGAGCTGAAAATATTTATGACCTGCTTTTTTTTTTTTTTCCAAAATACCAGCTCCTGCTTTATGTCATTAAAGCAAAGATATAGTAAAGATATCTATGTGGTCATATAAGAATCTAAGCTTATCAAGTTTGTTTATTCATTCATCTAACAATATTTAAAGTGCCACCATATTTTATGTACAAAATGATGATAATCAGGTAAAGTTTGTGCACTTTTTAGGAGGTGCTTGAGAATTTAAAAATTCCATTCTAGGTTTGTGTTTTCTATGAGGCATAACAAAATATAGTATGGAAACAAAACTGTCAGTTTCTCAATTTAAAATTAATATATCAAGTTTCAATTAGTTTTTATAAATTTGATAATATAGGTGCTCTATACAATCCAGTGACTACCTTAGTAGGAAGACCGACCGTGTAGTGTGGCATAAACCAGTTCTAACAGCTTTAAGACCCAGACCATTTGGGCGGCGATTCTAGGCTGTGTGAAGGCTGCCTGGCCTGAGAGAGGGAGGGGAGCTTTTGGCATGTTCATCCCAGCAAGCCGAGCTGGCCTCTGTAATCATAACAAACCAAGATAATACCGGGTGGAATGTAGAGTAACAGATCGGTCTGTGTTGGAATGCTTATTCTTCCTGGCTCAAGGTCATACATGATTATTTATGTTTATTAGGAGTCCGTAGACGTCCCCACAAGGAGCACAAAGCAATGGCTTTTATAGTTCTCTAAGAAATATCATTCGTTGTAACCTAGTTAGCAGTTTTTATAAATGCTTTCGTGTCTTTTATTGGGGACACTTGGGCTTTCATGGTCTGCCCTCTCACCACCCCACCACCTGTGACTGTCCTCAGACCAGCTAGGATTATGTCAGTGAGCCACCAAAGACCACACAGGCTACACTTCCTTCTTTCAGCCTGGGTGTTTATTGGGATGTTGCAGTTGTAATTATTTAGCACTGTGCTAAAATCAAGGGGTCAGTAAAGCTTAAAGCTCTCCGTCACCTCTGGAGTCATCCGACCACAAATGAAATGCTTTTTTCCCCACTTGGAGGCAGGGGCATAGGTGGGCAACAGTGCTTCCCTCTGCAATCTCAAGATTTCTGAAGGGACCACGGAGAAGGACGGTCTGGGAATAGTCGAGTGAGTGTGTGAGGTAAAGTCCACACTGGTTTGTTCTGCCATCAGACTTGAGTGCAGTTGATTGTCTTTAGCAGTTACAGTTTTCCCCAGAGGTGCACATCCTGGGGATTTGTGATGTGCTGCTGCTGAGAGGAGGTAGGTCTTACCAGATAGAGGGGCGGCCTGCTGGTGCTTCCTTCAGAAGCAATAAGTACAGCCCAGAGACCCTGCTTAACTTACTAAGGATGCACGTTGCTCTCTCTCTCTTCTGTAGGCTGCTCACCACACTTGCTTGTGCTCTGCCATTATTGACACTGATCTGCACAAGGACCCACCATAACTGAGCAGAAGTTGGTGTCATGCTTCTGACCTTCAAGAACTATGAACTAGACAACGCTGTAGCTAAAATTCTCCCCCCTAGGGCTGGAAAGGTGGCTCAGAGGTTAAGAGCACTGACTGCTCCTCCAGAGGTCCTGAGTTCAATTCCCAGCAACCACATGGTGGCTCACAGCCATCTGTAATGGGATCTGATGCCCTCTTCTGGTGTGTCTGAAGATAGCTATAATGTACTCATGTTCATAAAATAAATAAATAAATTTTTTTTTAAAAAAAAGAGAAAAGAAAAAAGAATTCTCCTCGCTAACCCCCATAGCCTCAGCTGGCTTTGAGTTTTCAGTCCTTTTGTCTCAGTATCCTAAGTGACTTGGGTTGCAGGCTTGCACCACTGGCCTAGCCTAAATAATCATTTCCTGAAGAAAAATAAAAGCCGATAGGTAAAAATCACTTGTTCTGTGGCACAAGAAAGATGGCCTGTTCTATAACTGCGTGGAATTATCTCACCAAGAATGCGGTCCTTCGGAGGGTTGGCTTCCCCGGCCCATCTAGCTAAATTTTACTTTGTCTCTCTCTCTCTCTCAAGATTTATTTTCAAAAATAAAAAATAAATAAAAGTTCTGAAGTTCGTGTCAGTATGGCTCAGTAAAACAAAATGTGCTTCAGAAAGCATCAGGATGATTCTCTTGGCTGAATGTAACAGAAAACCCAATTCAAACTACCTACTTAGTGTGTAGGTAATGGAGCCCAGGGATGGATCTCTCTGAAAGAGGGGCCTGGCTGGGGAATCGAAGGGATATGAGGATCCATCTTGGCTGTGTGCTTGTGTGCGTGGAGACCTGAAAGCAGCTTCAAATTCATGTCAGGAAATGGCCTTTGGGGCTGTGACTTCATGTGTGTCTAGTGTGAGGCTGGGACTGGGCGCTAGCCTTGCTGCGTGGTTGAATTATCCTGGTCATGTGCTTCGGTAACTTTGAGGGTAACTTTTCTTTAGGTGGAGCGGAAGTGCAGACTGATGGACAGACAGTAGGTTAATGGTTGGTTGTTGCCTTTACTGATGCAGAAAGCTAGTTACCAGGAAGGTCATTCAGTACTAGCAGGTTCACTAATTGTGATGATAATTAACATGCATTTTATGGTTTGCAAAGCATTGAGGTGTATTCTTTTGTTTGAACTGAGAGAAGATATATTAGGGCTGCTGAATGAACATGTGATAAAGAACATGAATGAATTATAGGTGGGTCTGGCTGTATGAGCTTGACATGTTACTTAACCTCTTTGTGTCCATTTCTCTAACTGTTCGATGGGGTCAAAGGTTTTTACCCCTCAAGGTTCTGGGAAAGCTCAAATGAATGAGTATTTATGGGGCATTTCTAATAGTACCTCATGGTTGCTAGGCTCCCGATCCCCCAACATTGTGCTGACGTCCTCTCATGTGGCCCATAAGGGTCAATGTTGTCAAGTCTTGCCTTTGAGTTGACTTCAGGGCATTTGAGTTAATAATTAATGAAGGAAGCAGAGATGAGGAACCCATACAATGTAGATCTGCTTATAGAAGTGCCTTCCTTCCCAAAGGCCAGTGTGGCTACTCACTCTACCGAGTTGAGCGCTCTTCCTGTTCTGCTGATGTTGCTCCACCCTGGTGGGAAGGTACTTGAGTGGGGATGGCCAGGCACTTCTAGGGTTAGCGTTCACTCAGAAATGTTGGTCGCTTGTTTAATCAAATCAGAGCAGTAGATGACAGACACCCTTTGGGGGTGGGGTGGGATTCAGATGTGTCAGTAGGATGTTAGGTGTGCTAACCGTCTTAGGTTTGGACTGTCTTATTGTTTCTTGGGCTTTTAGCCAGCTCTGTCTAGAGGGAGTCACTGTTTCCCTATTAAGAATATTTTTTCCACACTTGCTGAGAATTATTTTCTTTATAATGTAGGAGGCTCTCTCTTGGATTGCAGATGTTTCGGGAGGGTCATGTTGTGTTTTGAGGACAGCAACAAAGATTTCTTTGTATTTACTGCAGACTCAAGACTCTGAAAGCCGAAGTATTACTGTTAGTAATTTCCAAGGCAGCTCCCACATTTGTAGCTATCAGAGCAAAGAAAAACTTGGTGGAAAACAGTTTTGGCTCTCCATGCAGTGCTTTTAAGGAAAAGTGGTGTTAATCAGTATTTACAATGCGTATTTCATGGCCAGACTCCCAGTTCCCTTCATGACACTGCCCTACGGTACAGTTTCCACTGACGGCAACTGCCTGGTATGTGGGAGGAGCTCACATATGCCTTGAATGAGCTGTGCCTTTGCCTTGGGGGGTTTTATTATTTTTTTTAGCCTTCCTTTTGACAAGAGATCATTTACAATGACATACTGTCAGGAATTCCAGATGAGTCTCACATAGTGAGACTACACACCTAGTGTCCAAACTCTCCTTTGTTACTGTCTCTTTAACAGGAGGAGGTGGTAATGTTTGAGTATTAATTTCAACACCTGCTTTTATGATCATAATTGCATTCCAAATGTACACGTACTCAGAGGGTAAATGGATTAACTTCGAATTCTTTTTTTTTTTTTTTTCCCCTAGACAGGGTTTCTCTGTATAGCTCTGGCTGTCCTGGAACTCATTTTGTAGACCAGGCTGGCCTCGAACTCAGAAATCCGCCTGCCTCTGCCTCCCGAGTGCTGGGTAACTTCGAATTCTGTAGACAGATCCCGAACTTACCAAATGCCTGTGGGAACCGTAGTAGGTTCTTAGATTTAACTCTCCCCGACTTTATTCTTAGCTCCTGTGGAGCCTTTGCCTGGCTGAGCAATCTGGGATTATATATTAACAGTTACTTCATTGCTGTTAGCCTGGGAAAGCAGGGTCACCCTCATGTTCTGTAATCTCGGCAACAAAATAATATCGTTAGCTTCTATGGGCTGGGTAACACCTTAGCTCTTGTTTGATTATCCTGTTTGGTATTTTATCTTTTAAAACCTTAAAACATGTTTTTAGTTGAAACAAAATTATATACTTTTCCCTCTTTCCTTTCTCCCAAGCTATGGTCTGAGTCCATTGATTGTCTTCCCCATCCCCAAGTTGATAGCCTCATTTTCTTTGATTGTGCGAAACACTAATTGTATCACACAACTAGTTTTGCTTGCTCCCTAAGCTCTGTTGTCAATCATTTTGCTGTTTCATGAATTTGACTATTTGAAAATATGTATCACGTGATGGAACAGTGTGACGTGTAATAAGTGGTCCAAGTGAGAGAGGAACCCAGGTTCAATCCCCAGCAGGTTCCCTTCCTCTATACTCCCCAGCCTCTAGTCCCGAGAAGATGCAATATTGTCTTCTTTTAAAAGTGTAGGCTTTTGTTATTGTTGTTTTGTTTCTTTGTTTTAAAGGGTCCTGTCCCTTTATGCTATTCCTTATCTGGTGGTTTATCTTGTTTTGTGTAAATAGGACCCACGAATGCCTTGTTTAACAGCTTGGCTACATTGCATCTTGATTTAAAAAAAATCAGTCACTTTTTAAAGACATGTATGAATAACCACAGCTTTCTACAGGGGGTTCTGGCTATATTTTAACACATACTGCTTTCATCTTGAAGGACTCACACCTGGAGCCATCCCTTGTTGTGCTGTGGGCGGTGCTGTGGGCGGTGCTGTGGGCGGTGCTGTGGGCGGTGCCGTGGGCGGTGCCGTGGGCGGTGCTGTGGGCTTTCTGCTTCTTTCTTAGCCGGTCCCCTCTGAGTAGTCCGTGTATCATGCCTCTGATTGGCTTTCCTCCTTCCCCCAGCCCATATTCTGATTTTTCTTCTTTTACCTTCTAATTTTGCAAGCTTTCTAACAACTTGCAAATGGGAGGTAAGACTTCTGAGCTGCTGTATACCTGAGAGTGTGACACTCATGTATAATTGATTGCCTGGCTAGGTGTAGAGTTCCTGGCTGGAAATCACTGAGCTGCTGATAGGAAGGGCGTTGCTCACCTCCTAGCATTCAGGCTCCTTGTGAGAACACTAGCGCCTAAGGATTCTCAGTTCTTTACAGGGTCTCTTCTATTGTGTCTTTTGCGAAAGCATTCAGCAGTGTCACGCGATTTATTGATCACCTGCAGTGATTGGGACGTGCTTTTCGGTTATGTTTGTTTGTTTGTTTGTTTTTTGCTGGTGTCCAAAGAGCACCGTGATGATGAGTTTACCAAGGTGACAAAAACTAGGAGCACTTGGGAAGAAGAGAGCCTCCAGGAGGGAGGGAGTGGCTCCGGTTGGCACTGGGCCTACCTGTGGAGGATTTTCTTAATTGGTTAACTGAAGCAAGAAAACCCACCCTGAATGTGGGCTGCACCATTTGCTAGTGCGGGGTCTTGTTTAAGGAGAGACTTACTGAGCTGAGTACAGAGTACGATGTTTCTTCTCTCTACTGTTGCTTTGTCAAGTGGCTGTTTATCTTGAGTCCCCAGGCAGACTCACCTGCAGGGATGGACTGTAGGTAGCGTGGAGTTGTGAGCCAAATAAGCCCCTGCTCCTGTCTGCATCTGGGCCAGAGCACAGGAAGGCACGGAGTTCACAGCACCAGGAAGGAGATGCTCATTCCTTTTGTTTTTATGTTCCGTGCTGCAGTATTGGCTTCCCCCATTGTTTATTCAGCTTCCTTCTGGACCTGCTGTAGGATGTTTGACTTGTCTCTGAAAGCCTCTTCCCAAGGATAACTTACATTTTTCTTGGAACCCTTCTAAAGTTGTTAATTTATCAGGTTTATTTTATTTTCTGTTGCTAATAGCCCCTGAGTGTTCTCATAAACTAAGTAGGTATTCAGAGATTAACTTTTTACCTTTGAAATTTTATTTTTCTGCACCATTTTTTTTGCTTCAAGTTGCACTTTCCCCACTTTCTCTTTCACATTAGATATTTTATATGCCTGATGGTTTTGGAGTCTGTTTCTGAGGCAAATGGAGCTCCACATATTAGAAGATGTGTCTTGTTTTCGTCCGCTAAGTCTATTGTCTTCATTTTCCACCTTTAAAACATCTTGAAGATTTTACTATCTGGTTCCTGCTATCTTTGTTCTAGAAGATTTATGCCTTTTTCAAAGAAATAATGGTTTTTGTATTGAGAATTTTGAAGAGAGGCACTAAATGTATTTGCTCATTTAACTTAATGTCCATTTGGAAGTATTAAAAACCCAAATCCAAACCAAATAAGCCAACAACAAAAGGAGGTCAGAGTTTGCAGCATCAGGCTTTGGTCAAACACACTTGCAGGGCGAGCATCCATTCTAACTCTGTTTCAAGGTGTGGTATACGTTTAGATGGTCCCAGGAGAATACTGGCTTTCTTGTTAAGTCAGCAACAGCTGCCTCGCCTTTTTGGGCTCGAGGCTTTTTATGTCAGGGCCTTAAGTACCAATAAATGTGTAAATGATAATTGGGCGTCCTGATTTTAAAAAAAAATGCTTAAAAAGATTCTTATTGATGTTTCTAAAAGGAATTTTCTAAGGGCTAAGCATATAATCCTTAGATTAAAATGCAGCAGACACATTAAGTTGTTTCCCATAAAAAGCAGAATAATAGACTTTAAATCTATTTGCTACTGGCCACCCACAAAGGACATTCCTGGCCCAAAGAGATTAGACATAAATACAGCCCAGGGAGCTGGGCTAAATTTGTGAGTTTTATTCATAGTGAATGCTCCCACAAAGCATGCAGTCTCAGACTACCAATGGGTAGGGAAAGGAGTTCTACCCTTAATCCTGAGAGCAGGTCTCTGCATATATGAAGCAGCTTTAGGAGGACAGAATGTTTTTATTTATTTATTTATTTATTTATTTATTTATTTATTTATTTATTTATTATAGACTAACTGGCCATGGATAATTTCATAATTCTCCAGCGATCGATTCAATTGCTTCCTTTCTCCCTGAATATGGGGTGTACCCACTGTCTACATCCACGCACAGCTGTTTGGAGGAATGCTTTGGCATTTTGTAGTAAGATATGCTTCTGGCCTTGGCGGTCACTAGATAATATGCCTTGTTTTCAGAAGGCTATGGTGACATGCAGCAGCCACTCCTCAGTGCCTGTCTATCACTTCCATACCCAGACAGACAAGGAAACCCTGTCTCCATGCTGATGGCTAGGAAAACTTGCCCATCCATGTTCCTTCCTTTTGGATGTGTAGGGCTGGGTCTACTTTCCATCTGAAACGGCCTGGACACAACTCTGGGAGCCTGTGCTTCGAAAGTCACTCTTGTCTTTTGAAGACTCTTACAGTCCAGCAATATTTTTAGCCGAAATAAATATAAATAAAGCACAAATTCTTGCTTGTTAAGAAAGGGACCTTCGTTGTTTAATTAGTGACTCCTCTCTTGCTCTGGACTTCTCTGTCTTTGTCACACCCTTCAAGCCAGCCTCCTTGTTTCTTTCTATGGTACTGATGTGACCCACCTGAGCTGTGCCCACCAGGACCTTTGGTGCTAAGAGGGGGCCCTGTGGATGGTGACACACTAGCTGAGCCGTGCTTACCTTGGACTTCTGCGTAGTGCCACCTGTGGGTTATTGCTGCTTCTGCCATGTATGCCCACTTTCAGAGTCTTGGCCCCAGTAGCTCCTTGGCTTTCTTCAGCTTATCTGAAGAAGCTTGCATTTTCAAAAGACTTCCGAATTCTGAGGGCCAGCAAAGGAAAAACGATCTCTCTTCTCCTT
Source organism: Mus pahari (assembly GCF_900095145.1). Taxonomy (NCBI): domain Eukaryota; kingdom Metazoa; phylum Chordata; class Mammalia; order Rodentia; family Muridae; genus Mus; species Mus pahari. Next base: position 143,861,233 of record NC_034590.1, on the reverse strand, counting down.
CTCCCCTCCCCACCCCGTCTCACTGAGGAGGAGTACTATTACAGTTGTGTGCAGGAACCACCACTTTCTGATCTTGCTAGAATTAGTTCATGCTCAGTGCTTAGAGCCTAGCTTGGCACTATTTATAGATTCCTGGATAAGGAGCCAGAGAACCACTAAAGACAATTTCCAAGCACATTTCGATTCTGTGCTTGAGGGACAACAGTTATTAAAATTTCATCCTGTAGCCAACATGATGTTGGCACTCAGTGTTTGATAACTGTTATTTGTATTTCTTAACGAATTTCAGTTGGCTGAAGGTGTGTGTGTGAAGAGAAAGAGAGGGAGGGAGGGAGGGAGGGAGGGAGGGAGGGAGAGAGAGAGAGAGAGAGAGAGAGAGAGAGAGGAGAGAGAGATTATTGCATAATGGGGTGACCTCAAAAGTGCTACCAGGAAATAAAGGGGTTAAATTTGCGACACAGATTCTGATTAAAGAAAAAAATATGTGAAGTACTATGAGACAGAGAATAGCTTTGTCATTTGTCACTTGAGATTGTCATGAATAGACCCGTCATCTGGTTGAGAATTATCTACCCAGTTTCTCTATGAGAAAAATTGTTCTCAAGCAGAGGGTGAATGAAATATTCTGTCCATTGTGGGACGCCTCCAGCATGTGGGGGGGGGGGATAAGAGAAAGGGTGGCATTTATGGAATTTGACTATTCTGCCAAAAGGGGAGCGCTCTCCAGCTGCAGCTGTGATGGTTGCTGGAGGAGAGCTGGGACAAGAAATTCGAATCTACAGAGGCTCTAAGATCAGTGCAATTGGTAGGATATCTTAGACATTGCTGGCATTTCTTTAGATCCCTGTGTGGATGCCCTAGTTAGAACATTGTTTGGGTGATGATTGTTCTCCATAGTAAGATGAATAAGAGTTGGGACAGGGGAAAGAAGGTACTTGTTATTGTAGTCAAGGTATGTCTGGCTCACCTCTATGTTCAGGTCCTGTAAGCACTCTGGGAGAAATTCTTAGTCTTATAATCACTCTTGAGCCAAGGGCCCCAACCTGGTTCCTATGAGATGATCCATTCCCACATGCAAGCTCTGCATGGCAGATCATTGTTCTCATATTGTCGAGGCCAGGGGATGACTTCTTGCCAGACAGTTCTCTTCTGCTGCTGAATGTACTATGGACTGTGTTGGATCATCCCGTGTGGCCAGCAAGTGCTTTGACTCAACGAGCTGAACCATCTATTGGCCCTTCTTTAGGGTGGGTCTTCCCTTCCTAACAGGCATGCCTGGGGACTAAGCTAGGTGATTAGTGGCCAGCAACCATCACAGAAGGGACACATGGTGATATTTGAAGTATGTAAGTGAAAGAGTTGGATGTTCGAAGCCGAAGGTAGAAACACCACTGTAAAGCAGAATTCAGAGACAAAGCCAGAAGACATTCAATTAAATAAATTCTTTGGGAGCCATCTTTCCTTTGAATAGCTCTGTGAATAGGAGCTACAGAGAAGGTGTTCTAGTGGAGGAATTACATTAACATGTCACCATGCATGAGAACCACTTCTGTACTGTCATGGCTTCAGTTACTGTTAGAAGGACTGATACAAATGTCTCTATTTTTACTGTTGACAATAGGATTCCTGATGTAGTGCGTGCTGTCCTTGAGCTTGATATAGTTCTGCTCTTGCCTCTCAAGTGCAGGATCGCAGTTATGTGTCATCATGCCCTTCATTTCAGTCTTGATGGACTGCTCCCACCGCTTCTGTAGAGTTCCCGCCAGTGACATACCTGATAAACCATCTTGCTTGGTCTTGATGGGCCCCTGTCACTAGGATGAGATCTGTTTCCTTTGGTCTGATCAGCCCCATATTTGTGTGTGTGTGTGTGTGTGTGTGTGTGTGTGTGTGTGTATGTAAGGAACAGTCACAGGTGATAAAGGGTCAGTGCCAGAAACCTTTTTGACCAAATTCAAGCCGTCAGAAATGTCCCTGGAGTCCTCCAAGGCTTCGGTTCTGTCTCATTCTGTGGCGATTCTTAGACTGTAGGAATGCCACGCAGAGGACTTGGTTAGATGTCACACTACTTCAGAATGTCAGCTATACAGCAGATTCAAAGCTCTACAAGATTTCTGTCTTGTAAGATAGAAAACTTACAAGTGCAAATGTCTAAAGAATGAATACTTTGAAAAGCAGGTACCTGTTAGAGCCGTTTTCAGTGGACTTGATGGTAAGTGCTTCTGCTAAGGATGGACAAGATTTAGACCAGCTCTGGATAGAACACTGAAGGAAGTTAACTGACAAAACTGTTCACTTTCATTTCATATAGGATTTTAAGATGAAAATGATCATTGGTATGTAATACACTGTCTGTAAAAATTACCCTAATTTTACTTTTATGAAAAAGCTTAAATTTTCTATTGAAAGAATGATATAGCTTGCCAATTTTAGGTTGTTTGTTTGTGTGTGTGTGTGTGTATGTGTGTAACTCCCATTTCATCTTGCCTGTTTCTTTTGAAGGGATGTTTGTCAAGGGCCTGTCTACATCTGACTGGATGATCATATGCTTTCTGACTAAAAGTGTGTTTACATATTGTTTCAGTTTAGTATTATCTTAGTTGTATAACCAAGGTAACTTTTTTTTTTTTTGGCTTTTTGGAGACATGGTTTCTCTGTATAGCCCTGGCTGTCCTGGAACTCACTCTGTAGACCAGGCTGGCCTCGAACTCAGAACTCTGCCTGCCTCTGCCTCCCAAGTGCTGGGATTAAAGGTGTGTGCTACCACCGCCTAGTGCAAAATGTGTAGCCCAGGCTGGCCTCGAACTCATGATCCTCCTGCCTCTGCCTCCTTCAGCAAATCCTACTGGCGTGTGCCACCACAACCGACCCAAGGTAACTTTTAAAGGCAAACTGTCTTATAGTTTTAGAGGTTTAGTCCAATCTCATGGTGGGGGAGCATGGCAGCATGCAGGCAGATGTGGTGCTAGAGGAACCAAGAGTTCTACACCTCCATCTGGAGGAGCCAAGGAGGAGATTTACCTTCCACACAGGGCAGAGCCAGAGCATAGGAGATCTTAAAGCCCACTTACACAGTGACACACTTCCTCCAACAAGGCCACACCTCCTAATAGTGGTACTCCCTATGGCCAGGCATTCAAACATCTGACTATGGGGACCAAACCTATCCAAACTACCACACATATATATTATGTATTCTGAATCCTGTATTTTGAACCATATTTGCTTGGATCCTGGAATGAAACCAATTAGGTGATTTTTCTGAATTTAGCTTGCAAAAATTTTATTAAGAAAATTTGCATCACTGAGAGGTGGTAGAGCAAACCTTTAATCCCAACATGTGGAAGGCAGAGGCAGTGGGATCTGCTCTGTTAGTTTAACATTAGCCGGGTCTACAGAATGAGTTCTAGGACAGCCAGGGCTACACTGATACCCAATCTTAAAAACAAGAAACAAACAATAAAACATTGTATCAGTATTCATGGAGAAAATTGGTGTCAGGTTTTCTCTGTTGTTGAGTCTTTACCAGGTTTCTTATGAGAGCAGTGCTGAGCTTCAGGTGTGTCTGACAGGGTTCCTTTTCGTTTTATTCTGTGGAGAGGTGTGAGTGTTAACTCTTGTTGAACGCTTGGTAGGATTTGCTGGTCCATGTGTCTGGCCTTGGGCTTTCTTGGTTGGGATACTCTGCTTAGCAGCTTCCATCTGGTTCTGTTGTGTGGATCTGTTTAAGTTGTGTAGCTGCTCATGATAGTGTATGTGTGTCTAGGAATTGATCCGTTTCTCTGGGATTTTCATGGTGTTTGGAATCTTAAGTTTTCAAAATACTATCCAATGAGCCTTTGGATTTCATTGTAATCTGTTGAAACTGCCTCTTTTTTTTTTTTTTTTTTTTTTAATTAATTTGGTGGTAGAGGTTTGTCACTGTTCCCCCTTCCCCTCCACCTCCCCAAAGGACTAAGCCTTTCAGTCTCTGCCTTACTGCTTTCATCTTCGGTTGCATTAATCTTTTTTTCTCCTCTTTATTATGTCTTGCTGTCTGCTGGTTTGGGTTTTGTATTATTCTTGTTTTTATAAGGCTTTAGGGTGCAACACCGGCTTATTTATTTGAGGCCTTCCTCATTTCTTTTGTGTAAGCATAAACTTTGTATTTTGTGTGTGTCTAAGTGTAAACTTTTCCTTGCCCTGGCCGTCTCTCAAAGCATCTGCTGGACTGTGTTTTCGTTTTCTTTGCACTCTAGGGATTTTTAAGTGTCCTTGTTTCTTTAATGACTCCCTGGCTGTCCATGAGCCATGTATTTAGTCTCCGTGTATTTGTGTAGTCTTTGCCATTTTGCAGGTTGTTGACTTCTGGATTTATTGCACTGTAACCTGAGAAGATGGAAGGAATGATGTCATTTCTTTTCTGTTTTGTCAAACTCTGAGGCCTAGAATGTGGTCTGCTTTACCCAGGGCTCCGTGAGATACTGAGAAGACCGTGCCTTGGGAAACCTTCGGATGCAGTAGTTTGTGTGTATCTGGTGAGTCCCTTGGATCTATGGTGTGATTTAGTTCTAGAGTTTCTTTGTGGATTGTTAGCTGGGTGACCTTTCAAAAGCTGTGGCCGTGGCAGTGAGGTCGGCCACAGTTATTGTCTTGGGACCTTTGAGACCTTTTATGTCCCTTTGCATTTGGTTTTGGAACTTGCCCATCCTTTTCTGTGCACTTTTCTAGGATCCTCTCATTTCCTTTGTAGGCTTCTGAAGCTGCTCCTCTTGCTGTCTCTTTGGAATCTGCTTTATCTTTATTCTCATGCTTCCTTTCCTGGCTCACACGGAGGCAGCCTTTAGCTCACCATCTTACCTAGAGGCAGTTTTTATTTAGAATAAACATGCCCTCTTCACCAAAACAGAACTTTACTTCTTCATATTTTTTTGTATGTAGAACTTCACATGATAGTTAGGCTTTTAACTCTTTATAATATTTCTCTTAGCAAAGATACAAGAATAAAAATCCTTTAAAAAAAAAGATTTATATATTTTCAGACTCACCAGAAGAGGGTATTAGATCTCATTACAGATGGTTGTGAGCCACCATGTGGTTGCTGGGAATTGAACTCAGGACCTCTGGAAAAGCAGTCAGCGCTCTTAACCGCTGAGCCATCTCTCCAGCCCAGGAATAGCAATCTTAAACTGTTTTTATACATTAGGAATTTATGAAAACCAGTTTGTAAATTATATTTATGAGTGGCTGAAACAGAAATCAATATGATCACCTGTCCACATGACCAAACTTTTCTGTGTTTATATTATGGTGTGCATGTATGTATATGTTTGCACAACTTGTGTGTGTGTGTGTGTGTGTGTGTGTGCATGCGCACTGCTGCATGTGTACATGTATGCAAATGCCTGTGGAGGCTGAAAGGCAACCTTGGAAACCATTCTTTAGGTGGTGACTACCTTGCATTTTGAGATAGGATCTGCCACTGGCTTGGAGCTCACAAAGTTTGGTAGGCTAGCTGGTCAGTGAACCCTTGGAGTTAGCCTTTCTCTCCCGCTCCGGTGCTGGGATTCCTAATGCATGCTGGCATGCTTTACTTTTGTGTTTTGGTTTCTTGAATATGGGTTTTGAAGCACAAATGCAAGCTCTCATGCTTTCACAGTGAGAATTGTGCTTGCTCTCCAATTCTGACATGGATACATTTTAAGGTAATGTTTACAAACATCTGTGGAAGAAACAGCTTTGTTTGGAAATGGCCAGGTCTTTCTCTATTTATTTGCTTGTTATTCTTACAGTGAACTCTTAAATGTTTGAACTTTTGCTAGGTCTGCCGTAAGATAAGGATCTTCAGTAACCATTGCTTTAAAGTCATCAGGTGATGAACAAAGAATGAACAGATCCCAGCCCCTACACCTTTAGGGCTACAATGCAAGTTCAAATGTTATTCAAAATACATCCACCGTCAACTCATGCCCCATATTTAGGTAGTGATTTTAGTGGCAGCACTCATTTGGTTCTTGGAATACCCCAACAGTAAGTGTTGTGGGATAGCTTATGATGCAGGCTGACCAACCCTTATGGTCGATTAGCCCACTGGAGTTCCTGTCTTTCTGGAGTGGAATATGTTCTTAGAATGGGGTCTGTTTTCGAAAGGGTTCCATCAGCTGCTGAGAAGCCCGTGCCTTCTGAAGCCGTTGGGTGCCGTATTTTATGTGAATCTGATGTGACTGTTTTTGTATCCAACAAATTACCCGTCCTTCTCCAGGACAATGAGTCACTACAGACATTAACCATTCCTCACCAGGACAGTCACTACACAGACTAACATTAAAAAATGGTACATCAAGGCCATTACATTAATTGTTCTGAATTTTGTGGTTTATAGAAGACTAGGCAGCTAGGATTCTTCTTAAGGCTCAAAGGGACCACGCAGACTTCGTGTTTCCTGTGGTTATCAAAGGTTATGGACGTTACAATAGAGATTTCCTAGCGCTTCCTCTTGGGGTACTGTACTTTGTGTCTCTTTCCACACCAGCCAATGTCCAAATACCTCCAGTGAACTCTGATTTGTCCCAAAAGAGTCCCCAGAATAAGGCCTATCAGATAAGTGACAAATGCCCAAAGCATCAAGGACAAGGCAAGACCCATGCAGCACTGGCTCAGTCCTTACCAAGGGCCAGCGTTTCCATCCGGTGAACTTCAAACACCAATTTCTCTGTCACTGAACAGTGGTAGAAAGTGGCAGAAGTTGGGAGACAAGAAGAAGTCTCTGGACTAACAGGGCCCCAGAAGCTGTGGGACAATGTCTCCTTTCCTCTGGGTCCCGGGTGGACTTACTGTCAGTGGCTGATGCTGAAGGCATCTTTTATCCTGGCTCCACCTGCCCAGGTTTTAAGTTGAGTTCTTTTAGGCAGAAGTCAAACACTGACCCCCATGAGCTCATAGGGAGTGGCATTATTTGAAGGGATAGGAGGTGTGGCCTTGTTGGAGGAAGTGTGTTACCGTTACCAGGGATGGGCTTCGAGGGTTCAGAAGCTCAAGCCAGGCACAGTGTCTTACTCTCGCATCCTTCTGCCTGCCGATCCAGATATAGCTCCTCTTGCACCATGTCTGCCTGACACTGCCATGCTTCCTGCCTTGATGATAATGGACTGAAATTGTAAGTTAGCCCCAATTAAATGGTTTCCTTTGTAAGAGTTGACATAGTCATGGTGCCTCTCCACAGCAGTAGAAACCCTAGCTTAGATGACTGCTCCTAGATGCCCGATGATCCACCCTATATGCTCATTCAAGAGATGGGTAAGAGCTGGGGGTAACTGAGTCGCTAAAGTGCGTTTTGCGCAGGTATGAGGACCTGAGACTAGATTCTTAGCAACCATGTTAAAAAACAAAAAAAACCAAAAACCAAAAAAAAAACCCAAAACCAAAACTCAGAGTGGTGTCAAGTATCTGTGATCTCAGTACTGTGGAGGCAGAGATGTGACAGGCAATCCCCGAAGCTTGCTGGCCAGTCAGTCTTACGGAATCGGAGTCGGTGAGCTCCAGGCTGAAGGAGACACTCTGGGTCCGACCCCAAATGCAGAGCAGTCAAGGCCCCTGCCTGCCGTGGATCTCTGGCCTCTGTGTATAAGCACGCACAGTGAGGAATAGTGGCAGAAAGCAGTGCAAGGGAAGTCTGTCCACATAGTGTGACGAGGGTGCTCGGAGAGGCCCAGGGCTCCCGGGTTTTCTTTCTTCTTAGTGGTCTAGGATTGGATCTGAAGTCCAGATGGATCTGTTCCAGTCAGGTGCTTTGCTGCATGGTGTTACCGCTCAGCAAGTTTCTCTGTTTGTGGCTATTATAGCAGGTGTCATGATTTTGATTCTACTTCCCTGATAATTTGTGATGTTAAACATTTTTTTCTCTTTTTACATACTTGGTCATTTTAATAGCTTCATTGGAATAGACATTCAGCTTCTTTTCAGGTATTCTTTATACAGTCTGCCTATTAACTCTTCATCACACATATGATTCTCCTCTTCTCCCACCCTATAGGTCCTGCTTTCACTTTTGTGAATGTTACACTTGTCATATAAAGCCTTTTTAATTAGACACCATTTTATTTACCTACTTATTTTTTTTGTGCATTTGATGTCATACTTGAGTTCTTTTGAAAGAAAGAGTTATTGTTTGAAATCTCATGATCAAATCTTGAATCCTTTTTTGAAGCAATGTTAAAATTTATGAAGGAAATGTTTTAATATAGTTTTAAGTGGGCAGAAAGAGAGAGGAGAGAGGAGGTGGGGAGGAGGGACAGACTCAAGAAAATGTTGTAGTATATATGGAAGGGAGTTAGAGCAAAGATGTAGCTGGCTGTGTGTGTGTGTGTGTGTGTGTGTGTGTGTGTGTGTGTGTATGTACACGCTTGCTTGCTTGCTAAGCCTCGTACATGCCAGGCAAGTATTCTGTGAGTGAGCCACATCCACAGCCTGTGCAAATTATTCTGAATAATTTTTGTGTATGATGTAAGATAGGATCTACCTGGATTCTTTTAATATCAGAACCACTGATTGAAGAGACTGGTTGTTCTCCATTGTACATTCTTGGCACCCTTTCTGAACATGAATTGACTCTCTCTCTCTCTCTCTCTCTCTCTCTCTCTCTCTCTCTCTCTCTCTCTCTCTCTGTGTGTGTGTGTGTGTGTGTGTGTGTGTGTGTGCATGTGTGTGACTGGCTTTATTCTTTGGCCTTTGGATTCTGTTCCAAAAATCTGCCCTATGCCAGCACAATCCCGTTTTGATTACGGTAACTCTGTGCAATGTGCTTGAAATCAAGTGTGATGTTTCCAACTTACTTTGTTTTTCTTTATGAAAGCTGCTTTATCTACTTGGGGTCTTGTAATTCCACGTGTATTGTTAGATTTCTTTCTCTATTTTTGTAAAAGACGTGTTTGAGATTTTGATAGGAAGTACAACACTTCTGTGGGTTTATTGGCAGTGTGAACGTTTAACAGTGTCAGTTCCTGTATTCCATGAACATAGCATGCCTTTCTCTCAGCAGTTTTTACAGTTTCCTGTGATGCGTGTGTCGCCTGCTTGACTAGACTTACTTTTAAATGACTTTCCACCTCCTTGGGACTAGAGAGATGGGGTAGTGGGTCAGAGCACATGCTGTTCGTGTTAACTTACGTCTTGCAGTAGTCCATAACCCTTGGTTACAAATCTAACTTAGAGTGATATTCTCAGGAGTTGCTGTATTTACCTAAAGAAAGACTGTGAGCCTTGAAGGAGAGAATGTCTTTGCTCCTCATTTGCATTTAACTCGATAGTAGTGTGATCAGCTCAGAGGGAACACCAGTGATGCCTCCTCTTTCCAGTTACAGAGAAGAGTGACAGCTGGCCCTGTCAGCACACTTGCAAGATGCAAGGCATTGGTCTGTGCCACCATCCCGTGTGACTGTCAGCTGTCCTGAAGTTTACTTTTGTGATATAGTGCATAAAAAGCACAGGCAAATCCTCCCTCGCTGACTATAGGTGTGGCAAGGGCAGTTATCCTGTTATATGGACAGATTCGTCATCCACCAAGTGAATACACTGTTTGCCTCTGGCAATTGTAAGGTTTAAGTAATATGTTTATATATGTGTAAGCATTCTATATGTAAATGTAGATTTTATAGATTTTTAAGTCTAAGCTATATATATGGACATACGTGTGCACATTACATACAGTGCTCAGCTTGGTGCTGGACACGTGGTAGCGCTAATAAGCAGTAGATGTTATGTACATCAGGTATGTGAGAGTGCTGTGTTTATAACCGTTGTTATTTTGTGCTGGCTCTGTGTGGTGCCACTTTCTGTATGCTAGCCCCGGTCCAGAAGCAGCAGTGCTCTTTGCAGGAGAATGGAAAGGGTGCCAGGTTCTCTATGAATTGCATCCAAATTCCAACTTGCTTTTCTTCATCACTATCCTTTTGATTTTTAAGCCTTATTTCTTAATGCCTACTCTGGTCTCTTGAAAGCTATTAGAGTTGATATTGTTGGTTCATGATCCTTCTCTGGGACAAGGAATGGGAACGTCTAGAGCATGTGCAACACAACCTGATAAAGATGTATTGTTGCGGGAAATATTAAAAAAATGAACCTACCAACTCTCTGTGGTACCGGACCACGCTTCCGTGCCCCTGCTGCCCCACCACTCTCTGCGGCCAGTCCCCGAAGCATCTGGCTCCCTTGTGCCATGAGCCACTAGTTCCCTCTCTTCTAAAATCCCCTGTAACCGGCAGTCCCACACTCCAGTGACCAAATAGATTTGCCATCCTTGCAGTTTGATAACATAATACCCAGTAACCCAGTAAAATCAGACTCTTAATCTTATAGTTAACCAATTAGATTTATGTATCAATAAAGTAAAAATTTACAAGATGCCAATAAGTAATTTCAGAGCCAATTGATAATGATAAAGCTTTAACCCAATATTTCTAACCTTATGAAATCGTAGCTACTTATGACTGGTGATTGCCACGCAGGTTCATGTCCGCGGCCATGGTTCTTTTTGCCTACTCTGAGATGCTCTGTCTCTCTCTGTCTCTCTGTCTCTGTCTCTGTCTCTGTCTCTCTCTCTCTCTCTCTCTCTGCAACTCTTAGCTCTGTCTCCCTTTTCCTTGTCCAATCACAGGCCTCCCTCTAATGTAATTGGACAGGGAAAATTTTAAGTCTTTTACATTTACTTATGGGAAGAAATTACTTGTAAAGCAAACTGAATTTATTAGGTGGCCATAGCTTTTCCCCCAGTAGCTTGATTAGAAGCTTGATGCTTGCAATTGGCCAGAGGTGAGAATTGTGGTCTCTTACCCTCTTTCCTATCTTGTTCACAAAGTTCCCACTTAGAGCCCTAATAATATAATATTGAGGGTTCTTAGTTTTTTTTTTCCTATCTCAAACAAAGGGCAAAAGAAACTGATTCTATTAAGGTCCCCGTGGCAAGGTCACATTATGTGCTTCAGGCTGACTTCGAATGTGTGACCTACCCAGGCTGGCCTTGAGCTCTGCATCCTTCTACTCCCTGGAAGTCATAGGTACACACCACCGTACCCACTGTTCATCATTTACTTTCACTTTTTGAAGAACTTCATGTCTCCTGCAGTAGCAAAGTTATATAGGGGCTCACAATGTAAGACTGTGACAGACCTAGTGCTTACTATGTAGATCTGGCTGGCCTCAAACTCAGAGAGAGCCCTTTGCCTCCAGAGTGCTGAGTTAGAAGTTGCCATTTTGCTTGGTAGCTCTACTTACAGGCCTGTGTAAGCCAGTGGTTCTCAATCTTCCTAATGCTGTGACCCTTTAATACAGTTCTTCATGTTACAGTGACCCCGGCCATAAAATCCTTTTCATTGCTACTTTATAACTGTAATTTTGCTACTTTAATAAGTGGTATTATAAATATCTGTGTTTTTTTGATTGCCTTAGGAAACCCCTGTGAAAGGGTTGTTGGACCCCCAAAGGGGTCAAAGCCTGCAGGCTGAAAATGGATGGCTTATATTGATTTTTTTTTTCCAGGATTGTTAAAAGAATATGTTCTGAGCCATCAAAGTCCTAAATGAATGTTCATTTTCTTAGAATTATTGACATTGTAAGGATAGACTTGAGGATCAATAATGGATTTCCTGGAAGAAGTTTCTCTTGTACTTGGTGATTTTTACATAATTGAAATCTGCTTCTTTCCTGTCTTTGGAATTGAGGAACCCAGACAATGAAGAATTCACTGCTGGTGGTGAACACTGGTTAAGTAAGTGGAGACTTAAAGGATGTATCTTGGTTTTCCAAGTTTTCTTCTGGGAAGAACTAAGAATGCCCAGACAAGCTTTCCCATAGGCCCTTGCAGGTCCCAGCCCACTGCCCAGTTGTAGATCGCCAACAGTAGATTCTTAGGCGGTTGTTAGGTGGCCGGCAGCTCTGACATAGGAATGGCAGTGGACTAACCACCATGCTGCTTTTGTGATACTCTGGGTCCTAGACCCCATCTTGAGCCTTGTCACCCTCTTTCCCAGGAAGCAACAGGGAGACTTTGGGAGGCAAAGCACCCCTGACCTAATAATGGCTGAACCCAGTCAGCCCTGGGCAGGCCCGTCTGTCACCAAAGTTTATGCTCTTCATGATCGCACGCTCCTGGCTGTGTTTCTTTTGCTGGGTCAGTCAGATTCTTTCATTCCCTTTATGCGTATTGTTCACCCTTCTGAGAAAAAAAGACTTCTAGTCCATATTGCTCACTGTGTGGGTGTGTCCTGTAGCATTAACTCACATCCTTTGGTTTGATTTTTACAAATAAATCCTTCCACATTGAGTTCATGACTGTTTTTTCCTGTGTGTGGTGGGGATGCGGTCCCTGGAATGCAAATACAAGTTTGGGTTTACCATTTCATTTTCTTTTTTAAAGTCAGCCTTTTCTTTGGGGAGAGTTTTAGGAAGATGAGCCTCAGAGTTGTCATTCGGAGGCCAGTGGTGGTAATTGTAATGATGTGGCTTTGAGAAGGAAGGAAGGAAATAAGGAAGGAAGGAAGGAAGGAAGGAAGGAAGGAAGGAAATAAGGAAGGAAGGAAGGAAGGAAGGAAGGAAATTTTTACATGGGTGGAGGAAGTGGAGAAAAGAGACCAAAGAGTCCTGATGGTTCCCGTTGGCTGAGAAAGAAGACCGTGTCTTTTGGCATGCCTGTTTGTTCATTTTCCCCTTCCTGTTTCTAAGCAGTCCCGTGGTTGTAAAGCATTATTGAGTAGCCATTGCTTTTTATCCTCATTCAGGTCACTTGTCAGGGTTTTCACTTGCCTTCTGTGCAAAGGCTGAAAGGAACAGATACACGTAGAGGCGATGCTTCTGAAACATTGCCTCGATCCTCCTAATACTCTCTGCTTATAAATCGGGCCTGTGCATATCTGAGGGTTGTGAAGGTCCAGGCAAAAACAGTTGAAATGCTGCTGAGGTTTTTACCCTAGTTTCTTCCTTTTCTAGTGAGCTGGGCAAATGTTCTCAAAGAACTTACAACACCCACGAGGCAGCAATATGAATGAACAGAGGCATAGCATCTTGTCAGATCTTGAAACTTTTAAACAATACATTAAATGAACAATATACAGAAATGCAAAAGTTCCCTGTTTGTGGAAAATGCAAGATCCAGGAGACGTGTGCTGACTTAGGATGGGATGTTCTCTCCTCTTCTCCTCCACGGAAAAGCATGTTTTAAAAACATCTGGAGTCCATGTGCTTGCGTGTTTATGTTCTGTCTCTTCTGATGGGTTGAAAACAAGAATCCCAAACTGGGGTCCTTCCAGGGTGGAGGGCAACACAAAGTGGGGACAAGTGTCAGAAGGTAGGTGACATCGGGGCTGAATGTGTCACATGCCAGGGAGCCTGATGTCCCCTCTAACTAGAGCAGGTGCTGCTTAGAGCCTGTTTCTCGTTGCCAGGAAGTAGCCCCGGTGGAGGAGTGCCTGTGACAGATTGTCCAGTTTTCCAGATTTCATGGAAATGCGGATTTCTATGTAACTTAGTAAAGACCTTTACACCATTGCTACATGGGTCAAACTAACCAGCCTTGTTGTTTGGTTTCCTTTGGGTTCATGGGTCATCATTTGGAATGTTTTCCATTTTTTACCATTGAAAATATTATGTATGACCCTGGGAACTCATCAACTAGTATTTCATATTTAAATTAACAATTTCCAATTACAAATTATAAACCTTCTGGTTGAATTTGAAGTGTAGCGTCTCTGCTTGCCTTGAGTTGAGCTGCAAGCACCTACTTACTGTAGAGCCTTACAGTGAGCATTAGTGAAGGTTTATTATATGGAAGTTTAACAGCCCACAGGCTATGAATGTAAGAATCAGAGGTGGATATGAACATAGGCATAGAAGCTGTCTACATGATATATCCATATGTTCTCTGCTTATGGTAGCCTCTACCTTGTCAAGCAGGTAGAGAAAACACTTGCTTTCGGAAACACATGACTGACAGTTAAGGTGAAAGAGAGAGAGGTTGTGTGTGTCTGTGTGTCTGTGTGTAGTGAGAGGGGCCAGAGCAGAGGTTGAGAGGTGAAGCGCTCATGCAGGTATAAAGATCTGAGTTTGAATCCCCAGAACCCACGTAAAGCCAGGAGCAGTAGAGTACATCTGCAGTCCCAAGGCTGCTCTGGAGAAATGGAGGCAGAGACAGGACAATTTCGGCTACTTTCCAGCCAGCTGGCCTTGTATATCTTGTGCATCTGTGAACAGAACGGGGCCCCTGTCTTAAAGCAGGCTGGGATCAACACCGAAGTCTGCTCACTGACATTCACACCTGTGCTGTGACATGCATGTGCCTGTGCTCACACACAGCCAGTGTAAACGTACGCATGCTGCGTGTGCGCACAGAGGCAAACTCGTCGGATACAAAGAATGAGTCTCTCTCTGCCTTAGACTCTCAGCTGCAGTTTCTCTGACCAAGTTGTTATTTTTTTATGTTTCCTGGTGGTTACACTTCTGTGTTTCCGAGAGTCAAAGGATGTCCAGATTTTCCCAATAGTGTCCTTCTGTTTTTGGTTGCAAATGAGAACTTAAGAGAAAAAAAATCCCCCCATTTGAAGAGTAGTGAAAACCCCCATGCATTTCAAGAATAGCTTTGAAAGGAAAGTAAGGTTGCAAAGACTCCTGCAGACGGTGTACTGCCAGCAACGAGCCACTACCACATCTTTGGCGCCTTGGTGAGGAAGCTCTTGGCACTGTCCAGAGCCTGCCTGGGACAAGTGTTGCTTGCTCTACACTTAGTTCTGGGAGGGAGGGAGGGAAGGAGCATGTGACTTATGGGTACACACTAAGTGTCAGTGTGGAAGAGGTGATAGCCTCTTGTCATTTCTCATGGGCTGAGCCGCTTCACGCTAGCATTAACCCCTAGCCCAAACAGCTCAGACACTCAACATCATTACATCAGCTTCTAAAATTGCTCCCCAAGGAAGAGAGTGAAAGTTTCTGGGCCAAACAGAGGTAAAGGCATAGAGCCTGTGTCTGTAGTTCCCAGGACTCAGTAGCTCATGACAGCAAGGAAGGAATGAGAGTGAGTTATTCTGTTCTCACAGTGGTGGGACTGGAATTCTGATTCATCTGTGAGTTGGCTCCCAAGCCTGTGCCCTTGAGCACTTAGGCAGATGGTGCAAACAACAGAAAAGGTAGCCTCCCCAGTCCTTCCCCAGTGTCTGCTCTGAACATGCAGCTTAGAAGGATTTAGTGCTACCTCCATGCTTGTCACTGTCATCTGCTTCGAGGCAGCACAAGAGGCCTTCTGGTAATATGGGCACTTTTGTTGTCTGTGTGCTGTCCTGGGGATTGGACCTTGGGCCTGTCCATGCTAGGCAAATGCAGAGCCGCTGAGCTAGAATCCCATCTTTTCATTAGAGACAGGGTCTCATTAAGTTGCTCTGGCTGACCTTGAACTCACTTTGTAGCCTTGGCTGGTCTTGAACCTATAAGCCTCCTACATCCTGAACAGCTGGGAGTCAACCTGTCCTGTTGGCTTAGATCAGTGGTTCTCAACCTGTGGGTCATGACCTCTTTCACAGAGGTGTATATCAAATATCTTGCATATCAGATATTTACATTACAATTCATAACAGTAGCAAAATTACAGTTATAAAGTAGCAACAAAAATAATTTTTTTGGTTGGGGGTCATCACAGCATAAGGAGCTGTATTAAAGGGTTGCACAATTAGGAAGGGTGAGAAACCCTGGCTTGAGGTATAGCCCTTACCCCAAGTCTGATCTCACTATGTAGTTCAGGTTGGCCTTGTTCCCCATCCTGTGGTTGTTCCTTCTTCCTTCCCTCCCACGTCCCTCCTTTCTTTGTTTTCCTGTAAGCCTCATCTTAAAGCCTAGCTCCTAAACAAGACCACCCCTCCTCACCCTGGGACCACCCCCTGAACACCCAGTGTGTGTCTGCCAGCAATCTAGTTTCTGCTACTTCAGTACTTGCTTTAGAGAAAACAAGGAGGAGGAAGTACGGAGGAGGGGAGATAGAGGCTGGGTATGTATCTATATGACTTAGTTATCTGATTAAAAAAACAGATCAATGGAAAGTTTCAGAGACTTAACTAAAAAATTCCTTCAAGAAAACCCCATGGATGCTAACTGGCATGCAGCTTCTAGCAAGGGTGGAAAAGTGTCAGGAAAGGGGCAAACAGTATCCCGGTTCTACTCTTGTTTCTTTTAATAATCTGATGATCCCTAATACTCTTTATAGTGTGTTAATAGTATGTTAATGGACCTTTCTTACTCTCCTGTCCTCCTTAGTCCATATATTGCCTATTGGCCGGTACTACATTTGAATTACAGAATTTGAAGTGGGCTCTAACCACACTGGGTGTATGGGCACCAATAAGAACATTCTGGGTTTTGATGTTAAATGTGATCTATCTGGTGGCCATCAGGGACACAACCTCCAGTGTGAAGCCAAGAGATTGTTCTTCTTGACTCTTAACTCTTCCATGGTCCTTAATTGTTCTACCTTCAAATGAGTTCTTAGAACAAATAGTTCCAGGCCAGTCCCAACAGCCACGGGTCTTCCATAAGGCAACTGACTTCAGTTGTGCTTGAACTGGAACCATGTAAGTCCTAACTGTCCCCCAGAGGTAGCGGGTCAAAGGTGGGCTTTTCCATGTTAAGCTTTGTGGAATGAGTAGCACACAGAGAAAATACTTGTGCACTCAATTCAGGTCACTACATCCAGCTGGAGTTTAACATGCTGCATTTTTATCAGAAATATTTAATGCCAAAGATCTTCCAGGGCGCAGTTTCTTGCCTGGCCCCAAGTCCCTTCCAGCAGGGTTCTCTGGAAACGCCACTCTCATTTTTCCTGATCTTAGTCCTCGTCCTGCCCCTGTGATGTGCACAGTTCTACTGTGCCTGTCACTTCCTGGAAGCAGCTTTTTTTTTTTTTTTCCCTGCTTCATACGTGACAGACCCTTCCCACCTCTTTGAGAGTCTGTCCTGTATGGTGGACTCAGGAGAGCCACAGTTTCATGGTAATTCCCAGGGTTTAGTTACAGTGGAGTTAAAGTTTGTGCTGTTATTGCTGGAACCAGGCACATATTTAGGCCCCAGAGCACTGTGTTGGAGGAGAGGTTCTTGAGCTTGGCCCAATATCTGGTGTTTCCCAGGCTCGAGTGGTGCTTTTTTTTTTTTTTTAATTCCCCTAGGCCAGGCCTCTTCAGCCTCCCAGAGAGCTGTTGTTCTCTGGCAGGATCTGGGGAGAGCTGGTCTGGAGCACTGGGAGCAGGTGTCCTGGCCACTTGTGGCATTTGAGATCAAGTATCAGTGACTTCACTCAAAGCATACACAAGTGTAATCAGAAACGCTGGGCCTGTGGATTCCTGTAACTCAAACCCCAGTCACTATGGGACTGATTGCATAGGAAATGACCCTAAGAAGAATACTTATGTAAGAGGATTTAATGTGGTTTTTAGTGTCATAGGGTTTTAGAGAGGTTCCTTTTCTCCCTGTGTAATATGGTCTTCAGTAGAAGCAGTGAGTGGCCAGTTAGCACAGTATGCTCAGACCGCTTGCCCTGCATACAGGGAATGCCTTTCCAATGGGCATCAGGGTGCAGATTCACACTTGCATTTGGCCAGAGAATGATGGATCTGAATGCAACGATGCCTAGGGACTGACCATGCTGTGTATCACCAACTGTTAGTACATGTTCTACATGTCAAGTATAGAACAGAAAGCCACTGTCTGGTGAGTACCTCTTAGTTCCTGAGGGGAGATTCTGCTCTGACCTTATCAAGGCAGGAGACCGTTGCTGGGGATGCAGCTAAAGCTGTCATGGACTTCGGAGCTAAGATTTTTGCATTCTAGGAGGGCAAAATGGTAAGCAGCTCAGGGCAGGGATGTCTGGATTAAAGGTGGTGGCACCTGGGTCGTGAGCAGATGCACAGGGAAAGACGTGCTGGATACTCAGTCATTCCTGAGGGGGCAGTGCAGCCAAATGCATTTGAGCCGAAACCAAAGAATGTGTAACTTTGCTCTGGAAACATCAGTATTAAATAAAATACAAGAGTATTTCTCAAGGTGTAGTCTCCTGACTATCTGTGCCAGAGAGATGATGGGGGCAGTTAATGGTTGCTCGCGCTATGCCTGCTCTGTGTGTGTGTGTGTGTGTGTGTGTGTATGTGTGTATGCACGAAAGGAAGAGAGGATATGTGTAAATTTGTGCATGTATGTATGTAAATGAGTACTTGATGTGTGTATGTGTGTGTATACTTGTATACACGTGAGCATGTATGCGTGTAAATATGTATTTGTATGAGTAGGTATAGTATACCTATGTATGCAGAGGATGTTTGGCAGTAGATTTCTGAACCTTACATAGACCTACCATATCATAACCTAGAAGTGCAGAGGCTTGGAATCTGCCTATTTGTTCTATAAATCTTTAATCCAGAAACTATAGTCCTGTCCATTTATTTAGGTGTAGATTGAGTTGAACTGGGGAGAGACTGGGATTATAAAAGCTGAGATATTAAAAAAAGATGGGACTCAAATCTGCTTGCCGATTTGGAAAAGAGAGGTGCCCTTGAACACAGGTGATTTTTTTTTTCCACACTGTCTTTGTAATTTTTTATTTTAACACCTTTTGGAAAATGTTCTGAACTCAGATAGAGGTGTGCTCTCTGCTGGCTTTTATTATTTAAAGATTACTAGTTAGCTGGTTCTGCATCTAACAACTTAAAACTGTGTGCTCAGTTCTATTATTTAAAGATGAAGGATTTATTATTGACCAATTTGAAGGTGGCGGCATAAATGTGACCAATTAAGCATAGCTCATTCTTGAAGTGTCATGGGAAGTTTGAGTCGGAAGGAGTTGTGGTTGGCCTCTTATCCAGCAGTGCTGGAGTCCCCATAGCCACATTCTTTATACTCTGCTAGCATCACTGTGGGCTCCTGTCTGCCTAGTGACACATCAGGGTGCTGACCTTGTAGTATTGTTCTGGGATCCAATGAAATGACTTACGCAGAATGCTTGTCCTAGCACTGCAAACATAGTAAGCGCTTACATGCCATCCAAGGAGTGAAAAAAAACCACACCCAGAGAGATTATGACTTGCCCGTGACTGTGCTACGAACTCCAGATGGGGAAACCAGGCCTTTGAGCTCCCACCTTTGCCTATGAACTTTACTAGTTAGCTGGTTCTTCATCTGTCAACTTAAAACCGTGTGCTCACTGCAAGGGCTAACATTCTGGAAGCCTGATTGGTCTCAGTGCTCAGACTATTGTGAGTCACAAGGTCTGACCCAAGTAGGCAGAGATGAACAGCGCCAGCAGAACTCTCTCTCGTATTGCAGTGCTGTGCTCCCTCACCAAGATGCAGCCTTTAAAGATGGCTGCTAGGAAAACCGACAGAACGCCAAACTTGGTGAGAATGGAGCATGGTCACAAGAGACCTACAACGCAGTGGAAACGGTGGAAGACACTTTACCAGAATGACCTCAACGCGTGAGGGGAACTGTGACACAGGTGTGGTGCTCTTCTGAACTTTGCTGCCAGGTTTCCTGCAGAAGGCAGGGAACCATCAGTAACCACACCAAGGCCTCTGCTGCTCCATCAATTTGACTGGCACTTGCCACTGGTAATATTCTTTCATTAATGTCTGACATTAACACCTACCTGGCAGTTTTGTTAGAATCATGAAAACAAAATAAAACAAACAAACAAACCCCCAAATGAAAACCAGTAAATAATGCCTTGTACACATGTGTACATGTTTGATACTAAGCATGTGTGTGTAGCAGATTGATGGCTTGGAGTGAAATTTTTCGCTGAGAACCCCAGGCGTGTTGAATTGTTTATAACTGCCTTGTTTCCTTTTTCCTATGTTGATAAAACTTCCTTTCCTGTGTTTGAGCAGAAGGTGTCAAATGTTTCCTGCTGTTTATATAATTGAACTGAAGTTTCTAATAATTTTATATAAGAGAGAGTGGATTTTGTCTTTTCAAACTTATATCAGGACATAAATTGTATTTTTTAAAAATTATTTATTTATTTATTTATTTTGCCCCATATGCCTTGTAAACACCCATGTCACTCTGTGGATATTTGCCTGGAACTCACTGTGTAAGACTCCTAAGCTCTGTCTGTAGGAGTATTTCCTGTGCTAAGTGAACTGGCTCAGGTGACTGTTGCTGGGAAACCCTACTCAACTGTTGATAGGCAGTGAGAATAGATTAGCACCGCATGAAGATCTCTGGGCAGCATTTAAGAAGGCTTTGACTCCTTTTTAAAGCTCAAGTTCTCTACCACAAAAAATGTTTTAACTCTAGCATATCTCTGGTGGGTTCCATGGTTCACGTTGCTAAAGCTGACATTGCTCGCTCCCTTCTCATCCCGTAAGCTTCCTGGGTTTATCTCTGTTTCCTGGGACTACCTTAGCCATCCTGGGAGCCCATGGAAGATGATGGATAGGGAAGGCAGCTTCTCTGGATGGAGTTGGGCTGATGGTTTAATTGTTGGTGATTTGAGTACTAACACTGCTTATAAAAACAAGTAAGTTGAACTAAAGGATTATCCCAAGTAAAACCACACTTTATGGGTCTTCTTTGACTAGCCCTTAGACAGTGTTAGCACCAGGTCTTTGATGTGGAGTGGGTACCCTAAGGCATATTTATGTTTTCCTTAGCTTTGTGGTCTCTTTCTTCCAGATGTGGTCAGAATGGATCTCTGGGGGGAAATCTTGAATGACTTCCAGACCAGTGAGATGCAGTATTAGGTCTGAGGCCTTTGAAGTCTACACCACTGACACCAAACAGAGCCCAGCTCCTCTTTAACCAGGAAAAGATGTCAGGTGTCATTCTGCAGCAATGTGTGACTTATTCCAAGCTGCTTCCCTCTGGGGTATTCTAGGTATGATGTTTAAGCAGCCAGGGTAGCTTGATCACCTTTCACGATGGTGATGGAGTCAGATGCCATAGATAGGGGTGGATGTTTATGTGGTGCCTCTAAGTATAAGATCCCTAAAATTCAAAACCTGATTAACAAAAACAATAATAAAGTAATGAGAGTCGACTGAATACATAATACATAATTAATTGCCAGCCATACTCTGAAATCCTAGAGTCCTGAAGCATAGAGGAGGAAAGTGTTTTGCTTACAGCTGGGACCTAGAGCTACATCACTTGGATGCTGTGCGATAGCTTAACCTCGCTGTGTCTCTGTTCGGTCCTTCACTTTTAAGGTGAGAGGAAGTGTCCAGGGTACCTGTTAGGGTGACCGTGTGAGAAGTAGAAATTGGAATTGCATCTGATGATTGCTGTTTATATCAGTTGCTAATGGAACCATAGGGCCAGAGAAATGTCCGTTCCCTTTCTGTTTTTAACGATTTCTACTGACCTCTGGTCAAGATCCCACACTTGGGAATCAATGCTCCTGGCATGTCTTTGGGAGTTGGAGATAGAAGATGAAGCCTCAGGGCAGGTAGCCTCCGTGCCTGCCTGATAGAAAAGACTTGGGTTCCCAAGTTCCTGTGAACTCACCTCCTGCTCCACACTGGAAAGGGTGCCTCTCTGTGCTGTTTGCTGTCCTTTGCCCTTTTGGGATTTATTTCCTTTTGCTAGTTCAGATGTCTAGATCAGAGTCCAGTTTCTACAACAAATGTGCACAGTTTTATGTATAGCTTCAAATAAAGCATATATTCTCCTTAGGAACATTTTACTAAAATTTTTTTGTAATCAAGGTATTCTTTTATTGCCACGGTAAAATGGCCATTCCCCTGCCTCGTGTAACTAACCACCATTACTTAAATATTAAGAGTAGGAGGTCATTGTTCTTGTTTTCGAGTAACAACTGTTCGTTTAAAATAAAACGATGCTGAAGAATTGTTTTTCTACCCTTGCAAATGACTACTATTGATGCTTCTTCATTCTGTGATTTAAGTCAGATCTAACAAAAGGTCGGCTCTGTCTTCTTGAAAGTCATCATTCATCGGCTCTTTCATCCGTCTTGCAGATGTCTAAAGCATTTTTAATAATTAACTTCAAAACCATTGGCAAAGAACAGTACTCTCTAGTGAATATTCAATTGGAAAATGCCTCTCAATTGTACCCAATTTTTTGTTTGTATTTGAACGCTTGAGCAAAGTCAACAGACCCGCAAGGCATATTACTTAGCTTTTTTTTTTTTTTTTAATCTTTATTTATTTATTATATGTAATTACACACATAGCTGTCTTCAGACACTTCCAGAAGAGGGCGTCAGGTCTTGTTACAGATGGTTATGAGTCACCATGTGGTTGCTGAGATTTGAACTCAGGACCTTTGGAAGAGCAGTCGGGTGCTCTTACCCACTGAGCCATCTCACCAGCCCATTACTTAGCTTTTTAATATTAACTTTGCTTAGACTTGACGCCCAGCTAGCAGGAGGCGGGATGACAGAACACATTTAGAGCCCAGTCGCCACTGGAAGACTGGGGACACTTGTCTTCACGCTCTTGTCTCAGTTCTCAGAGGCATTGACCCTCACCCCAGAAAACGAGCGTTCCCAGTGGTTGATTTGAACGCGATGCTGGTGGGTCCTGTGTTGATCGCTGAGCAAACAAGAAGGTAAATCCTAATGCTCAGCTCTATAGTTCTGTACTTTTTCTCTCTCTCAATATTCTCAAAACCTTTTAAGTTTCTTTGGGAATTTCCGGAAGGAATTACTAAATAGAAAAACACCATTTGGGCTTCATTTCAGGTGAACATCACAGCTGGGACTATGTCTATGTCTTCCTTTGTGGTCTCTCTGATCACACCTCTGATGGTGGTATCCTGGGCCCTGCATTCCTGAGGACACGTGACCGTCTTACCTGGAATACACATCCCCTGGCGTGTTGGTCCCCACTTTTTTCCTGTCTGGAATGAGACTTTGCTGACTGCCTTTAATGAAGTACAGCTCTTAAGCCTGCCTAGTCCCCTTCCTGCTTCCTCCCCGCACAGGCCTAATGCCTGACTAACCCCATGGTGTGGTGCGTCTGTGCTGTGCGCCTGCACGCTGCTGTTCTCTGGCCTGTTACCTAGTAGAAACTCTGCAAATACTTGGGCTGAATGAATCCAGTGAATAAGTGAGTGAAACTTACTCAGGGAGTTTGGTATGTGGGAGAGGGTGATTTTGGTGACCGTGAAATCATTAGGAGGCCATTGTCACCGGCCCCTGGGATTTAATGAAAACCCAAACCAAGGCCTTGGAGAATCAAGGTCAGTGTGCTAATGTTTGGCAATGAAGGAGAGAGCAAAAGGGAACAATCTGGAACAATCTAACTTGGCAATAAGAGATATTCTTTTGCTGCAACTAAGTTAAGGAATTGTGGGAAAGGCTTCAGCGTTTTAGAAAGCAAGTTGTGTGTATTAATAGGAAAAGAGATCAATTTATTTCTGAATGTGTGTTGGTCTGCAGGATGTTTTTTCAGAGGCTCTAGCCTCCCTCCCCCACTAAATTGCTGATTTTACTTTGAGGTCAAATTTCCTAAAGTGTTTTAAAAGCTAGCCAGGAAGGCAGGCTTTGGCCTCTAGGGAGTGTATATCTTTAGATGGCGACATTTTTCTGTATCTGGGAATCAAATTGGAATTACTGAAGATCTGAATACTTAATTAGCTTTTTAGGATCTTAAGTCACTAACAGAATTAGTGTTTAAATATGAAATTCGTTGTTCTCCCACTTGTCAAATGCTTCTCATGTATAGAAGGATAGGCTTGGAGGAGAGGCCGTGACTGCATCCTGTGCTCTTCCCGCTCTCCGGACCCCCTGGAGGACCCAGCATTGGCATCTTCTCGAGCATCTTGTTTGTGAGCCAGGCTCTGTTGTGTTTCTTTTAAGATCTTGAACCTGGGGAGATGGTGGACTGCATTAGACTCTGAGCATTTCAAGTGTGCTTTAGGAGTAGATAGACTATGACTCACTTGCTGAATTGTAAGTTAGTAACTTGGATGATTCTCAGCAAATATCTAGAGGCTTTGCAATTAAAAACTCAAGAGTTGATGTCTGTGAGGTTCCTGCTGATTTGCCTTGGAAGCATTGATTTGTCCTGTTGCTTCTTACCCGCTACATGGAAGACTGGGGATTTTAAGAAGAAAAGATGTTGGTGGTATGTCCTTTGTGGCTCCATTTTGTAAGATTGTTTTGTTTTTCTATTTAGCTAGAGATATCCGAGACTGTTACTTGCATTAACATTCTGTGTTCTTAACCCTACATTTAGTGAGAAGAAGATGTGAACATACCGACATGGATGGGTCTCTCTGTGTGTGTGTGTGTGTGTGTGTGTGCACACGGGACATACTCACAGCTCTTTGGCTTTGCATCTTCCCAGCTACAGGGTGGGTGGCTCCACAGGCATTTGGATATTTAACCTATACTTCAATCAACAATAAAAAGGAGATTCTTAGAAACTATTACCACTAAGCTTTTCATTAGCTTGAGCTTCTTTTTCTGAACTGTGAGTCTCTATTAGGATTTTGGTGTGTCTCACCATGGTCTCAATAGACCAGGAAAGCCTATTATGTGTATTTGCTGACGCTGGGCTATTTGAATCTCCATCTATTTGTCCCTGGCAAGGGAATGTTATTACTGCTGTTTTTTTTTTTTTTTCTTTTTTAAATGTAGCTAGTATCCAGGCTTATTTGTTTTCTTGATCAGATCCTTTAATTGGATTTATTTCTGCTGGTAGTTGGTATTGGTGCCTACGGCAATTTAGCTGGGGACTAGTGTGTCTCTGCCTGCCTGTCTGTCTGTCTTTTGTAGGCACTCAATTCAAAGCCTTGACATACTAGGCGAACACTTGCTCAATCAGTCATTGAGTTACATCT
This sequence comes from Mus pahari, assembly GCF_900095145.1. Classification (NCBI taxonomy): domain Eukaryota; kingdom Metazoa; phylum Chordata; class Mammalia; order Rodentia; family Muridae; genus Mus; species Mus pahari. The sequence goes on along the minus strand of NC_034590.1, from coordinate 143,836,429 downwards.
CCAGCCTTGTGTTGTTGTTGTTAAGTCAGAGTACACTCTTGTGTTAAATTCTTTAGTCTCCATCTTCTATCTCTCAAATCCTGGCATTGCCAGCAGGAGCTACCACACCCTGCAAAAAGTTCCTCCAGAAGGAATCAAGTCTGACGTCTGTCCAGATGTATGGTCATAAGGTGAGCTGACATTTGCCCTAGGGTGTGATGCACTCTGCCTTCTGAATCACCAGTGTAAGCTGTGATATCAGATGCGGCAGCAGGTGGCGCTTGGGGGTGGTGGCAACTGGTGACTGTTGTGGAGCCACTCCTGCCTCACTGTGCGCCTGCTTCCCTGAGCTTTATCAGAATGGTTTGATTTCGCTGCTGTGAGCACAGCTGACAGGGAAGACAAAGGCTTCCAGGTGGAGCTTCAGTAGCTCACAGTTAGATGGAATTCGGTGGTGTTTTGCTTTAGTCGGTCCAGATGACCACGAACACAGGAGACCTGCTGCAAGAACACGAACTGTAAGCCTTGTAATGAGTGCCATGAAGGTAACACGGCAGAGAGCACATGCCTTAGAACTATTAACTCTCATCATTGATCCAGACACCCAAAGCAATGATCCAGAGGCATAACGTGGAGCTTTGCCATCTGCCTTTCTCTGTTGAGGTCATTTCAGTGTCCAGCAAGCTAAATATTTTTAGTTTGTGAAACGGAAGATCAAAGAGGCGTAGATTGAGGTGAAAGTAGCCCCAGCTTCCCGAGTAGGAGTGATCATCAAATAATTATTTCCATGTGTTGAATTTTCACTTGTTGGCTGCTGATTCATTTCAAATACATGAGAGGAACTATATCTCCACGTTTCATTCTTAGAGCAAGTATGTAAACATCACAACATGGTTCTGTCTTCCAGATAAGATTCCTGAGTCATACAAAGGACAAACAGCTTGACCAAGGCCATGTGGTTAACCAGTCAATGACTCTTAAATCTTGCTGGCTCAGTCCAGTTCCAGGGCATTTCATCATCAGTTAGGATACTCTTTTAAGTGAATGGTGAAACCTCAGCAAGCAAGGTTAATGGGGACTTTATTGAGGACAAGGGTAATCAGACTTCATTGAAGAATATTTAATGAGGGCTTCTGTATGTTCCAGCTGTGTGTGTTTTACTTTCTGTCAAATGCTTCTGGTTTGTGGCTAGCACAGCTTGACTGAGTGTGGCCATTGCTGACTTGCAGGCCATTAGATTTTACAAGCTGTGAAACACAAGGGGCCTTGAATAGGAGAAGCTATTCAACATTTGCCCCCAGTGACAGTTTTTATAGAGTTGAGTTAGGACTCCAAACACAAAACGGAAATCAGTATTGATACCAAGTGTAAGTCATATGGCCATGTGGATGCTGCAAGAAATTATCATGAACTCAGCAGCTTGAGCATCATGAGTTTGCCTTTTGACAGTTGTGAGTGCCTGAAGTCTAGTACCTGCTTTAATGGTCTGAAGTGAAGGTGTGTGTAGGGCTGCCCCTCCCTCTCTGCAGGGTCTAGGAGAATCTGCTCTTTTCTCTTGTAGCTTGTGGTGGCTCCAGTATCCCTTTTCTTGGACTGACTTATTTGTCTCTGGGAGATCAGTTGCCTTCCTCCCCTACACCCCTGGTATTTGGTATCAGGCTGGTTCCTACACCTTTGACTGTATATAGGGATGAACCAGGCCTCTCCAATGCAATATCTTTAGTCTAATTGCATTTGTAAAAGCCCCTCTCCCCAACCCCTTGGCTTGCTGCCTTCCCTTTTTACTTTGTAAAGAAACATGCATAAGTTTTAGGGATTATGATGTAAATTCCATTCAATAGGCCATTGTTAGGCCTGCCACATGTTGACAGAATTAAAACCTTTCATCTGTCCTGAATGCACCTAATTTAAAAAAAAAAAAATTGCTAACTGCTTTTACAGTTCACAGAGGGTAAAAATGTATAAATATTCCATGGCCAAACAAATCTGAGGATTATTGGGTAGGATATCTATCTTTGAGGACATTCACAATGCAGTCAATTCCTGCTATAAAGAAAGTAGCTTAACTTTGTTGAGTCCAAAATTCCTCGGACTTGGATTACAGAGTACTTCTTTTGGAAGGGCACACCTGTTCATAGTTGGTAGAATGCCTGAGAATGGAAGGAAGCTCTGGTCGAATTTTTATTCCCATTAGTATTTTTAAAGCTTGAAGTATATGTTAACCAATTATGTGTTGCTTTATGACTTAAAAACCAATGCAAATAAGTAGAGTTAAATGACCATCCACCCACCCATCCATCCATCCATCCATCCTTTAATTGTTAATATAGTCTTACTTGGTAGCTTAAACTGTCCTGGAACTTATTCTCAAATTGGTCTCAAACAATTGGCCACCTCCAGGCCTTAGCCTCCTGAATTCAAGAAGTATAGATTGTGAAGTCTGCATCTTGCAATACGTGAGTTTTGGTGTTGTGTTTGAGGAGTTTTAGGGGTTAAAAGCTATGAGTTATGAAATGGGTGGAGTTGTTCTGACATGGAATGGTCTAGAGGACTCTCACAGAGAAGGATGGGGTGGGGGGCTTGCAGTGCTCTTAGTATCTGCCACCTTAACATCCACATAAGAAGTTTGCCAACTTTTCTCTAAGTGATAGGAGCTATTAAAGGCAGCGTGAATAGTAGGGAGGGAAACAATTTTGGACATAAAACTACTGCAGTCAGAGTACGGGGTAAAGCTGGACGGTAGCGTCAAAGACAGTTTTAAACAGAAGCTTTAACTTTCTAATGGTAGTGCTGTATGTCGACCACAACTAATATTGAGAAATGATTAATTTGAATCATATTTTATCCAGCTTTCCTGCTTTTTATATAACGCCCCCTCTCTGCACGCTAACATCTAGCATGCCACTGTAATATCCAAAACGAATTCAAGACCATCCAGTACCTTCCCCTTTGAAAAGGACTTTCCAAACTGTACTAGCAGGCCAAGTGCAGAGCCAGATGAGGAAGCTGGCTGAGTAAACAAATGTAAAATCATAGTTTTAGCGGTCACAATGACTGAGCCTACAGCTGCCAAAACAATATTAGCTGTTCTCAGAGAAATAACCATAACAAGACAGCAGCTCCCAGAGAAATCCCCCTGCCTCGTCCCACACTGAATTCTGAGGAAGATTGCAGATCGCCCTCACCTTGCTAGGATTCCCTGTGACTTCATAGCTAAAAGCTGACCAAATCATAATAACCTACCATGGGGGCAGGCAAAGTGAGGGACGAGGCCAAAGGGTTACTTAGTCACTATACAAACCAACCACTGCCTGAAAGGGTTACTTGCTACACCGATGAGAACCCTGTTGCTCAAATCTGCCCCTTACAAAGGTATAAAAAGTGTGTTCTTTCTTTGTTCTGGGTCTCTCCTCTGGCCTGCTTTCTGAGAGGGGAGTCCCCAACATGTTGGATCAATAAAAATCCTCATGCGTTTTTGCAGCGATGGCGGTCTCTGTGGTCTTTGTAGGGGTCTTTTGACAAACTCCAACACCACATCCTATCTAGAGGCTTCTAGGCTGTGATGACAGATTATTTCTCTCCTTTCTCCTTTTCGTGATGACCTTGACAGTGTTGAGGAGTACTGATCAGAGGTGTTTATGGTGACCTTCGATTGGGATTGGCCTCAGAATTTTCTGATTAGATTGTTTTTTGCAGGATCAGGGAAATGAGATATTCTTCTCATTATACTTTTTATTTGTTTGTTTTTGTTTTATAAGGCAAGGTTTCTCTGTGTAACCCTGGCTGTCCTTGAACTTTCTCTGTCCACCAGACTGGCCTTAAAGGCTCATTGTACTTTTTCAGGTGGAGAAAGCACCATGGTTTCTTTTCTCTCTGCTGGTGTGACCTGGGTTACCTCAGGAGGCTGAGACAGTGACAGCAAGCTTCTATGCTGTCACGTAGCCCACACACGACGAATTGTGCTCAGATGAAATATCTACACAAAGCACTTTGAATTCTTCTAGATAAGACTTATGTTTGTGTCTCAGGGTTTCCACTGCTGTAAAGAGACACCATGACCAAGTCAACTCTTATAAAATGACATTTAATTGGGTCTGAGGTTCAGTCCATTATCATCATGGTGGGATGCATGGCAGTATCCAGGCAGGCATGGTGTTGAAGGAGCCGAAAATTCTATATCTTGATCCAAAGGAGGGTCTCAAAGCCTACCCCCACAGTGACACACTTCTTCCAACAAGGCCATACTCACTCCAACAAGGCCACACCTCCCAATAGTGCCACTCCTTGGGTTAAGTGTATTCAAACCACCACAGTATGTTAACCACTACTTATTGACCATGTCATTTTATACATAACAGAAAGATATCATGGATAATTTATACTTCAGTTTTCCACTATTTACTGACCATGTCATTTTGTACATAGCAGAAAGGATTCATGGATAATTTATACTTCAGTTTTCCACTATTTACTGACCATGTCATTTTGTACATAGCAGAAAGGATTCATGGATAATTTATACTTCGATTTTCATCCAGTAGTGTGTGCTTTTATTTGTATTACCCTAGACATCTCCACTTTGGTCACTGGGAGGTCATTCTGGTGGCTCTTGACACACCCCATAATCGTGATGTTTGTATGCGTGTTCCTTTTCCTCCTTTATTTCCTAGCACTGCAAGATGATTGCAAACCAGTCAAGCGTAGGCTTCTTAGGGCAGTGTTTAAGTTCCTTTAGATATATATGCCTGATAGGATTACAGTGTAAGAGATAAAACCACGAGTTGTGCAAACCTTATACAGGGGATTTAAAATATGGGTTTTACTATAAACAGTTTGTAGCCCGTTTGAGGCTCCCAGTTAATTCCTGGTTCACGTTTGAGAAGGAGTAAGGATGCATTTCCTTAAACTTTAAGCATGGTGAGATTAATAATCTTGATTGCCAAGCTGATTGGTTTTAAAGTCCCCATAGAAACAAACCACTCTTTAGGTCTGTGCAGAACTTTCTAGATTATCAAGTTAAGGTAGCATGATCCACCCTGTATGTGCAAGGCACCATTTCCTGAGATTGGGGTCCAGGCTGAATAGAAAGGAGGAGGGGGCCAGGTAGTGTGGGGCACACCTGTTAATCCTACACTCTGGAGGCAAAGGCAGGCTGATCTCTGAGTTTGAGGCCAGCCTGGTCTACAGAGTGAATACCAGAATAGCCAGGGCTATACAGAGAAACTGTGTCTCAAAAGAACAAAAAAGGAGGAAGTAAGAGATGAAAAGCTATAGAGGCAGCATGTGCCGTTTACCGGGTGTTGTGTCACAGCAAGCACAAGAGCAATTCATACATGTTCTATTGAAAAATTAACATTGCTATTGAAATTCCTTTATAGAAGAAGATATACTGTCTCTGGTTGGCAGCTTCATAGCAAATTTTATTAGCTGTACTGGAATTCGTTTATTCTTAGCTGGGGAGAGAATTGCAACTGGTTTATGGAGTGAAGAGTTCTTTTTCCTTCCCAGGTTCCCCTTAATTTTTCTGTTTTGTTGTTGTTGTTGTTGTTGGTGGTGGTGGTGGTGGTGGTGGTGGTGTGTGTGTGTATTTAGACATTGTTTTAGTTAGGGTGAACAGACACCATGGCCAAGGCAACTCTGATAAAGACAACATTTCATTGGGGCTGGCGTACAGGTTGAGAGGTTCAGTCTATTATCACCAAGACGGGAACATGGCAGCGTCCAGGCAGGCATGGTGCAGGAGGGGCTGAGAGTTCTCCATCTTCATATGGAGGCTGCTAGCAGAATACTGGCTTCCAGGCAGCCAGGATGAGGGTCTTAAAGCTCATACCCACAGTGACACACCTACTCCAGCAGGTGTAGTGCCACTCCCTGAGCCAAGCATATACAAACCATCACAGGCACATCCACACCTTGTCGTCCATGTGGAGGTCAGAGGACAGTTTGTTGGCATTGGTGAGATGAACTGAAGTCATTGGGCTGAGCCTTCTGACCTCTCCTTTCTCCCCTGCCTTCTTCCTGCTTCTGTTGTAGATAGATGGTAGAAGTTTGGCTGGAGGGCAGCTTAGGGTAGGAATAGCCTTAAGGGATAAGGTTGGGGCCCCACAGTGCTGACCTTCAGCACTAGGCCAATACATTACTAGTAACTAAGCCATCGGTTTGCTAATAATCTGAACAAAAAAGTAGAAAGTCACATAATCCAAATAAATGGAGTCTAAAATTTTCATGTCATTGTTTTATTTATTTTCATTTATCTATTTATTTGTGTCATGTCAAAATGCCTGTGGCAGTCAGAAGATAACTTGTGGGCGACAGCTCTCTCCTGCACTGTTAAGAATGACCTTGAACTCCTGATATCCCTACTTAACACCTGAATCTAATTATATTTTTATGGTTGCCTTCTGTTAAGTTCAAAATTACTTTTGTTGTTGATCTTTTGAAGTCTTCCATACTTTTTACTGTCTAACAAGTGATCACTGAGCCCTGGTTGTGTAGTGAGCAAGCGTGTGATTGCCTCTTTCTCATTGGCTGCTGCCATTTGTATTTCACAGGTCTTTGATGTGTAACTGAGGATATGTGTTAGTGAGCTTTCAGCTATCTGTAGAACTGCAAACATAGTTGCTGTGCTGTTTTGCCCCAAACACTATTATTCTTTTATTACTAGAACACTTTTGGACCAAGCCATTGATCCTGGAGTAGGTTGTCTTTGACTATGGGAGTCTGCCAGTCTCAGGTGCTGTTCCTCCTGCACGTGGGTCCACAGAGACAGAACAGCTTTCCTGTGTCATATTCTATAGCAGTTCTCTCCTAGTGAGGAAGAATTAATTTAGTCCAGTGGTGTGCTAACCCAACCCTGTCAACCAAGAATATCTACTGGGCTCCTTTCTGAAGAGCTGTGCTCATTTGGAATATAAACCTTTTGTTTACTTGGGAGAAAGTCCAAATCATCTTGTAATGGATAAAACGAGGGTACAGTCATCTGCTTTGTGAAGTTCAGAGTGAGCATAGAGTTGGAAGAGCAGTGCCCTGTATTCTGAGCAGGAGGGACTCTTGTTAAACTTGCTTTTCAAACTCCCGTCTCTGTGGGCTTATGACAGAAGCTGTGTGCCTTGTTCTGTTGCTGCGGGTGCTGTTTATGCAGCAAGAAAAGCTTTAGGAACAGAAGAACACTCAGAGGGGGCATCTGGACTCCTCCCATGTGGCCTCCACAGCCAGGACTGCCAACCTGGGGACTGGCTGGCACCTTTTTTTGATTCTCCTGCCTGTGTAAGTCTGACAGGAGAAGACATTAGTAAAGTCTTTGTAGGAGGTCACTCGCCTGTGATCTGGTAACTTTGAGACTCTAATGAATACCATTTTGAAGGTGCCAGGGCATAGGCACCATGCCAGTCCCTGTGATGTTATAAAGCCCTCCTTGGTGCTGAAGGGCAGTGCCATTTCCATATGTGTGCCAGTGATGTAGCTGCCTTGCCATCTTCAACGCTGTCTGCCAATAACAAGCTTGATTTTTATATTCAGATTTTGGGTCCCACTACTTTGCTGAAAGCATGTACCATTTTGGTCTTTAGTTTTTTCAAAACAGGATTGTGTCATATCAAGAGGGCGATTTGACTTCTTTCTCACTTCTTTCTCCCCCTCTCCTTGATCACTCCATAATATGCAAGACTAGATTTTTTTTTTTAGTACTCAGAAACCGCTTCCTATTTATTTTGCTTCTTGACGCTGTGCCTGCACCTCTAGCACAGAATCTGGGTCCTAAGCCAGGAAAACCTAGTGGCGCTCAAGAACAGAACCTCTCCTGAGTAGAAGGGGCTGCCAGGAACTCATGGCTTGTTTCTAGGAGATTGAATATTACCTGGAGATAAAACTCTGGTGGCTGTACCTGTCATTTGAGTCTAGTCCTATTTCTGATGGCTCTGTCCTGGCTCTCTTGTTAGAATTGGATACAAGTGACTTCCCCTTCTTGGATGTCTCCTAGAGCAGGTTGCTCATCCAGGGGTCAGCATCTTTATTTTCAAGGCTCTTAGCCCCATCCTCCATATCACCTTTAAGTGTTGCCACACTTGGAACAGATGCCTGTGAACTTTAGTATAACTTCTCTATGGCCAGACACCACAGTTAGCTGAGTAAGGCATTTGGGTGCACACCGTCAGGGGACCTGCTTGCTGTAGTTCAAGGTCAGTGTAGATCCTGAGCTCTGGATATCTTCCCTTAGGATTTAAAGTTACAGCAAATATTGTCTTCAACAAATGATGGCATGATATGCATGCATCATATTTTATCAGGCAAGTCACTGTGATATTCTTGAAAATATAGTTTTCAGTAGCTAGTTGTGGTGGAGCATGCCTATAATCCTATAATCCCACTACAGGATGGCAGGATGGTCCCAGATGTGAGATCTTCTGGAGCTAGACCCTGTCTCAAAGCAACAAGAACAACAAGAACAACACAAACAACAAGTACCACACAACAACACTCCCTCCAAAAAGACCCCTCCCAAAATGTCAATAGTGGGAGTTTTACTGTTTGTTGATTTATATTGCTGTGAGATTAAAAATAAAGTTGGAAAAAGTACTGACATTTAGAAAATGAGAAATGTCCATGGTATCTGTTGAATTCTATTGATCTCTTGTGTGTAGCATCACTAGTATAAAATCTGACTAAAAGAAAATAAAGACCTTGTATTTTAATCTTTTTCTGTGACTGAAACAAGATTTTTTTCAATTCAGTTCTTTCCTAAATCCTGCATTCTCGGTTTGTTCACTCTCCCCGTATGTCCTAGCTCTTCCGTGAGAGCCTTCCTTGCTCTGCTCTCACCCCACCATCTCCTTTGCCCTCTCTTGAAGCAAGTCCTTGGTGATTCTACCTCCTCAAAGCATCTTACACTAACCAGTTTCTGCTAAACCCGCCACTCCCAGCTCTTGCTGCCTGGGTGGCAACATTCAGATTTTCCTACCCGACTACCTCAACAGAAAACAAACCTCCTTCAGTACAAAGCTGCCCAACATGTTTGGAATGGAAACTTAAGAGTTTTTTGGAAAGTTAGTTGTGTTGGATGGTGTTTTGCTGGGGCAAACACGTGAAGGAGTGTTTTCCCGAAGTGGACACAGGTGAAAGGGAAGGTAAACTGGCAAAGGAACGTTTCTCTGCGGTTCATGCAGATAAAAGAATGTTCTGCTAAAGCAAGCACATGAAAGGACACACGATGAAGGATTCTTTGCTACAGACACACATGTATTGGTTTGCCTTACGTGCATAGTTGAGCTCCATTTGCTGGGACTCCATAGAGAGAAACTTGCCAAAAAATGTCTGGTGGTGTGCCTCAGATTCTCGCTCCTTCCACGGGCTTAGGCTGACTGGCCGAGTGATGTCAGCTGAGACAGATGCATGTGCTGAGGCAAGGTCCATAGAGGACATGTGATGATTAGAGCGCTCTAAACTGGACGAATAGTGATGGAGACAGAGCTTGGCTTGCTGATAGAGCCGGCTGTGCAGTGCTTGTGGGGCTCCAATTTTCTCTGATCTTCAATTCCCTGAGAGAGGCACAGCCAAGAACTTCTCCTGGTATCCCTTTGGGCCCCTCCTGCTGACTCGGGCCAGGCTGAGGCCTGGCTGTCTCTGCTAGGTAGTTCCACCACTGCTGATTCCGGTTTCCTGTCCCAATTCTACTGAAGTGGACCGCTGGTGTATTTGTGAAGTTTTGCGGGTGGATCGACCTGCCGCTGTTGTTTCCTGTGAACTGAACTGCTGATTTTTTGACAGTGCAGATGGGATTTGTGCCAAAGAATCTTTCTAAACAGGTCTACTTCCCCATATCCTTCCTTTTCCACTACCCCTGGTGGGTGGTGGGCTAGAAGGAAGGTTAAACTGTTTAAGAATCATTATTAAAAATAGAGGTTGAGCCAGGTGTGGTGGCGCACACCTTTAATCCCAGCACTTGGGAGGCAGAGGCAGGCAGATTTCTGAGTTTGAGGCCAGCCTGGTCTACAAAG
>NC_034590.1:143746147-143826307 GCF_900095145.1 Mus pahari | reverse complement strand
TTAAAGTCGCGCATGTTAGTTGAAATAATAGCTTCCTAGCCTCAAAATCTCATGTAATTTGTTGGTTACCCACACATGCCATGGTCCTCCTCTGTTCCCCTTTCCATCACTTAGATTTAGCCATGGTGACTCAATTTCAGTTCCGTTGGACTAGCCTCCATGCTTCCCCTTTTCTGTCTCTATTTGCTTAGAAATAGTTCTTCTTCAATTTCCCCATTACGTCTCATGTCTAAGGTCTTAGGTCTGGAACCACCCTATTATTGCCTCTCACTCACCCTCTGGTAGCCTACGGTGTTGGTATATAGAATAGAATCTCTGGCATGAAATAGTTCTTGAGTGAAGAATGGAAAGCAATGATATTTATGAATATTTTAAGTGCTGCTTAAAAACTCTGAGAAATGGACTATCCATTGTTTGTTGCCAAAATGCCTTGGCTAATATACCACACTGCCTTCCTGAGCTTTCTTAGAGTTCTTCTCTCAAAGGTGTTTCTGGCCCACTGGATTATCTAAATTGGTGTGTGGTATGGAATATATCTACTCTTTCTGTTTTTAGCAGATGAAGGAGCAGCGTTCCCTCATCTGGATGTTTAGGAATTTAGGCTTTTATAATACTTATTACCTTTTTCTTTAAGATTTATTTTCTTATTCTTAGTTCTGTGTGTGCATGTGTATTTGTGCATGAGAGTATGCATGTGAGTTCACGTACTCATGGAGGCCAGAAGAGGGTGTCACATCCCCCTGACCTGGAGATGCAACTGATGACAAGTCACCCAACCTGGGTGTTGGGAACTGAACATGGGTCCTCTGAAGAGCAGAAAGCACTCATAATCACCTAGATATTTTCAACCCCCTGTATTGATTCATATCAACATCTTATTCTTTGGGTTTTATGCCAGGTCATAAAGATTAGATGACTTAACATAAGATAAAATGACATGTATTCATGAGGATAAAGAAATACAGGAAAAAAAAGTAAAACTCTAATATAGGGTTGTATGATTACAGCCAACATGCTTTGCCATGAGTACTTTTCTGATCAGCCTAAAGAGTAAAATTTAAACATATAGGTCACTATACATTTTAATAAATACTTTATATTTGAGCATACAGCAGGGGCTCTACTTTTCTTTCAGTGTTTAGCTAATTTTTAAATTAACTTAAAAAAAGATTTAGTGTGCGTGTGTGTGTGTGTGTGTGTGTGTATGTGTTGGGACTGAGTGTGTATGTGTACCGTATACACATAGGAACCTGCAGGGATCCCTAGGAAGTGGAATTATAGGCAGTTGCTGAGCACTTTATCAGTGTCTTCTGCCAAAGCAACAAGTGCTCTTAATCTGTGAGCCATTTCTCCAACCCCAGGGTTTTTTTTACTTTACTGTTTTTATATTAAATTAATTTTTAAGATGTTTTTTGTGGTTTTCCTTTGAATTAATTTTGCCAATGAGAAGTTGTCTTTTTTTATTATTATTTTTTTTAATCAACTTGAAACAAGCTAGAGTCGTCTTGAAAATAGGGAACCCTAATTGAGGAATCACCTCTCTCATCATGGCCTTTGGGGATGTCCGTAGGGCATTTCCCCAATTAATGATTGATGTGGAAGGGCCTTGCCCACACTGAGTAGTGCCAGCTTCTGGACCAGTTGTTCTGAGTTGTGTAAGAATGTAATGTGAGCAAGCCTCTGGGAGCAAGCCAGGGAGCAGCCTTCTTCCAGGGAGTCCGTTCTTGTCTCTAGGTTTCTGCCTTGGCTTTAACTTAATGGACTACGACAATCTAGGATATGTAAGCCAAATAAACCCTTTCTTCCCCAGAATGCTTTTGGTCATGGAGTTTTATTGCAGCAATAGAAACCCTAACTAAGACATGAATCCATCTCGAAGTGATAGAATATGAGTTGTCAAGAAGACATCACCATCTCTTAACTTAGTTGTATGTCGTTCTGCATAGACACCAGTCACTGGTGTTAGAAACGTGTGGCAGAACTTCAACTGCGGATTTCCTACTGTTGTAAATAATTAAAAATCCCAGTGGTGTGGGGTTTATACCCACCCTTAACTATTTATGTTCCTGGATGAAAGCACACACACAGCTTTTATATTTTTAAATATGCCTTAGGCAGCACAGTACCTGGGCAACTGCCTCCCCTCCATGTTGTTAGAATCTACCTTTCCATCGATAACTCCCAGCCATCACTCATTATTTCTATGTTCCATCTGGGCTGCTCTTAGCTCCAATTGGCAAGCACACAGGACCACATTTTCTTTACTCCTACCCCATGACAACCCTCCCTCCCTCCCTCTCTCCCCCTCCCTCTCTCCTTCTTTCCTGGTCATTCTTCCATGGGCAATTTTTTTTCTCTCTGTTGTTTCTCCTCTAACCCAAGCCCTTGGAAACTCAACTCCACCTATCTCTCTTCTGCCAAGCTGTTGGCTGCAGGCATCTTTATTGACCAATCAGAATTAACTTGATAGCAGGGTCCCAAGAGCTCTGTACAAACTCCAGGTTTGGGGGGGGGGCACACTTAGCATTACAATAGACAGTTAAAGACAAAAACCTCAACACCCACCCCTACTGCTTACTGAGTCATACTTTCTGAGCTCCAGAAATTTGCCTTTTTCTTTAGCACTTTGCATTTTAAATAAGCTGCAGAAGTTAGAGCGCCAGGGCCCCTGTGTGCAGTGAATCATTGCTGTTTTGAGCAGGGTCTATTTGAGGAGGCTCACAAGTCTTTTACTCTCACCCATATGTAAAGTTGTCATCTGAATACTGCCCGTCAGTAAAAAGTGCCAATATTGATTCTGTAAACCTTGAATACTGCTAGTGTTCTTTCCAAACCAAGTACAAGATGATCAACAAGGAAACCTCTCCTCAGACGGTTGAGTCCACAGAGCAGTGGCCTTCAGAGCAGTGGCCTTCAGAACAGTGGCCTTCAGAGCAGTGGCCTTCAGAGCAGGAGCCCTCTGAGAACTGGCTCAGGTAGAAAGGAAGTGAGAATCTGATCTCTCCTCTCCAGCTGAGTGGAACTCTCTGGAAAGTCCCTTTACCTTCCCAGGGCATTCATAGCTTTCCCTAACTGCCCAGGGCACAAGGAGTGGACTTGCTTTAAACAGGACAGGGCCAGTTATAGCGGTCTTGGGATTACTGGTGACACAGGTGAATCTCTATTAAGTTCTGGGCCATCTTGGTCTAGATCATACAGTGTCAAGCCAGCTAGAACTATATAGTGAGATGCTGTCTCTATAGTACAAAAAAGAAGCAATCCCAACACTCGCATCTTGTGTGTGTGAGCCCAGGTTTGATGTTATGAGCTCATGAAATCACCTCAGAGAAGGGGGAAAAGGCAAGGTGTGGAGAAACCGATTCACAACAGGTTTGGTCTGGGACTGGACTCTGAAGAAGCTTACAGGTTTCACCTTCTGTCCATGGCAGAGCTCACTCTGCTTCTTCAGATTGCCTTTGTGGTGCCCACCTTACCATGCATGCCTGGATGTACACTGTTCTTGGAGTATCCTTGGTACATCACAGTAGGAACAGAGTCTAAATGGGATGGGCTGCCATGCCTGCCTCGAGTGTCTGGACATTTGTAGTGGTCAGCATGCTCACAGAGTGTATATTATCAGTGTAGAATGGTATATGTTCCTCAGTCCCTGAGAGAGCCCTGACCAATGAATGGTTCCTCATCTAGAATCATGGCTTAGTCCAGTCATCATAGCATTTACTGGAAAAGGTGCTCATTGGATGCAGGCAATGTTCAGGAAGGGTTAGGGTGAGGGTTAGAGTTAGGGATGTTGTCATCCATTTTGTGTTCTCCATTAGATTTAACCTTCCTGGTGTTGAAATGTGGGCAAGAGTCCTGACCCAGCGAATCATCCTGAGCTGTTTCAGTCCCACTTATAAAACACTTTTATAAAAACCGTTACCTATTCTTACATTGACATACCTTTTTTTGTTTGTTTGTTTGTTTGTTTTTTGAGACAGGGTTTCTCTGTATAGCCCTGGCTGTCCTGGAACTCACTTTGTAGACCAGATTGGCCTCGAACTCAGAAATCCGCCTGCCTTTGTCTCCAGAGTGCTGGGATTAAAGGTGTGTGCCACCATGCCCGGCTGACACACCAATTCTATACAGGGTGTATGCAAAGTAGATTAGCTCTTAGCATCACAAAAGGAGATAGGGGCCTGAGAATCACAGTGTTGTGTCCTCAATACAACCCCAAGTTGTGTTAGTGAGTGGGAGAGTTTGTAAAATGAAGCAGCTTTAACTCTGAAGCTTGGCTTTTGGAGAAAAGATCATTTGCCCATCACCAGAAAGCTATAGAAAGGGTTTGATCTGAAAACTAACTAAGGTAAGCAGAGGGTCCCCGTACACTTGGTGACTAATACTAGTCATTCCGTTAACAAATGTGAAGTGAAATACAGTAATAGAAGAAGAATGTGTTGGGCATGATACTGCATGACCTGTAACGCCAGCACTTGGGGGGAGGTAGAGACAAGAGGATTGGAGTTCAGGCTCATTCTCATCTACATAGCAAACAGGCTAGCCTGGGCTACATGAGATCCTGCCTCAAACAACAACCACAACAAAATGGACAAGATTTCATGTTATTTCAAAGGCTAGAGTTGCTACACTAAGCAATATAGCTTGTTAACTAGAGATGACCAGCTGCTTAACAGATTTCAAGAATCTGGAAATCTAGTACAAGTTTAGCTCTCAGTAAAAGCATCAGGACCAGACTTGGAAAATTCAGCCAAAGTTGGTTGAGCAAAATGTAAATGCTAAAAGACTCAGAAGGTTTTTTGTTTGTTTGTTTGTTTGTTTGTTTGTTTTTTCCCTAAAAGGCCTCTTGTGACCAAATGAGAAACAATTGGTGGACCCTTTGTCCCCAGTGAGCCTGTTTCTAGGGGTTATTTCTATGGAAAGGATTAGCTCTGAAGATGCACAGTGAATATGGGAGGTGACCCAGACAGCTTCTAGTATATGCTCCAATTTGTTTATATAATATACTGTTTTGTATTTGTGTCAATGATGCTGAACAGGCATGGCACAAAATATTTGATAAACAGACTTCAATGAGCATATGAGAACCTTGCAGCTAAGTAGTGATGGGGACACGGGGCTTAAAGACATCTGTCATAGTGTTCACTGGGTTATCTTCAGTGGAGTTCCGTGTTGGGGGTCTCCCTTCTTGGCATTTAATAATTATAGAGCTATCCATGAACATCTTTTCTGTCATTAAAGCAGTTCAATACAGTAAGCAAACTATATTCAAATGTATGGGTAACTTGACAACTTTCCCCCCCAAAGAATGTGATGAATCTAGTTGTTTTAATTAAAAATAATGAATTACCCAGTCATCTTAAATCCAAACATTAGTGGTTCCAGAGAGCTATTTGCCCCTCCCATCCCAGTCTGAACAGAGGAAATGAGTGTGTGATTAGGAATGAGTAATAGGAGCAGGACTTGGGCCAGCTCATCTGTGGAAAGGAAAAAGGAAAATTAATATAGTCCAAGACAGTGTAGAAACCACACCAACACAGCAGCATTAAGTGTTTGCCCAGGAAATTTGAGACTGAGAGGTCTTTCATCCACTTGTGGGTGTGTTGCCGGAACACCCAGTACGCTTAGGCTTCTCTAACTACCTTATCACAGAAGAGGTGGATTCAGGCGTGAGAAACACCTTTGAGATTTCTAGTCTCAGGGCTGATCCATGAAGCCATAACGCTGTCTTAGTGAATTGTTTCATTAAGTATGTAGTCTTTTGAGCCAGGAGCTGCTAGTGAATCCCTTTATTCCTAGCACTTGAGAGACAGAGGCAAAGGCAGGGCAATGTCTGTGAGTTCAAGGCCTGGCTGGTCTACATAGTAAGTTGAGAGAAGAGGGGACGAAGTGGGGAGAGGGAAAGAGGGAGAGAGACTGATTTTGAATTTATGCTTTCTACAAGTCTGCCTCTCACCTGTAAGTCTAGGGCCATCTATTCATAGATGGATTCTAGCTGGACTTCTGTGAGTGAGGCATCTTGGGAAGAACAAGAGTTTCTGAACCCATGTGAGGCTCGCTCCCTATCTCAGAATACTGTGATGTGAGTGGGGCTGTGCATAATAATGATGGCTGTCTGTCTAATGTGTCATCAGCAACTTGTCATGCTCAGATGGACTAGGATTCTGTTTTTGTTTCTAAAGCCTCAGATAATCAAGTCAGCAAGAACCATAAGAATGTTAGGGACTTAGCCTCCTAGTTTTCCAAGTGAATATGTATCCCTGTCTAAAGCTTTCTCCTTCTAAAGTTTTATTAATAAAACAATGAGTGTACAGGATTTCCAGCCCACTTCCTCTTAGAAAGAACAGGGTGGGGCAGCCTGTATCACTGCTGGGACAGGAAGGGCCCCTGCTCCCACGTCTGGCCTTGGCTCTCTGCCCTCACAAGCTGGAGGGAGGGCTTCTGGGTGAGCAGATGTAGCCTCAAGTCAGTATGGTTATTTACCTACCCTTTGGACTGGGCCAATGGGCCAGGGAGAGACACAGGTTTAGTCTGGGAGCTGACACTGGTAGGGTCACTTCTCTTTGGCTGCTGTGATTTTGTTGGGGCTGTGACACAGAAATGACTCATTATAAAGTCTGGAGGTATAACTCTGAAATAAGACTTGCTATCTTAGATTCCATTTTTGGATCACAAGCTTGAAGATCAGATAACTATAACGATTTTGAAAGCCAATGGAGCGCACCAATTGGTTATCCAATACCAAATCGTCAACCCTGAAAGCGCACAAACAAGTAACATTGTACAGACTGAGCAGGCTGTATTTAGGAATATATGTTTATATACATATACATATATGTATAGAAATAATGGTTAACGGTAAAAGAGGCTATGAATTTGAAAGCATGGGAGGGGGTGTTGGACAGAGGCAGGGAGGAGAGAAATGAAATAATCTTCCAAATAAAAGAAAGAATTAAAACAAATTGTTTGGGCTTCTGATTGAACAAACGAAACAGCAAAACTCCTTGTAATGGAGGAATGATGATCTATGTGACCAGTCTTTAGCAACTGTGAAAAATTCATTTAGTGTGTGATGTTCGGATGGGTGAAGACAAAGCATCCTTTGTTGACGTAAGTGATAGCATTGGTGATGCAGCTCAAGCAAAGCTGGGTTCTGAGCTGTAGGCTTGCCCATCCCTGAGGCTTTCTGTGAAACTGCAGGCTCTTCCTGTGCTGCAGGTTCTTCACGCTCCAAAGCTCAGTTAAGTCCCCAGTGGGACCTGATATGTAAGGAGACTAAGTACAGGCTTTTATCTAGGGCTGAGAAGGAAGTTGTGTTGAGTTCAGCGGGAACAAGGCAATTGCCCCCCTCCCCCCTTTCATCTGATGAGACCCATCACATGGAAGGACTTAAAAGAAAGCAGCAGCAGCTAGATAGTGATATTGCTTAGCTAATAGAATCCTTGCTTGGCATGGATGTGACCCTGGGTTAGATCCTCAGCAGCCCATAAAACCAAGTGTAGGCATGAATGCCTGTCCTGTCAGCAACTGGGACGAGGAGGCTGGAGGATGAGAGGCTGAAGTGAGAATGGGGCCAGACAAACAACTGAGAAGATAAAATGTTCTAACTACCCTTACCCCATGATCCCAGCAGAACCAGGCGAAGGTAATCCAAAACAAGGTATTAAGAAATGCTTCAGTAAGGTATATGTATACAATAGATGACGTGTGAGCAACAATCTTTACGTTTTCTGTCTGATGGCAACTCTTAGATTATAGACTCTCCTTTTATTGCCAGGCTGAACCTTTGAAATGGAAATTGGTCTAACAGTTTTCTTCTGGAGATGTGGGGATCAAGGTCCCCTGGAAGGATGACAGACCTTTGAACTGACACATCACTCTCCACAGAGCCCAGGCTCCCAGATGGTTTAAGACGAAGCATCTGAACAAAGCTTGAGAGACCAGATTTTATAGGTGTTAAGTTTTCAGGCCGAGTCTAAAGTCACAACAGCAAAGGGATGTATATGACATCTCGCCAGGGCCCAGCAAGTGTCCTTCACCTAGTGTGAGACCCCTTAGCAAACATTTGCCCACTGCCTAAGAATAGCCAAGGCACAGTTCAAAGGACCAGACACTTCCTCCATTGACGCTGGTTGTTTTCAGTGGAGAGAACCATGTTTTCAGCACTGTCTGTGTACCACAGTGAGTTGGAACTCTCAGAGTTGCTGAGGATATGCAAATGAATGAGACTGGCTTATCAGCTTTGTTTCTTTATTAGGTGCTGGGACTCTGAACACTGGTTCCATGTTTGCACTGTAAACACTTCATCTACTGAGTGTCTCCCAGCCCCAAACAACATGAACTCTTAAGTGGTGGTACCCTAAATTTAGATGAACCATCCATTTGGCTGTGACTTTATGATTTTTTTAAATAGAGAAACATATATTGTATTAATCGACTATAGGAAAGCAAGAAATTTTTTTAGAAAGATCTAGGGGCAGAAACTTTGATAGAGCTCAGTTGCATAGGCAGCTCACGTGTTGCTATGGGGCCAACCATTAATTTCACAACTTGATTAACCAGTGTTTATTAAGGAAGTGTGCAGGTGCGGATGGCGCAATGGCACGGCGAGGAGATGGATTGGGATGGCGTTTGCTTTAAAGTTAATGAGGACCAGACAAGGAAATTGCAAAGGTCATTAGGGGAAAACCCGCCTTCCTTCCTAAGTGGGATGGAAGAATAAGCAGGATTAGTCATCCCCTCCTCTGTACCCTCTTCCATTCAGCTCTGCTTTGCCAAAAGCACTAATTGTATGGTGTTGTAATTATCTGTTTATGTTCTCTCTCCAGTAAACTAGCTGGCCCAGTCTTACCCCTCTCTGTGCCTTTTACACAGGCACAATGCTAGTAGGTTGTTTTTACACATATGATTCATCTGTCTGAAATAGTAAATTAGAAGACATTTTTGGCCGGCAGGTATTTCAAAATATTGGCAAATATTTTGAATAGGTGAAGGGTATTGGGAGGCATTTTTTACCCTTGAGTATAAACTGCTCATTTGCAAATAATACTAGGGGCCAGCCAGATGGCTCAGAGAGTGGGTAGGGGCTCTTGCCTTTGCAAGCCTGGAGAGTGGAATTCAAGCCCTTGAATACACACACACACACACACACACACACACATACACACACACACACACACGAAAAGGTTCAAGGAGGGAGCTAACTTCACAAAGTTATCCTCTGATCTACACACACATGCGTCGTGTGCACAAACAATAGTAAAAAGTGAAATAATAATAATTCAGAAAATTTGGCTTCTCATGACCCCACTTTTCTATGACTATTACATTTCAAAGAGGAGTTGGGGTCTGAGGCCTCCCCAAAAGCCATAACTAATGCTTACTCTTCACACACGTTTTCAGCCTTTCTGTTCTATGGCTTGAGTGTGAGTGTGTGTGTGTGTGTGTGTGTGTCCACCTGCACGAATTGAAGCTGACAGTCAGCATATCTAAGGACACAGCAGTGATACCCACATGGGCTCTCCTCCCTCCCTCCAGCATCCAGCATCCATATCCTGGAAGTTTTAGCAGAAATTAGCATCTTAGAATGGACAGAGTGAACTTTTTGTCCTTGCCCCTTTTCCTTTAAGATTTGGATACATGAGAATCAGTGCTTCTCAATCCAGGGGTTGCAACGACCTGTCCCCAAGGGTTACTTAAGACCATAGGAAAATTACAGATATTTACATTACGATTCATAGTGATCACAAAATTATAGTTCTAAAATAGCAACAAAAATGCATTTATGGTTGGGGGGTCACCAATAACCTGAGGAACTGCATTAAAGGGTCGCAGCGTTAGGAAGGTTGAGAACCACTGATGTAAGGGCTTCCTGAATAGGCCTTGAATTGCTACGGAAAGTAAAGTCAACCCTGACTAAGTAAGAGCTCCTGAAGTTAGGGAGCTTCTTTGCAGCAACAGAAACAGTTAACTAAGTGACTAGCATACGGAATGAGAGAAAGTTTAACTAGTCATACTCCTAACAGAAAATAGCATCCAAAGACAGACTGCTCTGCAGGCATAGAGATCTGAGCTCAGATCCCTGGCACCCACAGAAAAGTCAGGTGTGGCTGTGTCCATCTGTGACCCCAGTACAAAGGAAGTGGAGACATCAGAACTCTAGAGTTCATTGACCAGCTGACCGAGCTGAGTAAGCTCCGGGTTCAGGGAGAGACACTATCTCAAAGGATAAAGAATAAATGAAGGAGACACCCATGGTTGACCTCACTTGACCTCAACACACACAGGGAAGAAATCACACAAACTAACCAATAAACTGGCTAGTAAAATGAGCAGACAGTTACAAAAGATGAAATACTAATTATCAATAGATGTGCGAGGCCCATCAAGCCAGGGAAGTTACCTGGGACCTCACCCATGTATGCCAACCTCAACACACAGTCACACAGCTTATCCCTGTACACACAGTCAGTCCATGGGTCACCCTGCCACATACTCCTCATGAAAGAGGCTTCTGTTAGCAACAGATGGAAGCCGCTTAGCAACCCACAGCCGATCAAATGCAGACACGTGCAATGTAAACCCTACACTGAAGGCTTGGGGGGCATCGAGGAAGAGGGAACCGGGATGCCTCCTGCTAGATAGTGCCCCCTGGACAAGACAGGAAAAGTCTCACCAATATGGCTGCCTGGACAAGACCAGTATAATGATCAGTTGACATATCAATGTGGTGAACTGGGAAAATTCTGCAAGGTCCCACTCCTCAGGGAAGAGAGCTACAGGTGGCCCATAACGACTTAGAGAGCAAATATCAATTTCTTGCAAGAACAAGCTCCTGCATAGGTGGTTCTCATCCCAAGTGGTCATCACTGGACCCATGAACACATGAGCAATGCAAAATAGATTCAATGGGTTGCTTATACATATGCTTGTGTTTTTATATATACATGTGTTTGTGTGTCTGTATGTATATATGCATATATATAATTATATATATATAATTAAAGAAGTTATGAATTTGGGGGGGAGAGACATGGGCAGAGTTGGAGGAAGAGAGAAGCTAGAGTGATATAGATGGAGTATTCACATATGAAGTTCTAAAAAAAGTATTAAAAACCATGAAAAATGTTTGACCTCACTAGTCATTAGAGAAATGCAAATTAAAACTGAGATTCTGTTTCTTCCCAGTCAGAATGGCAGCCCAGTTGTTAAGAAAACAGCAAATTCTAGTGAGGATGTGTGCAACAGAGGGAGCCTTTTATACACTGCTGCTGGGAATGTAAACCCGTCTAGCCATTATGCAAATAGATACAGAGATGGCTCATAAACATTTACATACAGATCTTCTAAGTGACTCAGCCCAAGCACTGCTGGCTCCTTATCCGATGCCTCTCAGTCACCTTATCTTAGATACCTGCATGTCAATGTGCATCATGGCACCTTTCACACCTACCAAGTTATGGAACCAAGCTGAGGGTCCAACGACAGAGAAATGGGTGGAAGATGGTGTGGACAGACACACAAGGGACTTATTTTTACCACAAAAAAGAATGGAGTTGTGCCATTGGCAGAAAAATGGATGCAACTAGAGATAATTGTATTACATGAATTTTACATGAGTTAAGCCAGCTTCATAAGACAAATATGTTTTCTTATTGTTCCTAAAAACATCTTTTTATGTTTTCACAAAAACAATGAGGTCTAAAAATATAAAATGAATGTAGAGGCGAAACTCTCTAGGGAAATAAAGAGGAGAAATGGAGAAGAAGGAAGGGCGAGAAGGGGAGGGTGGGGATAGGAGAGAGAGGATTGATCTGTAACATACTAAATGAAGAAACTTGGTGGATGTCTTGTGAAACTGTTGTGAGAGTGGCTAGTATGCACTAGCTGTGTGGCTGACCACGTGACTGCTCCTTTTTCATCGTGAAGCTATGTTTGCCTTCCTGCCTCTTGTGTTTAATAGACTCTGAGGTAGAATAGCTTGAAGTTGACAAGAGTGAGGTTACAATTATTTGTCAGCACCAAAAACTAATACTTATTAAGCGCTTGCTGGGAAATAGTACTGCCGAAATACTTGTGGTTAACATATTGAATTGGTCCTTGAATCTCCCAAAGCAAGTGTTACTTCACTGAAGATTTTGTGAATTTTATGTGTGTTACTCTTGGAAGGACTTTGTGCTCTGAATCAGGGAGATTTTGATTTTGTAGCACTGTCAGAGCTGGGCTTTCCCTAATGAGCGGTCCATAGTTCAAAGCTCCCAACTTTTAGTTATGTTTTCTGTTATGAAACTTCCATAAGCATAAATAGCATATTCTCCTGAAATATCAACATTGAAGGTTAGCTTGTTGGTAATTAACATAGGAATTTTATTGTGTGTGGCATTCAGCATGGCTCTGGGGATGAGGGATGGACGTGACTATAACAGCAAGGGAATGAAGAAAAGGCAGACCCAGGGGTGCACAGCAAAGCAGGGGTCCTGTGGCCTGGGCTCTCTGAGGGAGGAACTGTAGCATCCTGGTTCCTCAGTGTGCTTGTTATGTACAGTTGAGTGGATGGACCAGGTGACTACACACAGCTGAGCACAGAGGAGGCATTACCACATGCAGAGAGTAAGGAAGCCGGGGCTATGGCTTACACCTGGACATAGGAGGCAGGTTTAGTTAATCTTGGTAGGGGCATGTCTAGACATAAATACTAGGGGGGGGAGCTACAGTGGATGTTTTTTGTACACACTTATCAACATCACATCTGGATTGGAAGAAGGCCTTGGCTCCCTCTGAACTCCAGCCTGGGGACTGGGAGGCTTTGTCATTTTCCCTGTGGCTGAGGGTTTGGCATCCTTGACATGACTGTAGCCATGGCAACAGTTTGCATCTGCTCAGGGCTTTCTCTCCATATTGTGGGTATACAAAGCACATATTACTTAGTTTAAAATTCTCATTTTGGGGAAAGTCCTTATATTGAAACTAAAATTCTCATACTTCACAGTGAAAGATTTATTCATTTCTCTATTTTTTAATCGTTGGAAATATAAAAATTCTGTCTATAGCTTATTAGAGCAGAGCGGTACTTAAAACGTTAATGGAGTTTCCTTGTATGTTTTCTGTTTTTCTCCTAGATTAAATTTTCTGTGTGAATTTCAGATCTTCAGTTTTTTTAAAAATTATTTTATTAGATATTTTCATTTACATTTCAAATGATATCCCAAAAGTCCCCTATACCCTCCCCCTGCCCTGCTCCCCTACCCACTCACTCCCACTTCTTGACCCTGGTATTCCCCTGTATGGGGCATATACAGTTTGCAAGACCAAGGGGCCTCTCTTCCCAATGATGGTTGACTAGGCC
This sequence comes from Mus pahari, assembly GCF_900095145.1. Classification (NCBI taxonomy): domain Eukaryota; kingdom Metazoa; phylum Chordata; class Mammalia; order Rodentia; family Muridae; genus Mus; species Mus pahari. Next base: position 143,812,968 of record NC_034590.1, on the reverse strand, counting down.
ATCTTCTGCTACATATGCATCTAGAGACACAAGCTCTGGGGGTACTGATTAGTTCATATTGTTGTTACACCTATAGGGTTGCAGACCCCTTCAGCTCCTTGGGTACTTTCTCTAGCTCCTCCATTGGGGGCCCTTTTACTGTCTTGTTTTCTCCTTTGATTCATGCATATGTTTCTGTGTTTTAGAAATTGCTCATCTCTCCCAGCACCAAGCCCGCCTAAGGTAGTGATCACAAAGTATCTCCCAGGGCTGTCATACTCCAGCAGGTTACCAAGAAAAAAAGCAGAAAGAAGGGCACTCCACTAGAGAGGCTATCATGGTAACACATCTTGACCTATGTTCTGAGAATTAATGTGGACCTAGTTTATGGGTATTGGCCACTGATGAAGGATTCCAGTGAGCTGACTCTTCCTGTCCTTTTGATGATGTCCTGAGGTCACCATTGATGCTCTGGGACGTTTACTCATCTCTCATTATCCTGTTGAATTTTCAGCTAAGTATATTTCACATTGCTAGTGAAATGCATCGAAGCTCTGTGGCTCTGCCACTTGCCGCCTGTGATGTTGGGCTTCTGTTGTAACTCCTTGCCTGTGTGCTCATTTGTGAAATGAGCTGAGGGTAACAGCATCCACTTGAAAGAACTCCTGGAAATGGAGTGTTCATCCATGCTTAGCACAGTGCAAGTGAACACCACAGCTCTGCCTTTATTTATTATAAAGGCAGCCATGTGCTGAGAGAGCACCAAGCCCACTTCAGATACTGATCACAAAATATTTCTCAGGGCTGTTGTGCTCCAGCAGGTTGGCTAAGAGGAAAAGCAGAAAGAAGGGCACTCCGCTAGAGGGGCTAAAGGTTCTTCACAAGAGATGGGGCAGGAAGTGAGAACGATGAAAGGAAGAGCTGGTGTGGAAACGATCAACCCACTGGACTCCCGTTCAGTTCCTGGGAGATGGGAACCCACAGAAGAATCAGTGTGCAGCCGGATCCATGCTGACTCATGGAAAAACAGGATTCTACCGGAGATTCAGAGGGACCTGTGAGAAAAGGTGTTCTGAGGGATCCTAGAAGATGGGCAGGCTGGCACCTCTCCATCACACTTGCTTTTTAAGTTCTGGGCCATTTGTAGCAAAACCAAAGAAGAACCAGACTGCCCACACGGGGAATAGATTGGCTGCAGTGAGGAGTTCTCACTTGGAGAAAAGCCTGTGGCGACAGCAGTGCTATGTATCTACCGCGTCTCTCTCTCTCTCTCTCTCTCTCTCTCTCTCTCTCTCTCTCTCTCTCTCTCTCTCTCCCCCCCCCCCCCCCCCCCCCCCCCCCCCCCCCCCCCCCCCCCCCCGCGCGCACGCAGTTAGTTTGGCTCTGTTCTAGGCGGGGAAAGACAAGCTCTCTGTCCTTCCCAGTATTGCAAAGTTCTCTTTCCTTATAGCATGTGACAAAAAAAATTTTTTTTTCTAATGATTTTCTTCCAGTTAACTTTGTGTCTGGGTTTTCAATATTTCTTTCCCTTTTTTCTTGATTACTTTTAAATTCTCTGTAGATAGATGTGGTTAGAAGTAAAAACAAAAAAGTGAAAATACATCAGAAACTGAGTCACTCCAAAATATGCATACATAAACAGGAAATATGTATCATAGCAACCAGCTTCGTCGGCTTTGGCTGGAGACCTTCCTTGTGTGACTCGGAGGACGAGTCATAGAAATACAGCTGTCAGAGCGGTGGACCGCCATGCAATGAGTGTCTGCTTTCTAGAATGAAGAGAGGCTTTTCTTTGTCAACTCATCTGGAATCGCTTCACTCCTTGAGAGCGATTTGGATACTGTAGGTTTACAGAACAAATGAACAGGTGCACAGCTGAGCGGGTGCCAGAAAGTGACTTTCTTTGGAATGCTTACAGACCTTATTAAAATGTGCTGAATGGGTTTGAGCCTTCACCATTCCCAGTGCAGCCTTACCTCATGCTGAAGGCATGGAAACAGTGAGAGGCAGCTAGAGCTGATCTTACATTTCCATACCAAGCACAACTCTCCATCCATGAGGCCGCTAGCCATGGCCGTCAGGGAGCCAAGACTGTGACTCAGGAGAAGACAGACATTTAAGAGCCTGCTGTCCTGTCCTGGGGTTTGGCCTGTGTCTATTTTCTGCCAAAATAGACATGACTAACACAGGGAGAGCCTAGGGTCTCAGCAAGGAGATAACAGATCTGTAAGCACAGCTAGGTAATAGGAAGAAAAGTGCTGAGGTTGGAGATCTCAGGTCAGGGAGCAGCTGCCTCGGGTAGGGAACAGAAAGAGGAAAGAAAGCAGGGCACTGTGATACCGAGAGTTTAGAAGTCTGAGCATGTTAGCCATGCTGCCAACAGATTGTTTTGGCTGCGCGACACGGGGTAAGGACAGTACCACAGAGGAAGGCTGCTTGCTTGCAGCAGGGATATAGTTGAAACGGATCCATCTTAATCCAGTGTAGACCCTTGATTAACAGTTGGTGAGATCTACCAATAATTTAGCTGCCACAATGGAAACGAGCCCCCTCAAATTATCTACTTCATGACAGAAAGGGACATGTGGCTCATGTTTAGAATGAAGATCAACAACGTGAAGCAGACTGACTGGAATCTTGCTGAATCTTGCTCTCTGTTATTCCCTCGAGAAGACCCCAGGACCCTTTGGAGAACAGAGACAGGGCATATGCAGGATACGGCCAGAACATTTTTATTATATGAAAGTAAAGGAATAAAAGTGAGAAAAAAAATATGCCAAAAATACGTAGTAGGCAGCTTGAAGGAGCCCTCACTGGCCAAGTCTGAGTACCAGTGTAAAGTACAGGAGCGACACAGGGATATGTCATAAGAAACGCAGGGTGTGTACTAGCCCTAACTACTTCATCAGTGAACAAATGATGAAGAATGCTGACGATGAATGAATAAAAGTGTGGAAAGAATGTTGCAGTCAGGATGCTGCAGCTGTCATGACATAAAGATGTAACAGGGGGTCATCATGGATACCTGGGGAATTTTCTTCTCCTTACCTCTCCCCGGCCCCTTCTCCCCCTTTCTCCCTTTTTCTCCTTCTTCTCCTCTTCTTTCTCCTCCTCATCCTTTTTCTTCCACCCCCTCTGTCTTTTCCTTCATCCTATGCAGCTTACTGTATATCCCAGGCTGGCTTTGAGCTCATAATCCCCCTGCCTCAGTTTTTCAAGTATTGAGATTATTACAGGGGTGGGAAAGTGGAATTTTGTGGTAGGACATGATGGTCTTAAAATGTTTTCCTCTAGATGAAGTGTTAGTTGCAAGGAGAATGGAGTGACTTTTTTTATTGAACAGAGTAGGCATTACGTGGGGATGAGACTAAACTTTGTACCTTCAGATGTGATATCCAGAGAGCGTCTCAGGGAACTTTCTGGCTGAGCAAAACATAAGCCATTCTGATTCCACCAGAATCACCAGAGGAAAGGTCAGACAAGCCAAGATGGAAATGCTCCATTATTTTTAAAAGGGAGGAGCTCCATTCTTCTCCGGTGTTGTGAAGATAAAGGTGTTTGTGCTTCAGGTTAAAGAGAGGCAGCGGTGGAATGCGTTTCTAACCCTCAGCTGGATCCTGCCATGGAAGAAATACTACTAAATCATTATTAGGGCAACTGAATATGGAGTCCGTGGTCCCCAGTTGATGACTTCATTGTGATGATGTGAGAGCATCCCCACTCTCTGGGAATGCTCTCTGAAGTGTTTAAAGAAAAAGAGCCATGGTGTGCAAGACTGCCATTAGGCTCAAGACAAAAGTGTTCAGTGTGTATATGGAAGAAAGCAAGCAGATGTTCAGGGAAATGGGCTGAATGTTAGTAAACAAGTCCAGGGAAGTACTACATGAATAGTCTTTGTTCTGTTACTTTTGCAACTTTTCTGTCGATTTTAAAATTACTTTCAAGTTAAAAAGATTGAAAAAGTTGAGCCACGATGAATAGGACTCACAGGGGCAGAGTTGGGAGGGTGAGTGGGAAAGAGGTTGGGTTGCCTCTGATTTTCTGTTGCAAGGGTTGCTTTTCTAAATCAACTGTTTGCAACAGTGTCTTGGTCACTCTGCAAAGGTATTTCTGTATCTGTCGGGTAAGAACTTAGATCGGAAGAGCTAAGGCAAGAAGAATCAGTGCTTATTCTATCTCCCAAGTGCTGGGATTCAGGAGTCTCAGTATACAGGGGAATTGAACTCAAGGCTTTGACCTGCTAGGCCATATTCCAGCCCTTCTCATTTCTTCTTTGCTATGTTTTAGCTGAGTAGATTGGGGGCAACTTAAGCTATTGCTGCATTTCCACAGACATTTCCACAGAGCATCCTCAAGAAGAGAAGTATTGTCTTCTGAAGATGCTGAGGCTCCGAGAGGAAATGTACCCTGTTGCTCTTTGTAAATAGGAATGACTTCTACATTGGTTTACTACTTAGAGTGTTGATTGTAGATGAAAAAAAGGGCTCAGGCTAAACTAGAGATGTTTCTGAATTTGTGTGGTCATTTCTCTTAGTGGTGGAAATTTTATCTGATTAAATGAGTTTCTTTGCCCAGTGGGTGCCTCTAATCCTTTGGTTGATTTCTTTATTTCCTGACTTTGTTATTCTAGGGAAAGCTTCAGTGGCTGAAGGAGCTGTGACCTTTTCAGCAGGGTACATTTGGAGCACAGAGGCGGGCATATAATATAAAAGACAGCACAGATAATTGAAACCCTGTGGCTCACACATTCCCGAAGAATCCATGGATCTGAAGATCCCTGTAATTCCTCCTCTCTTGTTTTGGGATTGAGGTGGCAGAGTGAATGTCCAGGCCTTTGTGGTGTCTCAAGGAAAAATCGACCATGGAAAGGAGGGTCAGGAAGAAAATTAGAGAGGCCAGCTCCTCCATTAGAGGAGGCAAGCAAGGTGGCTAGGCAGAAGGACAAAGGGCACATATGGGAAATAACCTCCTCTTGAATCAAATAAACCCCAGGAGTCTGAAGGCCGAGGGCCGTCCAGGGCCGGACCGCTTTAATTCAGGTTAGCTTTCAACTGGAGTCTTTATTTTAGGAGATTACAATGAGCAAATATGCTTTCTTCTTTGCTGTTGGGCAGTTAATGTCATTGCTGCCCCAGTCAGTGCCAGTGAGGTGGAATAAAGACCTTCACCAAGTGCATTGGTTAATGTCATATGTCAATGTCACATTAAGAAATGGAAGCAAAGCAGTTTCTCTGTGGATGAACTTGACCAAGAGCAAAGTCAAGTTTCAATCCTCCACTACCCTCCTCATACCTCTGTCTCCTGTTTGTAGTTTGTAGTTTCTGGCTTCCTTACAATTTGTCTGTTATGGGTGACCCTGCCTGTTACCTGTGAGTTGTGCCTGTGTGTGTCTGAATTGGGGCCTGTCCCTTACAAAAGGCTTTGTTCTGAGTTCATTAAATGATAGAACATGGAAACGAAGGACATGGAAATCTTTAACAGAGTCTTACAAGAGGAAGAATTTACTGAACCCCGATGACTCAGAAGAGCATTTAACACTACAGGCTGTTGTTATCCAGACACACCCTGATGATACTTCCAATATTTATGGTAGTTATTTGTTTTAAGGTTCTTCCAACCTATTATCTGCTTATAGCAAATGATGACCACAGCATTCACACACACACACACACACACACACACACACACACACACACACACACGTTACTCTAGGTCGGGGCACAGTGGAACACATCATTTAAGGTTAAAGCAATGCACACAGCTTAGTTTGCAAAAGCTTGCATGGGAAATACAAGACATAGTAAAGTGTGTTACATTATTCTCTTAAGGGAAGGTGAAACTAAACAGGCTGAGTACACAGTAGGACAGCAGGCCAGATACACAATCCTAAATGATTTTTGAGCAGTATTATCAACTTGGTTGCAAGGCTCAGCAAAAGTTCAGATTCTCCGGGGTCAAGAAGTATTTTCAGAAAAAATTGCTTATTCAAATTGCTTATTCAATGTGATCAGACAACTCCGCATACAGAGCAAGGATCAGAAATACTTTACTGGCCTTACTTATTTACTTAGAGGGGAAGGGGGGAAGAGAGTAGGGGAGGTGGGAGGGAGAGGGAGAGGGCTCACAACCATCTGTAATGGGATCCTATCCCTTCTGGTGTGTCTGAAGACAGCTACAGTGTACTTACATAAATAAAATAAATAAAACTTTGGGCCAGAGTGAGTGGGCCTGGAGTGAGCAGAGGTCCTGAGTTTAATTCCCAGCAACCACATGATGGCTCACAACCATCTGTATAGCTACAGTGAACTCATATACATAAAATAAATAAATAAATCTTTAAAAATAAATAAAGCCGGGCAGTGGTGGTGCATGCCTTTAATCCCAGCATTTGGGAGGCAGAGGCAGGGGGATTTCTGAGTTCGAGGCCAGCCTGGTCTACAAAGTGAGTTCCAGGACAGCCAGGGCTATACAGAGAAACCCTGTCTCGAAAAACTAACTAACTAACTAACTAAATAAGTAAATAAATAAATAAATAGTTCTATTTCGGGGCTGGAGAGATGGCTCAGTGGTTAAGAGCACTGACTGTTCTTCCAGAGGTCCGGAGTTCAATTCTCAGCAACCACATGGTGGCTTACAACCATCTGTAGTGGGATCAGATGCCCTCTTCTGGTATGTCTGACAGCTACAGTGTACTCATATAAATAAAATAAATAAAAATTTTTAAAAAACTGAAAAAAGGTTCTATTTCTGCTTTAAGTATATGAGAATGTCTTTGAAACTATTATTCTGCTGTATTCATTTCACCTCTCATATTTAACCAACAATAAGTGGTTATTTCATAACTTATAATTGGTGGTACCTGGCCAATTCCTTAGTGTTCTAAATGAGTATGTGATCTTCTTTCCTGATGTGCAGGTTGAGTTTGGATTATTGGTTATTAACTCAAATGGGGCTTTTATCTGAGAAGATCTCAGTTAACAAATACAAGCTAGCTAGGTTGGCATCACCCGTAGATCCTGGCTATCTGGGAGGTGGATGCAGGAGGATTATTTTAGCTGATGAATTCCAACCCAGTCCAGGCACCACCGTAAAATGCTATCTCAATAAAAAAAAAACAACAAAAAAACAAGCAAACATAAATTCAGTCAAGCATGGTGTCACATATTATAATAGTGTCAGCACTTGGGAAGCTGAGACAGGAGGGTTGCTGCATTTTGTAAGTCATCTTATGCTCCAGAGTGAGTTTTAGGCCAGCCTGTGCTGTACAGTGAGACCTCGTCTCACCACACCCTGACCTACCAATTCACTTGGTAATTTTACCTTGGAATTTCAAGGTACAACTTCTCCAGACTACAGACCCAGGACCTTGTTTTGTTTTTAGGAAACTAGTGGGTTTTTGTTTGTTTGTTTGTTTGTTTGTTTGTTTCTGGAAACCTAGTGTTAGTCTTGGGATTCACCAGGAAAGCCAACTCCACCAGTTGGAGCCATATTTAAAGCAAGCTTTAGTAAATATTAAATACTGACTAAGGGATAGACTTTGGTCAGGACCATTCCCTGCCATGTTCCAGCAGGAGTGGCCTTGAACCACGTGTTTCAGGGACTGACAGGGACAAACCTATAGGCCATAGTATTTTACCATGAGGCTTTATTTATTTATTTTTTTTTAAGAACTACAACTCGGAGCTCAAGGAAGTTACCTGGTTTCTGGGCAGGTGGGACTTGCAGATTAACTTTGGGCATTACACTAGGTATCTAGATGCTCAGCGCTGTGGCTGGGGTCTGAGTTGTCTCCAGTAGCTCCATTATTTTGCTGTGTCTGTTCTTCAAGGTTCTTGCCTTAATTTCAGTGAATTGCTCCTGCTATAGTCTCTCAGGCTTAGTATTTGTACCAAAGCCTACCATTGCATTATGACCATTTTCAGACATAATTTTCTAGGTTTTATCTAAAATTGTCGTATAGCAGAAATCTAATTACCCCAATTCCTATCTAGTCCACATGGCGTAAACTATTTCACAGTAAACAACACTAAGGCTTTGTGTTTTCAACGTTCATTCTCTGCATGTAAGCATGGAGTTCTTGGAAGAGGCATGATACATGGCACTGTCACATACTGAGAACAGAGGAAACAGGAAAAAGCAGCCAGATTCTAAACTGATGGAAAAGACATTTACATGTCAAGTGATTAAAAAACAAATCAGCTTTTGGTACATATCCTCGATCAATTTTCTTAAGTCTTTTCCACCTTAAAAGGTAAATTACTTCTTTTACTTCACCTAAGCATGAGGACATGCCAGTTAGTGCCCCTTTGAAACTGTACCGGTCCACATCTGTGCTCATGTCGCATGTTCACAGTCCGCTCCCGGTCTTTTCTTGCTAATATGTTGACGATTTGGTCCTTGGGAGCCGGACTCCCTGCTCTCAGAGTGTCTCACTAGCACAGAGGGCTTCCTCAGCCCCTGTGCAGTGTTTTCTGTTCAAGAGCCATTTTTCTTTCTATCCAGAATCCTAGACATATAAGATTCCATGGTGGCTCTCTGTCTGTGGACACCTTTCTTCATATAGAGCACAGAAAAGAAATGGTTTGCCAGTGTGAATTAGAGGGGTCCTCTCAGTCAGCAGCACACCCCCAGTGTTTAGCAAGGTTCTATTAGGTGTAGAAGGCAAAAATAAAAGCTTGCAGTTATAGGATGCTAAGAGGAGTTTTTGCTTCTGGAATACTTCCAAAACAGGTGTCAAATGTGATTGCTGATTTCATAGTTTCTTCTTTATGGTTTTGCAGAACAAGCCCAATCATATATCTCTTTAGATGGTTCATAGTTTTGACAGATGTTTGCAGATTTGTGTGTATAATTAACAATGAAACTGGGCTGGAGAGCTTGTGGAACGTGTCTCTAACCCACAAGATCTTTATCCTTTGCAGGTTACGAGGATGGCATTTATGACACCACCATAACCTTAGAAAGGCAGGCAGTGGCTACAGTGTTAGGAAGTGCTGAGCTGTGACTGGAGGCTCTCCAAAGACTGCCTGGTATTTTTTTTCGCCACAGAAAATAGAATGTTAGAAAGTTCTGCAGTTTTTCTGCCTTTGGATTTCAACTCGGATTGGTAGTTCCTTATGTCTTTGCCCTCATATTCTTTTTGTTGTTGTTGTTGTTGTTAATTTTTTGGTGGTGTTGCTGGGTTTTCTTTTATAAATGGTTGAATATTCTAGAAACTGCACAAGGGGCTGGGGAAGTGAGGCACAGGACTGAAGAAGCTGGCCAGCCATAACCACACTTCTCCAGGGAACACTGGCAAGCCCTCTGGGCTTCCTGTCCCTAGTGCATGCCTCTTGGCTGTGGGGAAAGAATGCACTTGCCTGTGCTTTGGGTCTGTTGGCCTGGGCCATCATCTGTTTGTTTGTTAGAACAAATATTTGAGTCCAGGTAGTTTATAAGGGATTTAAGTGACTTGGGCTCGTAGATCTGGAGTCTATGAAGTCTAAAAGCATGGGCAGTGTCTGGTGAGGTGCTTCTTGCTACATCATAACATAAAAGGAGCTCCTTACATAAAGAGGCAGCCAGTATGGGAGCCTGGCCACCTGTGCTTCCATGGGAGTAACACCTTCCTGGTGTCCTCAAATCCTAATAACTTCATAAACGCCTCATCTCCAAATGTAACCAGTGGAAATGGGAATTTAGAGCTTGTTCCCAACACATGTGCTTTGGGGGGCATCTTCACACTGCAGCAGTAGACAGCCATCAAAATGTTCCTCTCCCTTCTTGTCCCAGGATGGACTAGGAAAAGCATGTGTTTGCTTAGACTGCATCATTCAGAAATAGCCAAAATAATACACAATAGCACGGAGGCAGAGGCATAATTGCAAGGGAGTGCATTTTTGGCATTTGTAGATAAGCTGCACAAAATATCTTTTGTCTGCTCCACACAGGCAGCTTTTGATAAATTGTTTGGGCCTTTGAAGTTAACAATAAGCTTCCTTTCCTTGGGAAGAGAGAAGTTGAACTGAGTGTTAAGCCTTAGCTTTGATTCCTAGTTATTTTTCATGGCTTTGAAAACATAAGGAGCGTGACCTTTCTACTGGGGTCATCTGAAGTGGTTCCTGCTGTGCCCTGGCACCATTCTGGAACTTAAGGTCCAGGTTCTGTGATAAAGTGCCTTCTATGTTGAGAGATGTATGGGTAGCACAGCAATTTGTGTTTAAAGGTCTTGATTTTGAGCTCACTGTAAAGCTTAGTAAACATTTCACTAATGGTTAGGTGTGTATTTAATGTGTTTATAGAATTGTATTTAAATCAGTAATTGTAACACGTCATGGTGACTGGGAACTTGGGAGGTATTTCAGGATCCTGTATGGCTGTGAGCTGCTCTTTCAGCCTGTGGGTTGGAGAAGCCCATGTTTTACTTACACTTTATAGTTTCTGTTCCTGTCTGTCTCGATTTGCAAGGGCAGTTTTGGGGTGGCAGAGAAGAGGGCAGAGAGGGCAACTTTGGAGGCCAGAGTCCTTGTGGGGTAGAGAGATCCTTGTTTGAGGACCACCACTGGGGTGACCTTTGCAACTTGGAGTTGGAAGAACGTATCTACTGACTTTGAAGACCTTTTCCAGAGACCCACAACTGTCTGCCCTTGCTACTGTGTTTCTCTTACTACACACTGGGCTGCGTAACTAGGAAGCAGGCTCGTTTCTAATTAAGGCTCAGTTGTGAGTGGGAGAAGAGAAGCAGTCAGCGAAACTTGACCTTGTGGGCTGAGGGCTTCATGTCTGAGGAACTCAATGTTTTTAGTGAACAGTACCACAGTGGTGGCACATATTACCGTATGTAGTCATGAGAAGCTGATGAGTGTGCCTGTTGCATTTTTTGTATATATTCTGGGTCATTGATTTGAAGTTTCCCGGGATAGCTGTCTTTGAGCTTAGCTAGACGGGTAACAGTGTGATGGGCTATGGTACCCTCTTCTCTCTTCTCTAGATGGGTAACAGTGTGATGGTGGGCTATGGTACCCTCTTCTCTCGTCTCTAGATGGGTAACAGTGTGACGGTGGGCTATGGTACCCTCTTCTCTCTTCTCTAGATGTTCATTCATCACTCCTGGATACTGTGGGTTGGTGAAGGTCAAAATGGTTGGTTGTTAAGAGGCAGTCCTTTGTAAACAATGGGATTGATGACATCAGTGCTTAGTGGTGTTTGGAATCATTGGTGTTGGGACTTGGTGGTACCTTATTATACAACATCATTTCAATTTGGGAGTTTTTCCATTGATGAATCATTAAATATAAATGTTTTTTATGGGCAGAAGCAAACTATAATGCAGGGTTGAGAGCTATGTCTAAGTATCATATCTGTTCCTTGGCCTGAGAACGTCCTCACAGCTAGTTCAGGAGAAATCAGATGAGAGGAGGCCTCACAGGCTGCCAAAGCCAGGTCACTTCCTTGCCCTAGAGGGCTCCTGGATGTGTGTATGTGAGGGTGATTTGGAAATTTGAAGAGTCTCTCTGGAAAGATACTGACTAGCTGGTTTTGGCCAGGGTCCTGCTGCCCCACGCCATTTCTCTAGGATACCCTGAATCCTTCCATAGCAGCTGCTGCAGAGTCTTGATGCTTCTTGAGTGCCGCATCCCTGCCAGCCTAGCTCTGGACAGATGCCCTTAGAAATGAAGTCATGAGACACACTTTGTGCTTTTCCTCCATCCCACTGTCACAATAGCAGGGTAGATCCGCCTTTGCCCCGGCAGTGCTTATCTGCACCTGAGCCTCAGTCATGCATGGGCATGTCTTGTTTCCTTGTCCTCATCCTTTGGTCCTGTCCTTGTCCTCTCTCAGACACATGGGCATCTTCTCACTAGTATTTGCTCACTTTAAGATATATTTCTTGGGGGCTGGTGAGATGGCTCAGTGGGTAAGAGCACCCGACTGCTCTTCCAAAGGTCCGGAGTTCAAATCCCAGCAACCACATGGTGGCTCATAACCATCCGTAACAAGATCTGATGCCCTCTTCTGGAGTNTCTGAAGACAGCTACAGTGTACTTACATATAATAAATAAATAAATCTTTAAAAAAAAAAAAAAGATATATTTCTTAAACTAGACTGCCTGTACCACATCTTTGATTGATTTCTTTCTTCTTAAGACCCATCTATGTCTCAGTCCACTCCCTGAAAATCCTGCTGGTAATAATGTAACCTGATAGCTACACTTCACTTGCACAGAGCATTCTTTGATTCACCTACTATGTACCTGGGAATTTGGGGTACTGATGCCAGGAGGCAAAGAGATGGATCGGATAAGTGGGACTATTGGTTTTGAACGGAGAGGGGGCCTAAGATATTGTTAAACATAGCAGTAGAGATTAGTCACAGAAGTATGTGTAGGCTAAAAGAGTAAAGGAACAATTCTGCCTCTAAGTACTGGTCCCACAGATAAGAAAAGCCCATGGTGGACATTAATTACAAGCCAGTGGTGGGTTCCTGTGTCCACTATTTCTGATAGCATCTGAAACAAGGAGCTGCAATGGTGGATGGGCCCATGGGGGACAGCTCTCATAAAGAACTATTTGATCTAGGAGTGTTGCTGAGGTACCATCACTTGGAGGATGGAGAATTAATTCTCCATGTCTTTTGAGTCAGGCTTTGGTCAGAGGAGAAGAGTGATCTTCAGCGATACTCTTAGCCCTTGAGATCTTTGGTAGATCTTCCTATTTTGAGAGCATCTTGGCTATGTGCCTACTACTTAGGGGTTCTCAGATTTGGCTGCCCTGTTCCTGTGGAGGACCTGAAGCACTGAGCCTAAGAACAGCATTTGCTTACAGGGCTTTCCTCTCAGTCTTAACAAGACTGTGTTTGTCACCATGGATAGTACATGCTGGCTTTGTGTATGCGTGTGAGTCTGCTCGGACTTCCTTTAAAGGCGATGACAATTGTCTGCTGAGAGCATAAATAGGACCTGAAAACTGAACACTTGAAAGCTTGCACGTAGCAGCTGAGGAGGAGATGGCTGGTTTGTTTGTTTCATATTTTTTAACGTTAGCATCAAGGCTTTGTAGTCAAGACTTCCTGGAGTGTCCTATGCAGCCCAGGCTGGCCTTGAGCTTGACCTCCCTGCTTCTGTGTTCTGAGTCTTGGGATTATAATAAGCAAGAGCCACAACACCTTGCATGGCAACTGTTTATTTTTTTTTCCCGTAAAGATGTATTTGTTTTATTATTTTATGAGTGTTTTGCCTTCAGGTATGTTCATGTACCATGTATGTATCTGGTGGTCATAGAATCAGAAGAGGGTGCAACGTCCTCTGAGACTGGAGTTTCCGATAGTTGTGAGCCACCATGTGGGTAATGGGAATTGAACTTGGCTCCTCTGGAAAAGCAATCCTTACTCATGACCGCTGAGCCATCTCTCCAGCTCAATAATTGCCTTTTTAAAAATACGGTTGGGAGAAAACTCTAGGGTAAAAGACAATCATGATTGACCAAGGATCTTTGAGGGAAGAATCTTTTTTTGTTCAAAATGTGCTTTGATGCATCAGATTTGTGTCCTGAGTGTGAGTGTGGTTGTGTAAGTTACAAAGTTTTATAGCTCTGTACACAAAAAAGGAAAAACTAGTGAGCAGTGAAATCTGAAGAAGTCGGCGACTTAGGGAGGAGGAGGAAGGGGATGATGATGATGATGATGATGATGATGATGATATTTTTAACCATTGTTTTACAGTTATATAAGGTCAGGAGAGATGGGTGAAAAATATACTAGAATTCTAATTTCTGCAACTTTCTAATTTAAACAACACAATGCACCTATTAAAATGTCCCAAAGTGGGCTGGAGAGATGGCTCAGCGGTTAAGAGCACTGACTGCACTTCCAGAGATTCTAAGTTCAAATCCCAGTAACCACGTGGTGGCTCACAACTGTTGGTAATGAGATCCGATGCCCTCTTCTGGTGTGTCTGAAGACAGCTACAGTGTACTTACATATAATAAGTAAATAAATCTTAAAAAATAAAAGTCCCAAAGTCAGTAAAAGTGAACAAAAATGGTTACTCCAAGTCCTGGCCAAGTTGCTGAGGAACCAGAAGTCTTGGTTACATTGCTGATAGAAATGTTAAATGATTGAGCTCATCCAAAAAGTCAGGTGATTTCTTATCTGGGTGTGTACCCAAGAGAGATGAATGTCTACTGGCAGAGAAGCCTCCAGGCTAATATTCATAACGACTTTTTCTAAAACTATAAAGCAGATCAAGTTCATTCCTGTCAGTGGAAGATAAAGGAGCTGGTCCTTCCCTCCTTGGAAGGTTCCTCATTAGTGAGTTGCTGCTCACTGGTCGTAAAGAACATCATAATGGAAGCCAAACTCAGAAGGATGTGGAAAGTAAGATACCATTTAAGGAACATTCCAGAAAATGTGACATACAGAGTTAGAAATCAGACCATTTTACCCAGGAACAGATGATGGGGAGAAAAGATGGAGGGCAAAGGGTATGGAGAAATCTAGGATGAGTGGACTAGCACACACACACTCACACATTCCCTCCCTCCCTCCCTCCCTCCCTCCCTCTCTCCCTGTGGTGGTGACAGTGTATTGGTCAGAGCTGACAGAGCTGAGCATCAAAATGGTTAGTTACTATATGCAATTGAGACCTCATTAACTTGGATTCTTCCAGTGGAGACACTGCCTCCATCACCAGTAAACAAGGATGCACTTTGGCTGTACAGGCTGTGGAGATTCAGTGTGTTGCCTCTTGCCTGTGGTTGGCTGCGAACTGGAATTTCTTTAGTTCCACTTACTGCTCTGTTAGGATGTGAGGTTTTAGCCCCATCAGGACTTTGGCCTCTGTTACTGTGGAGGTGGACACCGTCATAATCCCGGCTAGCACAGTGCTTTTGAAACAGTGTAACAGGTTATGGGCCTCATTTTAGTGATTGGGGTTTAATGTGAACACTTAGTCACATCCCATCCATTCTCTTCTGCTTTGCCTTTGATAGAGTTAAAGTATAGTCAAAATTTCATTCAGATTGTTTTAATCTTTAGCTGTAAGAACTGCGGTGAGGTTTCCAATCTCTTCCCCATAATAGATTCTAAAATGTAATGTGTGTATATATATTATATAATGTAATATATAATGTGTATATAAATGCCATATGTGTGTGTGTATGCGCATGCACTCGCGCACACACATACACCCCGCCCCGAGGCTTTCTCCAGTAGGGGGCTTGCGGTTGATTTACTAGATTGGTTTGATTTTATTTCTGTTCAGTAGGCAACTCAGTTGAGTAAACAATTAAACAGTTGCTAACCATTAACCAAGGGCCTGTGCTTGTGCCTGTCCTGAGTCATTGTGGGGTCACACAGGAGAAAGGGAAGTCACCATCTGCTAAGGTGGACCAGAGCAGGGAAGGGCGGCTTGAGGTCAACAGAGTGCAGAGGAGTCAGCGTCCTGCAGGGCTGTGCCTTGATATGTAGGTATGATTTTTTTTTTGGTTTTTTTTTTTTTTTGGTTTTTTTCCTTCGAAACCAAAACCTGTCAAACCTCAAAGATCCACTGACTGTCATTTTAATTAGAGTGTTCTCTCTCCAACACCTTTGGGTGTCTGAGGTGGTCGTGAGTCTGTTGAATGGCTGGGACTAGCGATAGATAACCTTCAGCAGCAGCTACCCTGTAAGTTGTCCCTGAATAGATTTAGCAAGGGTCTTTAGTAGGCTCCACGCAGTGTCAGATTGCGTTGGAACTCATGGTAACTGAGGGAGCACAGGTTGGAGCCCCAGGTCAGAAGAGAGCTTGTCCCTCATGTTGCCACACCATCCTGACAGTGAGTCGGCCTGCGGCCAGTTAGGAGGGTGTCTCTGTAGCGTCTCCTGTGACCACCTTACCCAGTTGGTGTCCTAGTCTGGCACACACCACTGATGGCTGGTGGTATTGTAGCAGCAGGGGTTGTTGACTGATTTGGAGACTGGATGAGGTAGTTGAATTTTACTTCTCATATACATCAGGCTTAGTAGTGTAGAGAGAGTCTGGATGCTGTTTTGTGTGCTGGGGTGTGTATTAGCTGGTTTTCTGTCAGCTTGTCAGAAGCTGGAATACTAGAGCGGAAGGAGGCTCGGTTGAGGAAATGCTTCCATGAGATCCAGCTGTAAGGCATTTTCTCAATTAGTGATCAGTGGGGGAGGGCCCAGCCCACAGTGGGTGGTGGTCTTGGGTAAGCAGGCTGAGTAAGCCATGAGAAACAAGCTAGTAAGCAGCGCTCCTCCATGGCCTCTGCATCAGCTCCTGTGTCCAGGTTCCTGCCCTGTGTGAGTCCCTGTCCTGATTTACTTCCATTGGCGAAGAACAGCAATGTGGAAGTATAAGGCAAATAAACCCTTTCTTCCCCAACTTGCTTTTGGGTCATAGTGTTTGACTGCAGCAATAGAAACCCTAGCAAATGCAGGGTGCATTTCCCGCATCAGGCCTCTTCCCACCTCTCCGCTCTTGCACAGGACGTATGATCGCGTATCTTCTTAAAATGTGGCTTTGGTGATGCAGATTTGGTTTGATAAGGAAATCCCAGCTGCTTGCATTCTAGCTTGCTTAGCCTCCTCCCTGCTCCCGGAGGTCGAGAGCTTTGGTGTTCTGGGCTTTGCTGCTCAGTAGAGCTGCACGGAAATGAAGAGACAAAAAGATTGCTGTAAGACTCAGATCAGTGGCAACTGCAAGGCAAAAGAAGGACACAGCCCTTCTGTTCCGCTTGCATTCGCTCAGGCAGTGCTTTCGGATGCTTATATCGTTGTAGGAACTTGCGAAAGCTTGACTTGGGGTGTTCTTTGTATTTTAGAGACCGCCTGTGAGTGGTGGGTCTGCCTCTCAGAAGGATGGATGAGCTCATGGTGATGGAGTTTGTTGATCAGCCCTAGCTACCAATGCGCTATGTCATCTTGTGCTAGTTGTTTTTTCCTCTAGACCTGTAAGTGGGGCAGCTGAGTAACCCACACTTGCTGTTAGAACTATAGGGACTGTTACGTTTGGTACTAGATCACAGGGTCTGGATGGGCAGGCCTTTGAAGAGCTTTGGGGTTTTACACTACTTCCTGTGTGGCAACACTTAACTCATTCGAGCTGGCTTGGCTCTGTGGTTGACCTGTGTGATTTTGGGTGGTCACCACTTTGTTTCAATGTCTTCCTCTTCAGAGTACAGCTGGGTAAGGTGAACTGAGACGCCAAGTAGACATTCTCTACCCTGCTTCGTTTGTGCCTTCATGTTTATTTTCCACATGGCTTTCACAGAGTTCCTAACATCTGTTGTGAAGAAGGAACTCTTTAGTGTATCCCAACACAGCAAGGAAGGTAGCTCCGGGCTGTCTTTCAGAGAGCACACAGAAGTACCTACTTGAAATGCTTTGTTTCTTTCCCATTGTATACTGGACTTTGCTAGTTCTGAGGTGCTGGAGGTAGAAAAGAAGAGAGTCCCAGCAGTGATCTCTGCCCTATGGATTTTAGTTTCTAGGGGTAGACATCTGCTACATTGCAGAAATAATTTCATTACAGTTGTGGCTTGTGCTAGGAGAGTACCATGTGTAATAGATTGAATTTGTAGGGACTGTGTGTAACTGGGAGGTCAGAAAAGTCCCCCTGGGTCATAGCCTTCAGCTAGAGATCTGTATGAAGAGATGGTGGGTGTTCAAGGCCAGTGAAGGGGGGGGGGCAGGGGAAGGATTCCCAGCCCCTGGAAGGAGCCATAGATGAGCCTGGAAAGGTTTATGCTTTGGTTGGGGTGGAGGGAACTATGTATTGGGGAGGGCGTCTCCCCATAGGTGTGCCTGCTCTGCATTTCCCTGTTGTCATTGTTCAGGTGGCTCTATAGTAGGGACACCTTCCCTAGTTCTACCTCTCTTTGTAGCATTTAGTGCAGCCTGGCAACCTAGGGTTACAAGAAAGGAGCCAATGGCACAGGGCTCTGCCCATCCCTGCTGTGTCCAGAGGCCTCAGCAAGTAATTGGATGAATCATCTGTCCCCATCCTGACTGTACGCATAGAGGCCTAGGCAAGTGCTTGGATGAATCAGGATTTTACTTTTTGTTTCTTTTTGAAACTCAAATGAGTTTCCAGCTAACCTGAGAGGGTTGGGGTTACTAATCCTGTGACAGATTAAGCCTTTCATTTTAACTAAGGACAAGTAAAAAAGATTAATTTTCTTCTTTAAAAATAACCTAATGCAAAAACAAAACAGAATAAAACAAAACTTAGTACTTGTAAATGGAAGATTTCCCTGGGCTGAAACTGTGAACAGCTCTCCCAAACAGCCCACCTTCCACCCCAGCTTAGCTCCTCTCTGCACTGTGGAGCATGGCTTGCTTGCCCATCCTGATCTCCAGGTGCCCTTGCCACTCATTAGCAGTCATAAGCAAGCCAAGCAGCCCTGGATGATGGATGTTCCAAGTGTGAACCACAGTTCCCATTGGATGTTTCCTGCCATGACCTTTGCAAAGTCAAAGGATCACAGGGGAGCCATCAGGATTCACCTGCACTCTATTTTTTGTTGTTGTTCTTCACAAATTGATATAAATACCTAGCCTCCACTTCCTCTTTTGAATGACTGAACCGTAACGAAAGCAGAAATCTAGACTTGCATCTCATCTTAGTTTTGGGGGCTAAATTATAACACACTCTAGTCCTGCTAAACTAATTGTTTGTATGGGATGAGCCTCTGGCCTTTTGCTTGACTCTTTTTACCTCCTGGGGACAGGTCTGGAGACCAAAGATGTATGAAGATAATATGCACAGAAACAGCATGGGTCTCAGCATGCAGTTCATGATTTTAAAAAGCTAATGCAGAAATATTTCTCTGCTGGTACTTTTTACAAGATGGGCAGGATCTGTGCTGGCCAATGAGGCTGTGCGTATAATAATGGTCGCAGTATGCTGTTGGAGTTAGGTATCTGTCTATTCAGATGGCGTGGCTGTCATATATTAGCTCTTCACTGTTGCACAACTTACCAACCTTTCTTTAAAGTGACTATTGTCACAACAGTAGTATTGTATAAGAAGACCATTATTTGCTATGTTCGCATTTATTATAATGTATGTAATTGGTGCTCTTATTAAGGGCTGTAGCCTGAGCATGATTGTCTACTCCAGTGTTCCCCAGACTTGCCTGAGCTTATACCGTTCCTCGGGTGCTTGTTAAAAGCAAAGATTCTCAGGCACCACCCAGATACCCAGACTTGCTTCATCAGATCTCCATGGGAGAGGCCTGGCAAAGCCCCATTACACACCCTGGTTTCAGATATTTTGCATGAATTTCTGGTGTGTGTCCATATTGGGTACTGTATGTTCCAGTCTTGACCAGAGGAAACATGGCCTCTGGTCAGACTCTTGGCTCAGACTCCTTTTCTCAACATGTGTAACATATTCTCACACTCCAGGGACGTGAGACGATTTCTAGCTACAAAGAAGAATGGTGTCATGTGTGCGACTTGGCTAGGCTGGCACTCTTTCTCTCTCCCTCTCGGTGAAACATCCTGATAACCTGCTCGGTCTCAACATCTGTATCAACATGATGAGCCTGTGCACAGTTCCCAGTGCTCCCTCCAGATGTGGGTGGGATGGTAACAGGAAGTGCCATGGAGTGCTCTCACCTTTATCACCGGAGAGCAGGCTGCAAGCTCTGCTTTTTTTCAGTGGAGACCTGGGATCCAGATGCTGCATCTTACCCCGGGGCACAGAGATTAGTGCGTTCTGAGCCAGCTGGTCTGGAAGAACAGCATTTGGCTGTTTTCACACAAGCCTGCAAGTTTTTCCTCTCTAGCCCAGTTACTTCCTTGTTAGTGACAAAGAAAGGTGGGTTTGTCACATTTTTCTCACAGGACTGAGGTGTTGGGAGACATTGCAAATGGGGTTCCCAGCTTGGGGTTCTCATCTTAGCAAGGGAGTACTCTGCATGCCTGTGGCGGTGGGGTGATTTTGCCTCCACCTTATTCTGTGAGGATTTAAAGTGATTGATCTTGATGCTTCTGTCTCCCTCCTGAAGGTCCTGGTTTTATGTGAATGGAACTTGGCTACGATTCGGGTTTGGCTTAACCTTGCCTTTCTGTTCTCATTACCTTCATGTCATAAGGCAGGTTGATGAGTGCTGAGTAGCTCATTTGAGTGTCAGGTTCATTTTCTGACCTGTGAACAAGTCAATCCAGGTGTGTGGCGATTGATATAATGGAGGAGTTTGTGTCTTCTGTGGCTCCCCTTAGAATAAGCCTGTGAGGCACACTCGACAGTAGCGGCTGAAGACTGAAAGAGAAAGTGGTTTTGCCCTAGCCCCATGGCATTCTTAGTGAAAACGTTGATCCACACAGTTGTACAGAGAATTTTAAAAATATCATCTCAGGGCTCACCAGGCACTCCTTGCGTCTATCCTGCCCTCAGCCCTTGCGCTTAGCAATGGAATGAGCCCAGGCCTGTAGCTTCCTTTACCTCTCTTGCTGGTCTGTTTTGCAATGTCTTTTCTCATTTGTGGATCTTTCCATTGGGGGAGAGACTGTTCATGTCATCAGTTTACTGACTGTGTGCTTATGCAGGTAAGTGTTTTTGATCTGCTTGTATCTACAGACTGGTTATGTCTAGTGAGCAGCCTTGTGGGAGGAGGGTGTCTAAAGACTCGTTAGGGCTTGGCCAATGGTATGTTGATGTAATGAGGAGGCAATGCCTACTCCAGACATTTCCAAATTGCAAGTATCATGTAGAGGGGAGGTTCGGTTACCACCCACAAAGGAAGCCTTCTGCTCAAACAGGTGGAAAAACCCCAACCCTTTCTTCTCTCCGCCCAGTACATATACATAACAAAGCACAGCACGAATGGACTGTGAGACAAGACAGCCAATTTTGTTAAATACCTATATTCAAAACTATAATTGTGTATGTTATTATATATAATTATCTAGCAAGTAATCCTAAGCCCTCCCCAAAATTTTAATGATACCATGTATCTTGCCACATTACTGCATTTTTCATTTCTATAAAAACAAATACATTTTAATTCAGCATTATAGTTTGTGCATATTTATGTATACATGTGTGTACATGTAAATGTATATATGTACAATGTTCATGTATATATGCTTGTGTTCATATGTGCTACTGTGTGCATGTAGAGGTCAGAGGACAACCTTTGGCAGTCAGTTCTCCTTCCATTGTGGGTTCTGGCATTGTCAAACTTCAAAGAGGATTTTTTGTTTTGTTTTGTTTTCTTTTGTTTTGCTTTGTTTTAATCTGTTGGCCTTCTCAGAGGCTCATAACATATTTTCTAACCTCTTTGAAAGTGAGGCTTCAATCTCACACCTTCTAGAAATGTCCAAGGCACCTAAGAAGACAAAGTATCTTATAAGGACTTGGAAACAATATACGGATGGGACTCAAAGTATCACTCAGTAGTTTGATCTAAGTGCTAGACTGCAGTGCTGCACTCGGTGGTCGCATTTAAAAAGATGTTTTGTTTGTGTGTGTGTGTGCGCGCGCACACATGTGCGCATACCACAGCATGTGTGTAGAAGTCAAAGGACAACATTTGAGAATCAGTTCTCACCATACACCTTCTTTGAGATGCAGTCTGCCTCATTTCTGCACTGGGGGTTCCACACTAGCTGACCTGAGACCTTCCAGCCTTTTTCTGTCTCCGCTGCCCTTCTCACTGTAGGGATGCTGGGATTATAGATGTGTGCTACCATGACTAGCTCCTTTCATGAGTTCCAAGGATCAGACTTAGAGGAGCAAGGTTAGAGGCCTTTATCCGTCTTCCAGGGTGAAGAGTTCACATTTTGTCTGTATTCATGGTGACTATTTACAGACTGCTTTTCTCAAGAGTTGCCTGTCAGTTTTTCTTGGTCTCAGTATGAGTCATATAGAGTTATATCTGCAAATGGATGTTTTTAATGAACTGGAAGAAGAGGGAAAAATTCAAAGTATTGGATCAGGTATCCTCCCTAATGAAAAAGATAGCAAAGTAGTTTTGTATTTATTGCAATCTTTTGTTTAGTGCTGATAAAATTGATAATGTAATAATTGTCTTAGATAATTTCCTTTGTTTTTACAATGATAGTTTGCGAACTGGTCATTCTCACATTTGCTCCCTTCTCTGGGGTACTGCTTACAGTTGGGAGGGAAGGGGAGCGTGAATCAGTGGGCACCTTGGAGAACATTCGGAGGAAGACCTGACAGCATTGCTGGAGCATAGATAGGAAAAGAAGAGGGCAGGAGACGAGACAGACTACAAGAGCCAAGCTGCTGCATGCAGCTTCGGTTGTCTGTAGAAACAGAATTCCGATCTGTTCTCAATTGGAAGCACAGAACAACTGGTGCTTTATGAAGCTCCCCTTTGCCCTGTTGGAATAGTGGACTGGAGGCCTTCCTAGCAGCTGCTGACCCCATTTCTTCTCCCCCCCTCCTGTCTCCCTGTGTCCTGTATTCCTGCACTGTTTTCCTGGGAGCACTTCACCAGAACACACAGCGTGCTCTTTCTTCAACTGCTTGACTATAAACTGTGGCCGTGGGACAGACTTTGTGTCTTTCTCGACTGCTGGGCTGTCAGTCCCAAGCAGCAGACACGAATCCCAACCAAAGAGATAACCAGGCCAGATACAGAAATCAGAGCGGGCCAGTCTTTCCACAAATGACAGTGTGGTTGATTACAGAAGAAAGTAGAAGCAGTTTGATGAGAAACCAACAACACTTTGGACAAGGTATCAAAGTTCACGTTTCTAATGTTGGCAGTGGGCAGCGTGCCCCAGCTGAGAATGAGTTATATGAGTTGACTTGTCAGGTAACAAAGCAGAAGAGACGTAATGTTGCAACAAGTGTCATCCCATTAAGTATAGAAGCAATCCTGTCAGTGGGAAAGGGATGGAGAAGACATGAGAGCTGTGTGTAATGTGTGGTCTGTGCTGGATTTGTGCTACACCCAGTGCTGAGAAGAGATTGTCAGGAATGATGTTCATATAGTTGCTAAAGCTAGAGTATTCACAGAGTTGTGTGTGGCTCCCAGGGTCTTTGAGAGTAATGTAAGTGCTCTGAATGAGTGGCCTGTCATTTGGGTGTCCTGGGAAACACCATAAAAATCTGGGGTTGAAATTGTCACAGTGAGCCTCCTAAGATATACTTTTTTCCATCCGAGCACTGTGAGCCAGGTGCCTTGTCAAAGGTGGCACCTTTGGGATCAGAACTTTTAGGTATGAGGGTCTGACCAGCTGTTCCTGCAGAAACAGGGCCAGTCCTAGGCAGTAAGTAACATAGCAGGGTTGCTGCTGGGAGGTGACAGTCAGGTTTACCAAGAGCAGTGAAAGTGGGGGAGGGGCTGAGGGTAAAGCAGAGGGAAGTACTTGCTTGTCAGCACCCAATTGCCTTCTCCCCCTTTAAAGAATGATTCTTTGAGAATGCTGCACATGTGTATGGTGTAACTTGATCTTCTGCCATTCTGTGCCCCTCCTATGCCTCTCCGAGGCACTCAACCTTTTATTGACTTCCTCGGGGCAGGAAGGGAGCTTCAGGGGGCAGAGGGGGATGATGCAATATCAGGTCCTCCAGGCATAGGACAGTGCAGGACAGTGCACACTCTTACTGTGGGTGACAGAGATGGCACCGCTTCAGGAATTTATCTCGTTGGGCATGCTTTATGGCCAGTAGTGTTTCAGCCTGGTCCTCTGAGACCCAGTAATAATAGGTCTCTAAGATGTCACCCCACATATTCAGAGGACTAGCTAAAGAGCTCTTTGAAAATCCACCAGCATCTTAGAGACTCATATTTAAAATTACATATCCATGTACTTTTTTTTCAGAAATTAGGATATTTAAAAAGAATCATTATTAAAGCATAGATTCCTTTATAATCCTGAGCTAATACCCCTACACTAAGGCCATGATCAAGGTGATGCGTTGTTGTAGGCCATTTTCTTTGGGTGGATAGAAAGAAGAGGTTATTATGCCTTGATATCATGGAAAGATTCGAGATCTGAATTAGTAGCATATCTAATACTTTGAGTGTCTTTTGACATGGAAATTTCTCAGCAGAGTATGTAAAGAATGCATGAGTTTTAAGGAGCCATTACATATACGTTAACATTGATGGAACTCAGAGGAGAAGGCGGCTTGTGCAGATTAGAAGCGTAAAGTATTTAGACCAGGACAGAGGTCTTGCAGAAGCTTGATTTGCATGTTCTTTACTTAGTTTTTATTTGAAAACCCAATTGTGTGTAATTAATGTTTAAATGTATTCATCTTTTATAACACTTCAGCTGGTACTTATACTATTTCAAGGTTTCTGCACTTTGCTATAGTATATTAGTACGTTTCCAGAAACAGGCTAAAGGGCAGCTTTTGAGTGGGAGTTTAGGTAGCATAGTTTTGATTCTCTAGATATCATGGGAAAGCCAGACACAATTCTAAGAAAACGTGTCTGTGAAGTCTTCAATGATTTCTTTGCTTTTCCACATACTAACGAATGAACTTAGCCTAAACCAACGGTTTAAAAGACAGCCATTTTAATTGGTTAACCAAAAAAAAAAAAAAAAAAAAAAAAAAATATCAAAAAAAAAAAAAAAGCCAGGCGTGGTGTCACAGTGTCCTCCCTCCTTGGCTGATTAATGAGGTTAATTATAATCTCAGGTGCATGTTTTTTGATGCTGCTGCTGCTGCTGCCAAACTGTGGAGAGGTGTAATTTAATGCCGTTAACGTTGCTTATGCTCTGACACCGTGTCTACTCCCTGGAAGAATATGTTTGTGTTCTTACATTTTTAATAGTGAATATGCTATTAAAGTTAACAGTAGTGGCATCCTTGAGGCGGGGAAGTATATGCCCAATTATATAAGACAGTATCATCTCAATGGCTGGGAAGTCTGTACTGAAATGCTAACTAATGTGAGGCCTTCTGTAAGTTCTGGTGGTTTTCCAGTAATAACAAAACTCTGTCTTCCTTACCACCTGAACCTCCCACATCTCAGTGCTTATTAGGTCTTGATGTTGTGCTGGGTGGGACTCTGTCACTTCCCCCAAGAGCTCTGAAGGTAAGGTATTTGTCTGCAGGTAAAGAGGCTGAAGGTTCCCACAGTGCTGGCCTCAGAAGCGGGTGTTTCAGGTCTGTGTGTGTGTGTGTGTGTGTGTGTNGCCTAAACCAACGGTTTAAAAGACAGCCATTTTATACAGTATACTCATATACATAAAATAAATAAAAAAAAAAAAAAAAAAAAAAAAAAAGGTGAACAGTTGTCTCACAGTGTCCTCCCTCCTTGGCTGATTAATGAGGTTAATTATAATCTCAGGTGCATGTTTTTTGATGCTGCTGCTGCTGCTGCCAAACTGTGGAGAGGTGTAATTTAATGCCGTTAACGTTGCTTATGCTCTGACACCGTGTCTACTCCCTGGAAGAATATGTTTGTGTTCTTACATTTTTAATAGTGAATATGCTATTAAAGTTAACAGTAGTGGCATCCTTGAGGCGGGGAAGTATATGCCCAATTATATAAGACAGTATCATCTCAATGGCTGGGAAGTCTGTACTGAAATGCTAACTAATGTGAGGCCTTCTGTAAGTTCTGGTGGTTTTCCAGTAATAACAAAACTCTGTCTTCCTTACCACCTGAACCTCCCACATCTCAGTGCTTATTAGGTCTTGATGTTGTGCTGGGTGGGACTCTGTCACTTCCCCCAAGAGCTCTGAAGGTAAGGTATTTGTCTGCAGGTAAAGAGGCTGAAGGTTCCCACAGTGCTGGCCTCAGAAGCGGGTGTTTCAGGTCTGTGTGTGTGTGTGTGTGTGTGTGTGTTTCCAGTGCTTGTTCTCCTTCCTTCTTCCCCTCCCTCTTCTCCTTCTCTACTTTGTTTTTTCCTTCTCAGTTACTTTATTAAAATTGTCTCCCTAGAGGTATTTAAAATTGATGCAGATCTGGTTTTCTGCCATTTTTTAGCCAACTACATAGATGAGATAAAAAATGAATTCAATTAATTGGTTTTGAAGATGCTGTCTTAAAAAAAAAAATAGCAAGTATACTGATGAGGATGTGGAAAAATGCGAGCCCTGCTGTGGTTTATGGTGTTTTGAAATGGCTGCGCTACCATGGAAAGTTCTATGGCAGTTCCTCAAAGCATAAAAGATAGAAGTACACGTGACCCATCCATGCCACCCCTGGTTTGACGGCCCACCCATGTTCTCAGCAACATTATTTATGATTGCTAAGACTGGAAAGAAACCTAAATATTTACTGATAAGTGAACAGAGAAATAGAGTACTCTCGACACACAAATTAGAATGTGTTTATTTTGCTTTTAAAAGAAGGAAATTGGGGTTGGGGAGTTGCCCCAGTTAGTGAAGAGCTTGCCATGCATGCGAGGACATGGTTTAGATCTTCAGCACCCACATAAAAGGCTGGGTGTTAGTGGCCAGGGTAGCTGTTGAGGGCCGTGAGTGGGTCAGTGGTCTGGTATGCTCACAGGCCCTGTAAGTGTCGGTGACCCTGGTTACCTGAAGCCCATGATCTGAGCTGCTGCCTAAAGGCATGTTTAATGTACTTGGGTGCTGGAGAGTTGGCCCATCCCTTCTACATATTCTACACATAGTCACAAATTAGTAAAGGAATTTCAACTCATGGTATAACATGTATGACTTTAAAGCCATTTTGCTAAGTAAAACGAGCCCACCACAAAGGAACAAAAAAGGTTATTGTCCACTTAGTACAGCCCCTAAAAACTTTCCATAGAATGCTGATTTACTGATGTACAGGGGTTGTGGGGCGGGTAACAGGGAACTGGGGAGCTATTGCTTAACAGAATTTCTCATTGGGGTGATGGACGGATTTTGGTGATGTGATAATATAGTGAAAATGTAATTTGGGGGGTGACTACATAGCTCTGGCTGTCCTGGAACCTATGTAGACTGGGTTAGCCTGAACATAGATCCACCTGCCTCTGCCTCTTTAGTGCTGGGATTAAAGGTACCATGCCCAATTACAATGTAATTGTTTTTAGCACACAGTCTACATACCTAAAAAGGTCAAAGATGGTAGATTTTGAAATGTGTGTTTTGCCCCACTAACAATAATGTTAAAGATAAAAAGGATGAAATGGTTGGGTCCGAGCTCTTTCCTTTGAAGTATAAAGAACATCGAACAATCATGTTTTGTAAGTATAGCTGTCCTAGCACCGTTAACAGACTGCTGGGGTAAGACAGGGACAGTAGGAAGTCCTTGAGACTGAATTTAATTGTCAGTGTGACAGTTGGTCCTGATTGACAACTTGGCAAGATTTAGAGTCACCTAGGAAGCCCCTCTGGTTGTGTCTATCTCAGTGTTTCTATAGGGGAATAATGAGGGTGGGGAAGCCACCCTCAAAGGGCTGACACCTTCCACAGTTGGTCCAGATATAAAGAGGTCTTAGGAGGAGGCAGTGTGTGCCTACTTTTGCCACTGCTTTCTGAAAGTGGTGTCTGTCACCACTCCTGCCAACCTTTGCTGATCCTGCCATTGTGGAAAGGGTGGTACTTTGTCCTTTCTAGAATAGACACTTGCTCTGGATATACATTTGCCTTCTTTGTGTTACCGCTTCTGTCAAAGTTCATGGATTTGGAGAATCATGCTTTTCCATGAAGTATTTGCTGGCCAAGGAACTTGCTTCACAATCAAAGAGCTGTATCAGTGGACTTATGCCCATGGAATTCACTGGTCTTAACCATGACCCCCTTCATCCTGAAGCATCTGGCTTGGTAGAATAGTGGCATGCCCTTTTGAAGATTAGTTGCAATGCTAATCAAAGAGCAGTGCCTTACCAGGGCTAGACCAAGGCTCTTCAGAAGGCTCTATGTACTCTTATTCAGCATCTAATATATGGTACTCAGGAACAAGGGAGTAGAAATGGAGATGATACCACTTGGTGACATCCCAGTGACCTCCCAGCTAACATCAGACCCTGCTTCTGCAACCTTCTGATAAGGGCTGACTGGCAGCAGCTCTCCAGGGAGCTGCCAGGCTTTCAGTACCATATTGAGCTTTATGAGGCCATCTACTTTGGAGACTGAGCAGCTACTGTATTCCCTCCTCTGCACTTCCAGGGTGTCATTGTCAGACATCTTGGTTCCTATCTTATAAGACAATCAAATTAATGTACTGTAGAGTATGGTGGGGTTTTGTTTATTTTGAGACAGAGTATTAATATATAGCCCTGGCTGGCCTAGAACTCACCTTGTAGACCAGGCTGGCCTCAGACTCATAAAGATCCCACTGGCTCTACCTCTCCAGTGCTTGGATTGAAGGCGTGCCACCCCTACCCCCTCTAGGATGTATGTGTTCATCTCGAGAACCCTGTCTTTTTGGAGTCTGCATTATTATCTTGTTCAGTTCAGAGTGAGTTGGTTTCTTCCAACTTCCCTGAAAGTTCTTATCACCGGGGTAATTTCCCTCTGAGTGTGCTTAGCAGCAGCTTTCCTAGCTAGAGGGCAGAAGCAAACTGCAGACACAGCCATGGCTCACCCTCACCCAGGCAAGCAGACACTAAGGTTACCAGGAAAACTCAAACCCAAAAGGTATCTGGTCGCAGTTATCTGGTCTCGTCAAATGAAGGCTCTGCTGTTTCACACACTTTACCTTTTGGCTTATCATACTGAATATGACAGGGTCCATCCATCTGTGTGTGGGAATGTTCATTAAGATAGCACTGAGAAGGCCCTGGGGTTACTCCCAGCTTTGACAGGGGTTGGGCTGTGTGGATTGCACTGTTTTAAAGGATGGGTCTCCACTTTCTTCTTATTCACAGGTATTTGAACTGTCGTTGAGCAAAGTGCCGGCTATTAAGTGATGAGTGGACTGCACACTCTAGTGAAGATGGGTCCTTAGACTTTATTTCCTCTCCATGGCTTATATATCTGGGCAGAGTCTGCAATATAAAAATTACAATGTGATTGCATTCTATTTTTCTTTAAGTGAATAATTACAATAAGTATAAAGAAAAAAAACAAAACAGACCCCAGCATATTCCTGGTAACCTTACATGATTATACGTTACTTATTCCAAGTGAAAAACAAATTATTCCCAGGGCCCCACATGCATTCATGTTTTAAATAACTTGTTATAGATTAGCAGAGTGTAAGTAAGCAAGGTGGTTTTCTCAGCCAGGGCTTTTACTGGCAGGCTGCAATTTGTGGTTAAAAAGAAAGGATCACCGGGCAGTGGTGGCGCACACCTTTAATCCCAGCACTTGGGAGGCAGAGGCAGGCGGATTTCTGAGTTCGAGGCCAGCCTGGTCTACAAAGTGAGTTCCAGGACAGCCAGGGCTATACAGGGAAACCCTGTCTCAAAAAACCAAAAGCAATAAAACAAAACAAAAAGGATCAATTAAATAATCTTATAAAAAATATTAGAAGAATCACAAATCTAAACTTGTAGATAACCATCAAGTCAGTTTTACTGTGACTCCTCAGGGTGAACATCTCCTCATTCACAGTTTCTTATTGAGTTATACCAGGAAGCTGAGGGCAAAAGAGGGTACAAGAAATTAGTCATCACCTCCGTCAGTAAGTAGCCCCGTTTTAAGAAGAGAAGCATGTCAGTTGATGCTAGTCCGGTTGCCGTTGTTTTCTTCCTTGACCTCAACGACATCCCTGGCTGAACTATATCTATCAAGAGTGTGCCTTTTTGAACTTCAAATTGTTCTCCAAGATTTTCAGTGTGAAAGCCACAAACAAAAACATCTTAACCTACCTTTACTAACAGTCTACCTTTCTAAATTCTTTTCGAGGGTGTTGGTTCAACCAACACTCTGCTCCAGCAGCAATGCCTGATAAAGATCAATCACTTATATTGCAAGAGCCAATGACACCATCCAATGAGAGCTGGAAAACCCCCCTTAGAGTTTTCACACTGCTCATAGATGATGAGGGATGAGCAGATCAAAGCTCCATGGTAGCATGAAGTCCTCAGAATAAGTAGTCCTGGGGACTCTACCTCTCTGAGGTGCACCCATCATGATGGGGTGTGGGATATTTGGTGGCCTGAGCCAATGTATAGCTCTGAGTAATTATTGCATGCAACAACTCTAGTGTAAAAGGGGTTTTTGGGGGGCGGGGTGGCTTTGGGGAGGAGGGGAGATGAGTGAGGACCTGGAGAAGGGGTAGAGATGTCAGCAGAGCCGTAAAGGCCAAAAGAGAGGGCAGAGAGGGAGAGAGAGAGGCAAGAACTGAGAGAGAGGGAGAGAAAGAATGCCAGGAACAAAGGGAGCTGGGATGATGTGTGGGTCCCTTTACAAACCTGGCTCATTTGGTGGCTGCAGGTCATGATGTCAATAGCTTCTAAGTCCCTGAGGGCAGGCCAATGGAATTTCCTGTACACTAACAACCTGGGCCTTGTCTGGCAATCCTTTGTATTATAGCACACCTCTGGAATTCTGTCTTGTACTGTGCTCTTCATGTGCTTTGTTTGTCCTCCTAACAGCTTGCAAATTCGTTTGGAAAGACATTTTGCTAAAATGTCAGTATCGCCAGTAGATAAACTCTACTCCTGTTATACTAATTGTTCTTGTCAGACGAAATCTGAGGCGGATGTAGTCAGTCACCTGAAGTGTCCAGGCTCTTTACCATGATTTGGAGAGACTGTAGAGAAGAAGTGCCCACTGATAATTAGCCCTGTGCTGATGCTAAATGTAGCTGCTGTGCTCTCAGCGACCCTTCTGTATAGCTCAATTTTTTAAGCTAGGCTTTATGGATTTGGAAACTGATGAAGTTAATTTTAGGCAGAATCCGGCAAGATCTATGACACTTGGGCCAAGAGCCAGGTTTTGCTCTAACCTCCACTCCATATCATCATGCATTTATTGCCATAAGACTTTGTTTTAGGTCAGTAACATTATTCACACTATTTATATTTAAGGAACTTGAGGCTCAGAATTAACATCATAATTGTAGGTCATTAAAGGATATACCACTAACAAAAAAACCATATGGTTCACAAACCAGATTCCTCCCCATTCCTCCCAGGCATGTCTATCCTATACATAAGGAGATGATTAGCTTCCCCGAACCCAGCCCACTAAATTCTAATGGAGATACTACTTACTGGCTGTGCCCCCTAGGAATGCCCTGCAGAGTTCCCATAGCTTCTCTTAGAAAGTCACGTTTACCTTGCTTAATTTCAAAGCCTGTCCCATCAGCTCCCACTCCCACTGCCTTCAGCAGCAATTCTTTAATCAGCAGTTATCAAACCCCACTGGTGCTGATCAATTTGCAATAGAACAACTGTAAATGCAGATCATTTTAATCCAGAGTCCCCAGCGAGGCAGCTTCTTACCCAGCTCTTTCAATGGAACCCCCAAGACTCTGAGCCAAGGTGAAACCCAGATTGGCAGAGGTCTGTTGACTCAGCGCACACCTCTGGGTGGGAGGCTGGACACCCTCCTACGGCCTAACTGCTTCAAGCATCTCTTTTTGATCTGCATTTGTTTTCTAAAGAGTAATTTTGATCTTCCAGAGGGAGACATTTAGGTTTCTTACCACTGCTAAGGTGAACGAGGGCCCTGATAGCCTCCTTGTCAGCTGTGTTTGGCCCCGGTCCTCAGTCGTCCACTTAAAGATACAGTAAGGGTAACTGGTTGACTGTGACTACAGTGGCAAGAGGAATACTGAGGTCTCTGCCCCATCCCATTCAAGGCCATCTTTAGCGTCCTTACCTGAGGCTTAGGTTCAATTCGGGGGCTTTGCTAAGTAGCCCAGGTCAAGGAATGCTTTGGCCCATGCCCACTGTCCCTTCTGCAAGGCAGTCTGCTAAGTTGTTAGAGCTATGTGACATCTCTCTCCCTGCATCAGGGCCTCAGCTTTCTCCTTATCTTCGAATGAGACTCGAGGAGAAACCTCAGTTTCTTGGGGTCCTTTGGTTCAGAACTTTGGTATCCCAAAGGGAGGCATGGGTGTCTCTTGTCCCTGCTAGGACAGTTACTTGGTTACCACACTGAATAGCATGTTGGTGGCTATTTTAGAAAATATTAGTTGGTTTTCAAACTGGTTATTTACATGAGATTTGTTTTTGTTTTCCCCTATGCAAGTGTTTGAGAATTAAGCTTCCTCAGAATTTAGGTGGATTAAAGGGCAAATTATCTTACATAACCTAATCGCAAAGGTTCCTAGAGTTGTTTGTGAAAAATAGAACATCATCTGAGACTGCACTTTCTGCTGAGTTAGTTAAATTCCTCCTGTGTGGGAGCTATAGCTGTGGGGTGCGTAGAGGAATTGGCATACCCTTTGCCGGTTGTTTAGTCTTGGTATCGTTTCTATATCTTCAGTGGGAGATAAGTTTTAAATGATTACTTGCTTGTGTTAGATTCACATGGGTAACTGGATGTGATGGTTTGAATGAAAATGGCCTCATAGGAAGTTGCACAATAGGAGGTGTGGCCTTGTTTGAGTGGGTGTGGCCTTGCTGGAGGAAGTGTGTCACAAGAGGTGGGCTTTGAGGTTTCCAGTGCTCAGGTCAGGTCCCACGTCACTCTTTCTTCTTACTGTACGAGGATTCAGATGTAGAACTCTCAGCTACCTCTCCAGCACCATGTCTGCCTGCCTGCTGCCTTGCTTCTCTCTTTGATGATAATGGACTGAACCCCTGAACCTGTAAGCCAGCCCCAAGTAATGTTTCCCTTATAAGAGTTTCTGTGGTCCTGGTGTCTCTTCACAGCAATAAAACTGGAGGTTTGCTTTACCCTGAGTCTCCTAAGGGACCAAGGTTGTTGCTGCGTTAGCCACACACACTTCTGACCTTGTGGCAATGAATGAGTAAATGAAGTATTCTTGGGTCTGAAGATAGATAGCTCTGTCACACAATGCCTCCCAGCATGCACCAGGCCCTGGGTTCAATCCTTAATCCCTCCTCTACCTTCAGATTCTGCTTGCTGATGAGGGCCTCTCTGACTCTGCCACCCTGACCTACTGGATAGACATTTATTTTTAGACTGAGGAGCATGCAGTGAAAAGAACTCAGGAGACCAGATAAATGAATCATTTTTCTCTAGGACGTTAATTTCATGGTTGTTTTGAACATTGGGGATTCATAGTGTCTATTAGCCAAGGCTCAGAGACTCTTTGAAGTAAAGAAAGCCAGGTGACTAGAGCTAAGGGATGGATTTCAGTGGCAAGTGATTGACATCCGGAGACTTAGAGATGCAGAAGAAGAGGGAAGCTCTGTGATGAAAGTGGTTTCTGCAAATATTTAGGAGGAACATGAAACTCTTAGTTCCCCAAACCTAAGAGCCAGCTATGGGGATAGTTTATCTATGCATGAACCTTCAGATTGTTTGATTGAATAAGTTGTTCCTAGAAAAGTTATATTTAAGTTATATTTTCTATAAATTAGACTAATCCCTATTTTAAATCTCTGGATTCTCACTACTTGTGGAAATCTTTGATTTTGCTGTATAAATCCTTAAATAAATGCATTTTGCGTGGATCACATTGACTTACATCCGACTCTTGGATTGGGTGTTTCAGCTGATGCATTTTCTGACTTAGGAAATGAATAATACTGCTACCTCCTACTCCTGTCTATGTGAAGAAGGATCATATGGGCCCAGTTCCCTCTCTGTGCTTGTAATATCGCTTTTATAAGACTTACCAAGGTATAGGCAGAGAATCACAAACTCATATTTTGAGAAGCTTAAAATTTGGCAGGATCTGAAAGTGTTTGTCTGTAGGAAGCACAGCTTAGGGCATGAATTGGCAAGACCAGGGTTGTCAGTCATGCAGGGTGGTTTTCTTCAATGGAAGGAGATGAATGGCGCCCTTTTCACCATGAAGCCGTGAGTGAAGCTTGTCTGGCAACCTTTGCTGCTCTTAGGTTAGGAGCCAACTGAGAATTAGTCCCTAATTCTGGGCTTTGTCTCTCAGTGATGAGAGCCCATCCCTGTGGAAGAGGCCCTGAGTGCTTTGCATGCCCCACAGATAGAATCTGTCCTTGTGCTTGTCACTGCTCCTCCTCTTGGTCCCAGCTCTGAGCTCTGCTTATCAGCCGGTAGAACTCATTCTTAAAGTAAAAGTCACAGATGCTTCCATACCTTGCTAGGGAGTTTCTGAGTACGTAAGCCAAAGCTTTGTTGTGACAATGTCATGCAGAAACCATTTCCACATGCCAGTTTTACTGTGACTAAATGTGTAAAGAGAATAAGCTACAAGGTCAGTCTCTAGAAGATTTTGATCCAGCGCCTGCAAAGATGGTGCTGACTTTCATTCTTACCTCTCTTGTTGCCTGTGAGGCTTTCAGGGGAAGGGGAAGAGGGAGGGGAGAAGGGGGAGGGGAAGAGGGAGGGGAGAAGGAGAAGGAAGAGGGGGAGGGGAAGGGGAGAGAAGGGGAAGGAAAAGGGGGAGGGGAAGGGGGGAGAAGGGGAGGGGAAAGAGGGAGGGGAAGGGGGTTGTCCTGACATTTCCTATAAGTCTCCTCTTTGCTACTGTAGATACGTAGTCATTTAATGTATAAGATAGGAACTATGCCCCCTTTCTTAATTATGGGTTCTAGCTAACTTTTTAGTATATAGACCTGACTGTATTTTAGCTATCATTTAATACATCATAACATTTGTTTGCACATTATCTTCCCTTTGTGCATTACAGGATTTTATTTACACACCCTCTTCTCTGTATATTTGATAGGGTTTTGTTTGTATCATATCCACCAAAAAGCATCATCAGGGGCTGGGGAGAAGGACTGGTCAGTAAAGTGCCTGCCGTTCAGGCATGGGGACCTGTGTTTGGATTCTAAGCACCCACATCAGGAATCCAGGTTTAGTGAGAATTGCTATCTCCAAAGGGAAGGTAGAGAAGGTGCTTGACATAAACCTCTGGCTTCCACATGTGCTTGTGGAAATACACACACACACACACACACACACACACACACACACACACACACCCCTTTATCTCTAGAAACTGAGATAACTGTTGTTTATTAAAACAAACAAACAAACAAACAAACAAACAGCATTAGCAGTGTGTGCACTCAAACCCAGCTCTGCAATGGTGCAGAGTCAGTGTTGCCCATGGATGTATGGAGGATGAAGACTGTAGATTAATTGCTTATGTCAGGGACATTTGCTTGTTACCATCCTCTCACTCCAGCAGAATTACAGGATCTGGCTTTCAGATACCATAGGCTACTCCTTTGTAATCTGATGGATTAGAGTTGACCACTTGCTAAAAACTATAACAAATACTTTTCCAGATGTTACAATAAAGTATATTTTAAAATGGACCATGTAGTTTGAATAAAAATGGCCCCCATAGGCTCATATATTTGAGTGCTTGGTCACCAGAGAGTGGACCTATTTGAAAGAATTACAAGTATTAGAAGGTGTGGCCTTCTTGTGAGGCTATGCCAGTGCCTGGCAAACACAGAAGTGGATGCTCACAGCCAGCTATTGGATGGAACACAGGGTCGCCAATGGAGGAGCTAGAGAAAGTACCCAAGGAGCTGAAGGGGGCTGCAACCCTGTAGGTGGAACAACAATATGAACTAACCAGTACCCCCTGAGTTTGTGTTTCTAGCTGCATATGTAGCAGAAGATGGCCTAATCAGCCATCATTGGGTAGAGAGGCCCCTTGGTCTTGCAAACTTTATATGACCCAGCACAGGGGAAGGCCTGGGCCAAGTAGTGGGAGTGGGTGGGTAGGGGAGCAGAGGTGGGGGGAGGGTATAGGAAACTTTCGGGATAGCATTTGAAATGTAAATAAAGAAAATAATAATAATAATAATAATAATAAAAGAAGAAGGTGTGGCCTTGTTGGAGGAGGTGTGGCCTTGTGGGAGGAGGTGTGGCCTTGTGGGAGGAGGTGTGGCCTTGTGGGAGGAGGTGTGGCCTGTTGGAGGAGGTGTGGCCTGTTGGAGGAAGTTTCAAAAGCCCATGCCAGGCCTCTGCTTACATGCTGATCAGATTGTGGGTGTCAGTCACTTCCTGAGCACCACACCTGCCTGTTGCAATGTTCCCTGCCATGGTGACAGTGACTAAACCTCTGAAACTTATAAACAAGCCCCTAATCAAATGCCTTCTTTTTATGAGTTGCCTTGGTCCTGACATTTAAATGACATGTTAAATGAAACTTAATAAAGATATAAATGTCCGTGACACACAGATAAAGATTTATTTACTGTGGTCAAGTTGGAAAGAGAAACAAATAAAGGGGTCCAGTAACCCTGAATCTTAAGAGTACTGATGTGAGCTCTGGTTTTAAGTGGAGGAAGAAGTGGAGCTCGGGGTAACGGGTATGCATAAATAAACAGGTCTGGTCAGGATGTGGTCTGTTTGGTAACTATCTGAGCTCTGGTTCTGCAAGGTGGTGTAAAGATGTGCTTGCTGCCGTCTTTGTATGAAAGGACCAGTCTGTTATCTACAAGGTGACCAGTCCTGTTCCAGAGCCAGGCCTTGATCAGGGCCTCACTGTCAGGGATAATTGCTCTTCTCTGGAGTAAGGAGGTGTCTGTCATTCAAGGTTCTGCTATCCAGGATCCCAGAGGACGCAAGGAAAGGTTAAGGACTAGGATGGCCTGTCTCTCGCTTTTCAGCCAAAGTAAAGAAGACACCTGGCACACAATTGAGGTGCAGGTGTCAAGTGTCCATCCTCGGTTTAGGTACTTGTGGACTCAAGTGGAGTCATTGCTTTTCAGCAAAGCCACTTCTAAGCGTCTGTTCCAATTGTATTCAGCTTAGTTAATGTGGAAATTATGAGACTCTGAGGAACTAGAGAACAAAGCACCCTCTTACGTTTGGGGTTATTTTTCTTCCAGGCATCTCTAGCAGACAAAATTTATTTGTAGTTCTGTGAGAAAGAATCACTTAGAACCGTCATCCGTGAAGCAGTAGACAGCCTTACCTATTCAGACAATTGCAGAGGTTGCTCTACTTAGCATCTAGTACAGCATCCAAAGGATGCCCAAGTCTCTCTTGCCCATTTTTAAGGCTTAGACAATTGTTCCTGACATCAGTTAAAAATGTTTTTGAATAATTTCATTCATTGACTAGTTATAGATTTAGAGTCTGATCTAGCTGCTCTTTTCATTTTGATTGAAGCCTGTCCAAGAAACATGTCTAGGCTAGATTTGTAGGATTCCATTGTCTTGTATTGTGACCATGCCCTTTACCCCACAAGCAGAGTACTGAAAGTGCTATTACTAAGGCTGAGCACCACTGTTCTGACTGAGATATTTCTGCTAATAATCAGATAAGGTTTTAGGAACTTACTAGTTTGTTTGCGGGAGGGGGGGGCACTGAGGATACTATAGTTTAAGTGGGGAAAAATGAAATACTATGAAAAATTCTAATTTATCTACAAATAACTAAAATGAGATGGTCTCTGAACTGAGTCATTTTAAGAGTTGGTATAGACAAATCTTTTAGTTGTAATTATGAAGTTAGCAGGACGAGAATATTACCATGTGGCAGCCTCAGAGTAGAGAATGCTTTCCAGTTGTATAAATGCTGTTTGTGTCCCTTTGTTTGGCAAGAGGATTTAAATATCAGAGCCGGGCCCTATGGAGACTGTAAGTCAACAGAATTTTAAGCCCTTCACAGACAGCATTTTCCTTTTATAAGTGAGTAATCTGACTCACAAAGGAGAGACACTGAAAACAAGAAAGCTGCATTTCTTTAAAAATTGGACCTAAGCAATGCAAGGCGCTTCTTCCAATTAGTCTAAAAGACAAGTGTGCTAATGTGATAGGAAGTCTTTCCATAAAAATTCAGCATCATGAACTGTTTGTATTTTGGGTATTTTCTTGGTTGCAAAAGACATCTTGTGCTTTACCTCAAGAAAGATGAGGATGTAAGGATTCAGATCTGAAAATCCCAGGCCAGGAACAGTCTGGGGCCAGTTGATTTCTGTGCATGCTTGGCTCCTGCCATTAATCCCCTGACCTTTCACCATGCCCCTAGCTTCTCGTAGACTTGCTTGGTTTTGGTTCTTGGGGCAGAGTCTCATTGGTGGAGCCTATCATTTATGTAATAAATACAAACCACAGCTCTTGGCCAGTTCATAAATGACTCTTCTCAGCCTAGGGTTTTCTCAGGTTCAGTCAGCTGTGTCTGTTCATGGGGTTGTATCAAGCAGTGCAGAAAAGGCAGTTGAGAGACATCTGGGCCTGACGGTAGAGCAGAACTCCCCAGCAGGACCTAAGAAGTAGATGAAGACATATCCTGAAGTAGATGAAGACATATCCTGCATGCTACTTGAGGAAGTCGGTCGATTTTGGTTTAAAACATTTTCCTAATCTGTCTTGGAACTGAACTTTTAGATTAACACATACACACTTCTATGGGGTGGGACTTGAGGAAAGGGCAGTGCCCAGGACTCAAGAGGCAAACATGTTCTCTGGCTCCGAGAGAACCTTCTCAGACATTGAATTTTAACATTGTCTGGGACACACTGCAAGTGTTGGTTGATCTTAGATTCTCATTTGTTTGCTATTTTTGCCTCTTTAAGGAACACAGTTTGGTGGTGTGTGTCATTGGCACAGTTTGTTTGGTAGCTTGGTTTGATAATTCATGGGGAATTTTCTTTTGAAGATGTTACTTCAAAGTATTTCAAAAGTACTTTAAATGACCAGGACCTCATTGTTCTTTTTAATTTCCGGTAAGTACCTATTCTTTTCCACATCTTAAAAGAACTCAGCTTCAAAAGGTCAGGCTCTTAGATTTGCTTCTAAGACTGTTATTAAGTTGTTGGACTATACACGGGCTATTTGGATACGATATAATCTGTGTTCATGGGGCTTTCTGGCAAGAGAGATAGTGTCACTAATTATAAAGGAAGTATGCTTAGGCTGTAAGAGTCAGTGTACAGAATCAAAAGAATTAACTGTTTTAAACCTTATTTTGGTTACAGAGAACTATAAAATAGTAGACATTAATATTCAGATACAGTATGAAGGTATTTAATTACCTAAATTTAAAATTTACATGGTGTACATATAATAGTTTGGTTAAAGGTAATTAAGACCACATATGATTAGGTAGATAATTTCTCTATCACTGTGAGTTATTTCCATATTTCCATCATTTTTTTTTTTTTGTTTTGTTTTTTTGAGACAGGGTTTCTCTGTACAGCCCTGGCTGTCCTGGAACTCACTTTGTAGACCAGGCTGGCCTTGAACTCAGAAATCCACCTGCCTCTGCCTCCCGAGTGCTGGGATTAAAGGTGTGCGCCACCACAGCCGGCTACCATCATTTTTGATAGGCCAGAAAAGAGAGAGATGTTGTTACAGGAACCTGAAAGAACAGTCGCATAACAATACATTTTTTTGAAACACAGGTAGTTTCACCAGTGAACTGAGAAACTTGGTTTGGTTTAATATAACTTGTTAGCCAAGAGTCACTGGTAGGCATGCACCAGGTGCTGACTAGAGTCTGTTGCATTTTAAGCACAGAGGCAGTGTGACTCTTGCCCACAAGAAACTCTGATTCTGTACATGCAAGAAGGCCATTTGTGTACTCCTCTGGGTGGAGATTTCAAAGCAATTCAACCTGCTTCCATTAAATTGCTGAGGTCATTCCAGCAGGAAGTGCTGCTGACGCTTATTTTGGCTTGTGAATGTCTCAGTGAAAGCTGTAGGAGCCAGAGGCATACTCAGCTTTCAAAGGGCAACACAGGCATTGAGGTTTGCCTTTCTGGAAAGACCAGCGTTGATAAACAAACCCCTCTGAGACTGTGAACAGAAGTTCCAGGAAAAAAGCCCAGCACATGGTAAAGATGCTATGAGGCCAGTTGAATTTTGCAGTTCTTGGACCAAATTATGTTGGACTCTTAGTAGTTGGGTCAAACTTACATGTTTATCAGGCAAATCCTTTTGTAATATAGTAACAGACCACTAACTTCATAGTGATTTCCTTTCATTTAGTTGTACTGTGCCTACTCTAAAGCATGGCATTTGGGGGGTTGCCTGATTTCATCTTCCTGGGCAATGGTCATTCATATTGGGCCCTGGAACATGAGAACTGCTTTGTTCAAGAAGATCCTGCTCGCTGTTCCCGTCAGTGAACCACAGGAGTGTTTGACCCCTTAGGCTTAGCTCGTGGGTCCGGATGAAGCCCATAACAGAGGACAGTTGTGTTTGCTAACATCCACTTACCTCTGTGGTGTCAGCTGTCATCTCTGTGTAACTCTACCCTTAGCCCAGGGAAATGATGACGTGCCTGTCTTTCCTGGAACTTGGTCACTCCGAGGTCACACCCCAAACTGCATTGTTTGCAGGTACTTTTCAATTCTGTGTCATTCAGTAGCACTCATTTCACCCTTTCGTGGAACATAGTTGCTTTTACACTTTTCTTTAGCTCGCAGTCTTTCTCTCTTCTCTCTGGAATACATGCCCCCTGCACCACCCTCACCACTGGCCCCAAATCATCTCCTTCCTCTCATTTTAGCAGATTACAATTTATAACTCTGTCTTCCTCCTAGGGCACCTCTGCTCACCAAGCCCTCTAGTCAGCTGTTCTTTACTGAGGAGTAAAAGGAAAGGAAGCCCGTGTCAGAGGCAAGCTGAGAAGGGCTGAGCCACCAGAGCTCTTGGTGAAGTTTTATAGTTTATTTACAACCCGGCCCAGTCCCTCAGAGAAGAGCATACTCTCTGTTCTCCAGGAGAAGCCTGGAATTCTGGGAATTCTGACTCATTTCAGGAAAGCTTGGGAGCGTACATCCAGTTCAGCCATTTGGTTTCTTGGTTAGTCTCTCACTGCCAAGGCCATGCACCGAAGCTGAGATGTGAGGACTCCTTAAGGCCATTGGCAAGCTCTCCCTGTGAAGCAGGCTGACCTCAACTCTAGGTGCTGGCAACAGAAAGCCTTTGAATGGGCTAACACAGTGGTTCTCAACCTGTGGGTCTTGACCCACTTGGAGAGGGTCACATATCAGATATCCTGCATATCAGTTATTTACATTATAATTAATAACTATAGGAAAACTACAGTTTGTGAAGTAGCAATGAAAGTAAATTTTATGGTTGGGGGGTCACCAGAACATGAAGAAGTATACTAAAGGGTGGTGGCAATAGGAAGGTTGAGAACCACTGTTCTAGAGAGACTATAGTTTTTAGCCCCCGGAGCCAGATACTATGCCTCTGACACATTTCAGCATGTTATAAGAGATAGCAGGGGTGTAGAGGCTGTTCTTCAAAGCCTCTTTATTCTTTAAAGCCAAACTCTTAGATTTCCACAATGTACTGTTTGTAAGAAAGCCTTTTCAGGGTTGTTGTTCTTGTTCTAATAAAATGTAGTCTTAGTGGAAAAATGTATCTAAATTGTTCTTATGCCATTACTGGTCTTTCTATATTATTCATGTTTAATTATACATCATCTCCCTCCGGGAACAAATAACTGAACGATGATAGGCTCCTATCAGGCTTCAAAAGCAAAGCTGCAGTTCCCACCCCATGTGTGCTTGGTGCGGGGTTGTGACACAGTGGTGCTCACTGTCTCTCAGGTCAACTTCTGAGCAGCACTACCTGTCAACAGCTGGCCAAAGGCTAGTGAATCAGATTGCCACTGTGCAAAAACAAACAAACAAACAAACAATCCCCCAAACCCAGTAAACAAAAAACAATGTGGCATTCCTGATGAAAGAGATTTGAAAGGGCTGGCCCTACAAATGTAGACCAGGAGGTTGTGCAGCCTTTAAGTATGGCTGTACCAGGTTCTGAGGAGTAGGAGACATCCCCTGGCCCCCAACATTTTTCTGCCTGTCACTGGGTTTGTGTCTAGACCAATTTCTACCTTACTTTTTTTAAAAAAATGTATTTTCTTTGTATTATAATTACATTTTCCCTTTCCTTTCTTCCTTTCTTCCAACCCCTCTAATGGGATCTCCACATCATGCTCACCCTCAAGTTCATGGTCTCTTTTTTTTTCAGTTGTTTGCACGCCCGTGTGAGCACACACACATACACACACACACACAGCTGATCATTCTGTGTAATGTTATTTGTATGTCAGTTGTTTGCACACCCGTGCGGGCACACACACACACAGTTGATCATTCTGTGTAATGTTATTTGTATGTCAGTTATTTGCACACCCATGCGAGCACACACACACACACACACACACACACACAGCTGATCTTTTTGTGTAATGTTATTTGTATGTCAGTTGTTTGCACGCCTGTGCGAACACACACACACACACACACACAGCTGATCTTTCTGTGTAATGTTATTTGTATGTCTGTGATCTCAGGACTAACCACTTGGTGCTGGATGATCACGTATGGGGTTGTCCCCTCGGGAAGACCTGTCTCCTGCTCTGTGCTGTCCCCAGTTGACTGTATTTCATTTTCTGGGGTTGAGGACTCAAGAGCCTTTCCTCTCCCTGTCGATCTATTGGTGTCATTGTTGTTCGGATCTTGTTTAATTTCCCTTTTTAATTGGATCCCAATTAAATGTTTAAAGTCCTAGTTGCAAGGATAATTGGGGACTTCCACTCTGTAGACATTTGTCCACACTTGTCTGTTAGTTACCATGCTTGTCTAGTCCCAGAAAGGACTTGTGTCTTCACAGAGCACCTCCACTGTAAAAGCAAGCCAGTGGCTTTGACTGTGCTTTCTCAGTGCTGAGTACTGACTGTGCTTTCTCAGGGCTGAGTACTGACTGTGCTTTCTCAGTGCTGAGTACCCCCACACAAGGAAGCTCCCCAGGGTGCACGCACTGCCCTCCCTCACAGTTCAGCTCCTCTATAAGGAGTGTTTCCAAGCCTCCTTTTGCTTCCTGTCCTCAAGCTCCTGGCTAGCAAGACCCTTATTACCATTGCATAGAAGGAAGGGATGCTAACATGCCTTCTTCTTTTTTTTTTTAATCTTTTTTTTTCTTTTTCTTTTTTTATTATTATTTTCTTTATTTACATTTCAAATGCTATCCCGAAAGTTTCCTATATGCTAACATGCCTTCTTAAGATCAGAGTCCAAATAACTTGGAACTGGGAAATGAGAGTGTTACTGAATGTCTTGGGACAGACTCAGAGGATGGGACGTTCATCACGAAGCAAGCACGTCATGGTCAGCGTTATAGCCCAAGTGGTCCAGCCCACTTGGGATGCTTCCCCTCTTCTGGTGTGACAGTAGAGAAGTTATGCAGCCTCTGAGCTGTCTACTGTCTACTAAACTGACTAGGTTGAGGTTTCTAGGCTCCCTTCAGCATCCCACCCAGTTCTTGCAGGGACTGAATGTAAGGGCATGTCATGTGGCAGACTACAATTGGAGTTGAGGTACAATTTTATATTTATCATTAGGGATGCAGGAAGACCTTTTAAAACTCTTGTCTTGGCTGCCGCACAAACTGTCTTTTAATAAGTAGTTACTATTTTTTTCTCAAGTGGCATAATTGAAACTTCCCTTTTTGAACTATGTTCCTGTTTTGGCCCTGTTTTCTGAAATTACTTATTATGAAAAGGAAATATTCACAGAGGCATGGCATGTTGTTCTCTGGGTAGCTTGGTGGCGTTTGTGTCCATCAGTAGCTGCCTGTGAGGGACACTGAGCTCTTCTGGTGTCTCTCACTGCAGAGAGTAAGAAGGTCACTTAGCAGGTTGGGATGCGAAAGGTTTCTTTTGAAGGCTCTTCTCTGGGGTATAGATCGGTAAGTGCCTGCTTTACGGACATGACCATTGGGCAATTTGTAAGTGCTGGATTCTGAATGACGTGTCTTCTGATTCTAGCGACTCCTGGGCAGGAACAGCACATCAGATCCTAGATCCAATGCCACAGCTTCTTTCCTGTGAACACTCTCCTTTGTTTATAGCGCCTGTGGCACTGCTGTGAGACTCTCAGTTTCTGTGGCTGGGAGGGGACCAAAGCCACATCTTTGCTCTGGGAATTGTCAGACCATGTGGGGCGGTGCATTAGGAACTTGGTCTAACTTCCACCACACACTGGTTAGGTTATCTTTACTTGATTGAGTTGTTTGTATACCTGTAGAGAGGAAACAAAACTCCCTTTGGCAGCCTCCTTTCTTCCTTCTTCCTCT
This sequence comes from Mus pahari, assembly GCF_900095145.1. NCBI lineage: Eukaryota > Metazoa > Chordata > Mammalia > Rodentia > Muridae > Mus > Mus pahari. Next base: position 143,769,044 of record NC_034590.1, on the reverse strand, counting down.
TTCCCTGCCTGTTGTCTTCATAGAGTCTTGCTTGGTAATTGGAAGACCCATTCCCTGCTTGTCTGTCAGGAACAACTTCCCTGACCTGAAGTCTCGGGAGACTTTGCCATTGACAACCCATTAGCCAAAGTGCTTTCATCACCAGCATGACAGTGTCTTCCTGAATAGTATTAGCTATCAGCCAACTACCATTTCCTTTTTGTAGCCTTAAAATGTTTTATTTTGATCCAGTTCTAGGGATTCTCATCCTCCCAGAGTAATAATGATCCTAAGTAACTTGGTTTCCAGGCAGGACCAATGTGTGGTGTTTAAAGTTAGTTTATTTTAGGTTTTCTGTTTCTGTGTATGAGAGGAATTCAAGTGTATATTAATTTTAAAATGTGGTTTATTTACTGTATTTATTTTGAGACAGGGTCTCAGTTTGTGAGTCAGGTTGGTCTTGAATTCACTCTCTTACCCAGGCTGGCCTCAGACTTAACAGTTCTCCTACTTAACTTCCTGAGTGTTGGATTAAAAATAGGCATGTACCCCTGTGCCTGCCTGCCATGGTTTTTTTTGTTTTGTTTTTGTTTTTGTTTTTGTTTGTTTTGTTTTTTTTTAAGATACCATTTTCTTTTCTATATGGTACATTGATTCACATGTATGTATTTTGTATGTCATTACTCACACATACACGATGAAAGGACAATCTTTGATGAAATGGGATGAAGCCTTTGGTTCAGTGCAGGATTTTTGATCACACACCTCTGTGTGCCCCTTGCTTATCTCATTCAGCTGCTCTTGATTGTATTGTGATTAAAAGGAAAAGACAAACATCTTGCTGCCCTTTTATGCCAGAGTTCTAATCATTATGGGTTAAAAACTATATGCCCCCCCCCCCCGTATCCGTTTCTATAGTAAACTAGCAGTTAATCTAAATGAAAGGGGGATATGCCATTAAGGTACAGGATTGAGAATCCAAGAATGTACCCTTAGATGATCCTGGTGCACAGCCTTTTCTAGCTCCAGGCATAGGCTTGCTCTGCCTATTGTCCAATCACAGGTTTATGTCTACACCAGGATAACCAAGGCGAAGCTGGTAGGGAGGCAAGAAAATCTATTCCTCAATGGACAGACAACGCAGGGTAGTAATGGACTGTTTGTTAGGAGGGGTAGTAATGACCAATGGACAGATAGTAGGGCTTGTAATGGCCTTGTCTCTTTAAATTATTATTATAAGCAGCTCATTATGTGAAGGTTTAATTATGTACTTTATATGTTCTTTACTTTTTTTTCTCCTAGACTGGAAGAAAGACTGATGAAGAAAAGTAACAGTATGATTGAGGTAAATGGACGTTTAATACTTTTATGCTCTAGTGTCTATTTTCTGTCTTCAGAGAAATCTAAAGTAATGATCATGGCCAACTTGCATATGTAAAGGTTGTAGAGATTCAGCAGTAAACGCATTCCACTTAATTTAGCTGTGTGTGTATATTGAACATGCACTTACTTATTCAAAATATAAGTGTTACTTTTGTCTAGCCCAGAGTAATTTTCTTCCAAGAATTTAATTGCATGAATTACATCATACCTTTCATTGTAAGAGTTGTGTTTCAGAGTGTTGGCTACGCCTCTCCCAGCATGGTATAGTAGGTTTGCCACCCAGACTTTTTGGACTTTTTGTGTGGTGCTGGCACTGCTGAAGTCCGTTTGTGTAATGTCAGGACAGTTGTTGGCTTCATTCTTCATGATAAGCATTGAGGACCGTCACTGGGAACAGTTTCTATAACTGCTTTTGGGAGCTCAATATTTTCTCTCTTGTTTCCATGCTCATTTTATTTTTCAAGCAGTTGCATATACATTGGTGTCTTAGTTAGGGTCACTAAGCTCTGATGGAACCCCATCACTAAAACGACTTGGTGAGGAGTGGGTTTATTTTAGCTTACACTTACATATCACTTACGTAGTCTAGGGAAGTCAGGACAGGATCTCAAACAGGGTAGGACTCTGGAGGCAAGATCTGATGCTTAGGCCATGGAGAGGTGATGCTGTCTTGCTTGCTCTCCATGGCTTGTTCAGCCTGCTTTCTTAGAGAACCCAGGATCATTAGCCTAGAGCTGGGCCCGCCCACAATGAGCTGGCCCCTCTCTCATCACTCAGGAATTAAGAGCATACTTTACAGGCTTACCTAGAGTTTGATCTTAGGAAGGCATTTTCTTATTTAAGGTTCCTTCCTCTGAGGTCACGTTACCTTCTGTCAAGTTGATATAAAACTACCCAGGACAATTGGTTAGTAGTTTCCCATGGCCCCTTTGACTAAGGGTAGACACTTTTAGCTCGTTTAGTTGTATTTTCTGGTATCCATGTATCTCTCTGTTTCAAAACATAGAAAATGCTTTAAGTGTCACTTTAGTGGTTTCTTTAAAGACATTAGATTTCTGTCTGGCTTCCTGTTGAAGTTTAAAGATGACCCTTGACTGTTAGGGTTCACTTTCCCTTCCTGCTGTTCCCACCCCCTTTCTCTTTCCTTTTCTTCTTCCACCACCTTCTTCTTTCCTTCTCTTTTATTAGGGGTGGGGAGGGACTGCAGGCTGACGCTGGCCTCAAACTCAAGAGTCTGTGTACCTCAGCGGCTAGGATTATTAGATATGTACCGTTATGCCCAGATCTCCATTTGTCTTAATGCTTAATGCAATTATGTTATAGTGTGTGTGTATATATATATATATATATATATATATATATATCAATATGACCCCGCATCTTTTTGACTGAGCTCTGTGATGTTTGATGGCATGTCCCAGCCATTCTGAATTTCTGAAGTTCCGGGCTGAGCCCTTCTCTCCTTTTCCTCTGTTTTTTTTTTTCTCATCTTTTCCCCCTCCATCCCTTCCTCTTCTTCTTTGGCTTTGGAGTTTTTCACTTAGCCTCTATCTGATGAGTCTTCTATGGATGCTCATTTCCTTCATGTGTGGTTTTGAGCAGCATGCCCCCCGCCCCTTTTTGATTTCTCAGAGCTTGGTGATTACATTTAGATAACCCAGGGTAATCTCCCTATTCCCCTTTTACTGTGATTTGAAAAAGATCAACCACATCATTTCCCTCTCTTGATCATATTTACTAGTAGATAGGTAATGGTAATATACATCTTGTTTCATAAAAGGTCTGGAGACTGTTCCTCTTGGTCAGTTGTAACTTGCCTACAGAGTAACAGGTCTTTCTTTCTCTTCCCAGCCCCTTCCTCTTTAAGCCTTATTAATGGGTCTGCTGTTTCTCTGAGGCTGCTTACTTTCTAGTAACCTGACCATTCATGCATGTAGCAGCACACAATAGAATCTTCTTTTTAAGGATTGAATACTGTTCCATTGATTATACAACCATGTTTTCCTTATCCATTTATTTAGGTAGTGGACATAGAGTATGGTCACTTCTATTTTTGGCAATTATTAAAATAGCCACAGTGAATATAAGTATGGAAATATCTCTTCAAAATCCTGTTTTCAGTCCTTTCAGATATATCCCATAAATGGAATTACTAAACCATATGGTAGTTTTCTGTTTAATTTTTAAGGGAATTATCTGTGTGTTCTTCATGCCAGTTGTAACATTTTGTATTTCAAAGCATGTACAAGGTTTCCAGTTTCTCCTCAGTCTTATCTGAAGTGAGAATTTTGGTTTCTTTAAAGACACAGCAATAGAAGAGCATTTTTGTTTTAATCTCAGGTGTGGGATGTGGGCTGCTTCCGACTGTCCACAGCGGCTGACTAGGATTTGCCTCGTGCTCTGGCAGAGGCGTGGTTTTGACAGCTGCTGATAGTTTTTGTGAGCGTGTGACATATGGATTCTGGGAACTTTTCAGGGCATATATCAATGCTAGAGACCCGATAAGGGGGGCTGGCTGCTGATTGGCCAGTCGGTGATTGAATGCTGCTGGTTGTGGTTTGTTGCAGTCTGTCAAACAGGCAGATGCTCCAAGGAACTCAATGCTCCTAATCAGCAGGGAGTAGTCTAACAACCTTGTGTCCCCTTCCTCTCTAGCCTTCTTTCTCTCCTACCTGGTGTTAGGGGTTTGAAAGGGGGGAGGAGGAAGAAGGGTGGAGAAAGGTGGAAGAAAAAGGAACCCATGAAACAGCAAAAAAGTCAGGTGACACTTGTCACTACTTGTTATGGTCTGGGTTTGTGATGTGTGGGAGGCCGCCCCCGCCCCCGCCCCCACCCCCACCCCCGCCTGTGCTTTTGTCTTGCTGCTCCTGATGCTTAGCAATGTTGAGCATCCATTCATGTAGCGTTGACCCTTGGCTTATCACTCCGGGAGACGTCTGTGCAGTGCACTGTGCACTGCACATTTTTGGTTATTTGGATTTTTTAGTGTTCCGTGCTAAGAGATCTTCACATTTGGCTGTCCATTCCTTTCAGATGTGTGGTTTGCAAATGCAGTCCATCATTCACTCTGTTGATTGGTCCCTTGCTATTTAACCCTGGTATGCTTTCTGGCTGGGCTCTGGGGTCATATCCAAGAGACACTGGCAAGTTGCTTGCTGTGAAGTCTTGTGCTTGCATTCTCTTCTAGGAATTTTGGTTTCATATCTTACTTTTTACACCTCAAGTTCATTTTGACTTAATTTTTGTAAATGGTAGAAGGTAAGAATCCAGACATTCTGTAGATTTTTAGGCTGGCTGCTATCTTGGTCTCCTGTCCTTAGTCCTGAGGGAACCCTCGCTGGCTGTACCTCGGCTCCTCAGTTTCTATTGCCACTCTGTCCTACCAGCACGCACAGCACAGTGCCCCTGGTGTCCCTCATCTTCTGTGGGAAGGCTTCTGGGGCTTCTGACTGTATGGATTGTCATTATTATGATGCACTATTATTTTAATGAAGACCTGGAGGGAAGGGGTCCGCTGTAATGGCCACCTACAATCTCAAAGTATGGCTTTTAAAAGTCACATTTGAAAGTCTTAAAAGAGCTACTCCAGAAATAGTTTACAAAACCATTTCTTCTTCTTTTTTTTGGTTTTTCAAGACAGGGTTTCTCTGTGTAGCCCTGGGTGTCCTGGAACTCACTCTGTAGACCAGGCTGGCCTCGAACTCAGAAATCTGCCTGCCTCTGCCTCCCTAGTGCTGGGATTAAAGGCATGCACCACCACGCCTGCCTTTACAAATCCATTTCTTTTCTGTTGATTTTATTTACTTATTTTGTAATTCATCTTGTGGTGCTGGGAACTGAGCCCCGGGACCTTAGCCTTGCCCAGCAAGTGCTCTGCCCTGCAGCTCCACCCCCCAGCCTGTCTGCTTCTTTATGGCACCCTTGACAGGTTACTGGTGCACTGGTACCCAGAGCAAACACTAGCAGATTTACTCTTCAAACAGTATTTCAATTTCAAGGTAAACTGAGACTTTTGTCATATGAAGCAAGGAGAGGCTTGGTGGAAATTTGAATGTATTATTTCCTTCTTGTTGAGATAAATCCATGGGGCTTTGGATTTATAGGTTGTTTGTTGTTCTTATTAAGAAGTGGTGTGGTTTATACAATGTAAATGTATATCTCTGCATTACCATGAAGCTTTAACTGAATACTTTTACAGTGGCAAGAGGGGTCTAGGGTTTAAAATTTTTGTCTTAGTATAGTTGAAACAGCTGCTCTTTTGTGTGACTGGTTTTAGTTATAGCAGGTGGAACATGATTTCTTTTATCTTTTTCTTTCTTTCCTTTTTCCTTTCTTGCTTTATATTGTCTTTGCTGCCCTGGAATTTCTTCTGCTCAGCAAGCTGGCTGTGAACTTATAGAAATCTGCCTGTCTATTTCCCACAAGTACTGGGAGTAAAGGTGTACTCCACCATGTTGGGCCAAACATGATCTCTCTTTTTTTTTATCATATCTATTTTTTTATCATTCCATTTGTTTACATCTCAAATGATATCCCCCTTCCTGGTTACCCCTCCACAAACCCCCTCCCACATCTGCCCTCTCCCCCTCCCCTTTGCCTCTATGAGGGTGTCCCCCCTCACTACTGCCCCACTGCTCCAGCATCCTCCTGTGCTGGGACATCAAAACCTTCACAGGACCACGGGCTTCCCCTCTCACTGATATCAGACGAGGCTGTCCTCTGCTACATATTTATCTGGGGCTATGGATCCTCCCTGTACTCTCCTTGGTTGGTGGTCTAGTCCCTGGAGCACTGGTGGTCTGACATGCTGACACTGTTCTTCCTATGGGGTTGTAATCCCTCTCCACTCTTCCAGTCCTTACCCCATTTGCCCCACCAGGCCCCAAGCTCAGTCTGATGGTTGGCTCCAAGCATCCACATCTGCTTTGGTTAGTTGCTGGCAGAACCTCCCAAGGAACAGTCATACCAGGTGTCTCTTGGCAACAGCAACAGTGTTGGGGTTTGTTGTCTACAGACAGGATGGATCCCCAGGTGGGGCAGTCCCCCAGTGGCCCTTTCTTCAGTCTCTGCTCCNTTTTTTTTTTTTTTTTTTTTTTTTTTGTCCCTGTCTTTCCTTTGAACAGGAATATTTCTGGGTTAAACACTTTGAGGCTGGGTTGCCACAAAGTGTTTACATTTCTCTTTTGGTAGCATGCAGCACGGCTTCCTGTACCAAAGACACACAAATATGGAGGTGAAGGCTGTATGTAGGCGATAGCTTGTTTTCTCCATGTTCAGTGAATTGAGTAGGTGTTGTCCTTAGCAACGGGGCCTGGCCATCAGTTTGTGGAGAACCAAACGTGATCTCTTAAAAGATGATACAACTATCCATAGCGGAGCATCTTTGTCCTTCGAGCTGTTTCTTCTCAGTCCGTGTGGGTGTGGTTCGGCAGTTGAGTGCATGCATGCCCGGCATCTGTGACGCTCTAGATTCCATCTCTGGCACCACAGAGGGGAGGGGAGAGTTAAGCCTGTTGGCATGTTCAGTAGACTGGTTATTTCAGTGTAAGGTTCAGGAATGGCGTCTTGGTAATTTGAGATTGAGACTTAGAATGGCCTTGAGTTTCACCATCGGCTTTAGGTGAACCTCAAAAAGATTTAGGGCCTTATGGATTATAAAATGGGAGAAAAAGGAGAAGAGAGAAGCCGAGTGAGTATTTCAGCTACTTTTCTATAGCTATGACTGTGCAGACCGGGACTAAGGCAACTTATAAAAGGAAGCATTTGATTGGGGGCTTGCTTACAGTTTATGGGAAGGTGTGTAGGTAGGCAGCCGTGACTGCTGAAACAGTAGCTGAGAGCTTACAGTTTTTTTTCTTCAAGTTGGAAACAGAGATGGAGAGACTGGGCCTGGCCTGGGCTTTTGAAACCTCAAAGTTCACCCCTGTGACACAGCTCCAGCAAGGCCACACCCCTTAATCCTTCTTAAAGCACTTCTGCCAACTAGGGACCTGACATTGAATTCTATGAGCCTGTGGGAGCCACCCTCATTTAAACCTACCACGAGGGTTAAGGATTTAGTTTTTAATTAAGGAAAATGAATTATATGTGCTTCATGATCATAAAAATGAAGGAAGTCCAGAATCAAAAAGCTGCCGCATAAGATGTGAGGTGTGGGGGAGGGGCTACTGCAGCTATTTTTCAAGTTGTTTACCCTCATAATGCTGTTACTGTTACTGAGCCAGCCTCCTGCATGTGTAAGGTTAGGGTTAGCATTGGGATCTTATGATGCTGTTTCGAAGTTAACCTTAAACTGTTCCCTTGGTCTGAAATCACCTTTGAGTTCATAGAAGTGTGCCATACTGTCTGGCTTGGAAACCTAATACCTGACAAGACCCTGGCTGAGAAACCAGCGTACGTGAGAATCGTCGTGAAAGAGCCAAGTTGCTGGATGTAAAACTGTAGAGGTAACAAGGGAGAGCGTGGCCTGAGCCTGCCATGCCTACCTGGATGACCTGAGTCAGGGACAGGTGCTTTGTGGGCGTGGAGCCTGTCCTTCCCACAGGCCAGACAGTTCTCTTTCCTGGAATGTCACTCCTTAGCTCTGACTCAGCCTCTTTGATGGTCCTTCCGGTTGCCCGAGGGGACAAAAAAAGAAAAGCAGCAGTGATAAGCTTGACTCTGGCCAGGTGCTCTTGACAGGGAACTTTTGGTTAGACACCTCACTGGCGACTTCTCTTAGGGCAGAGCAGATGGTGTTGAACCTTGGCCAGTGTGTGCCCTCCAAGTAGGCTTCCATTGGCTTTTGTACTGACCATGGCCATCGCCGAGGCTGTCCGGGACCTGGTGGCAGGTGTGTGACCTGGACAGTTGAGCTCATGCTCTGGAAATGGTGCCTCCTTCTTTTGAGATTGGATTTTAAAACATCTGTTTAATTCTTGAGGATCTATACTTTTAAGATACATGCTATTCCTATTTCAAATGGTCTTACTTTGTATCACATTAGGATTAAATATTAATACTTTCAACTTTTACTATTTTCATCTTTTTTTCTGAGATTGTTGTCATGATCCCTTATTTAAAATATACTCTGTTTCTGGTGCAGGCTCTGCTGTGGTGTCTGGTGTCATTTTCACTGTCATTCTGACCTTTTTCAGTGTAACCTAGGGAAGGTGATACTAGAGAAGAAAGGATGAAGTATTTTCTAGAGGTCTTCTGTAGCTCACAAACGTATCTCAGCAGTTGAAGCCTTTTTAATAGAGGTCACATGGGACTGCAGCTTTCGCAAGGCCCCAGGGTGAAACCCCAGTACTGTAGAGGTGACCAAATGGGAGCAAACCACAAGCCATCCACCCGGACGCCATGTGTGAGCTCAGTGGCTGTCGGATCTCGCTGGAGAAGTTATCCTGGGGCACTCAGACTTGAAACTTAGGAACGTGACATCCGTACTTTGTTGTCTTTGTTTAAATTGATTTTTAAGTGTGTGTGCTTAGGCTTCAGGAGTGTTTAGGAGTTAGTAGTAGCTAACCATCCTGACAAATACTTTAACCATTTTTCCCCCTTCTACCTCCGGTATTGGGAATTGAACCCAGGCCCCTCTTTCATGCCAGTCAAGAACCTCGCCACCAAGTCACATCTTCAGTCACAATGATAAATATTTAAAATCTTTACTAAAATCCTGGACGTAGGTGTGGCAGGTCATTGAAAGGGACCAACCTGAGGCTTGAAGCTGTAGTGAACCTTGCCTGAGATCATGTGATTAGAGGATGAAGGAGTCCGTACTTAATGTTAGATCTGACTGACTTCACAGACTGGCCAACTCTGCCTCACTGGCTACACACAGCAGTGACATTAAGGAGGCAGCCATACAGAGAATGTCCTTACATTTCACACCCACACAAGGGCATCCTGAAGCTCTGGTGACAGCATTATCCTTAGAGAAGTGGTGGCTTCTATTAGCCCTGCTGCTTCCTTATGGAGGGACATTTCTGGTTTAGGTTAGAAGGTGTGACTGCTTGTGAGCTGTGTCATCATAGTAGGCTTCTCTGGATGGCAGCAGCAATCGGGTCAGCTTGTTTTTGTACTTGTGTCACATAGCCGGTTGGGACTGGAATTTGACCCCAGCATCCCCCAGAGGAGGATGGTTCTGGCATTCTTATACAGATTTCAGAATTCTAGCTGGTATACCTGTCCTTGGTGACAGTGAAGTGCCCCTCTCCCACTCCTTATCACCCTCTCCCTTTTCTTCCCACTCCCGTTCTGTGTTACTAATACATAATTGTTTTGAGACAGGCTATGCTTGCCTGGTGCCATGATGAGAGGCATGCCCCACCAGCCTCAGTATCTGATTCTACATAAAAATCTGCCTTGCGTGTCCTAAAGAAAATGACACACACTTTTTATTTATTCCTTGCACTCAGGTGGCAGGGGCAGGCGGGTCTCTGATTTTGAGGCTAGCTTAGCCAGTTCCAGGACAGCCAGGGCTACATAAAAAGTCCTTTTTTCATACTACCAGGAAACAAAATAAAACGAAAATTAAAAAGCACTACTTAGAAGTTGCCATGGGTAATATTTTGGTGCTGAGGCTTCTGTTCTTGTTCCTGTGAATATGTATGCTTTAAAAAATAAGATACAAAATTAAAATCATTGTTATTTATATAATCGTTCATATTTATTTTACCCAGTACAATGCATGCATTTCTGCCAAAGGTTTAAATGTCCTGTAACGAGCTTGTGGTGACGCAGTCTTCTCTGTAGATAACAGCATAGATGTATTGGCCTGGTGTTGGGCAGATATGATCCTCATTCACCTGAGGCCATGGTGGTGCATATCAAGTGTGAGTTACGTCATCCACTAATCTTCATGTGTCTTTAAAGTAGCTAACAATGAGCCGGGTGTGGTGGCACATGCCTTTAATCCCAGCACTCGGGAGGCAGAGGCAGTTGGATTTCTGAGTTCGAGGCCAGCCTGGTCTACAAAGTGAGTTCCAGGACAGCCAGGGCTACACAGAGAAACCCTGTCTCGAAACNCCCCCCCCCCAAAAAAAAAAAGTAGCTAACAATGGTTATTAATGATGGTCAAGAAAACCCATTTTTAGTCTCACTATTACACAGTATAGCAGTCTCCCTGGGAGACCCTATATAAACACCAGGCAAGAACAGAAGAGTATTTTTTTTTTAAGCTAGGGTATTTTAGAACCTCTGTTTTCTTTCTTTGAAATAGGCAGTCTATCGATGACAAGTACCCAAGACCTTTCCATTCTTGTTTTCAAGTTCTCACATTCTCCTTTGTTGACTCAGTACTTCACACAGACTAGCCCTGGTTAGTTAGATCAGTGGGCTGTACTGGCCCAAGGAAGCCCCGGACCTCATGAGAGTTCCTGTTCTAGGCCTTGGCTTAGGCACAGAGAGCAGCGATCACCATTGACCAGAAAACAGAAAAGGGAACAACCGAAATCTGTGGCCTGGGACTTGGCTCAGTGGGAGAAAGAGAGTAAGCTCTGTAATTCCGTAAAATGCCTGTGCGCATATAGCTACTAAGAGTTGGGGAGGAAGGAAAGAGAGGCAGGTGTGGTGTGTACTGTGTGCGCATGCGTGTGTCAACATACACACGTTCTCGTGTGAAGTAGGGAGGCCCTGAAATCGTGAGTGAGAAGGGACCGTCCAGCTATGGGTGTGGCCGAGGAGCTTATGTCTGCTTAGGTCTGGGGCAGGGACATCCTAGGCAAAAGGTTTAGGAAGTACCAAGTTCCTGAGACTTCCAAGGATGGATGCAAGCCAAGCTGGCCCAAGCATAGCCATGTCAGAATCTGCACTCTCGTCAAGTCGCTCTAAAAGGAATGGTTCTTCATCTTAGAAAGGTTTCCAGTATCTGGGAAGAGTCTTATACATTTATAAGTGATGAAAACTTGGCTGTGTTGGCTCTCAGACCAAAGTAATGGATAGCAGATAGGTTAGAGTAAGTGCTGCCCACACTCGTAGATAACAAAACTGTAACATTACAACTGCTATCGCTAGGCTTACGAGGCTAACAGTAACTCTGGAGCCACTTCTGCCTTTTCTTTTTCAGTAAGACGTGTTTTCCTTCAAAAGTTCTAGTACTCTTGCTTTCAACATAAAACTGTGATAGTTTTATGGAAGTTGACACAGGCTGCGGCTTGGGAGGATGTGTGCATGACAGATAAAACATAGGCTGTTTCCCTCCATTTGGCTCAGCGGCCTTCCTTGGGGTTTTGTGAGCTGAGCCTGCAAGAAGGCAAGTGACAGAGATCTTCCGGACCCAAGGCTCTCTTGGTGAGGTCAGTATGAGCCCCTTTGCCCACTCCTATCCTTTCGTCAGGCTGGGGAGTAAGTAGCTAGTGGCTGAGTGACCAAACACCTGATATTGTGGTGGTGGTGGTGGTGGTGGTGGTGGTGGTGGTGGTGGTCCAGGGATCTCTCCCATCCCTGCTGGTGTTGGGGAGTGGGGGAGGGCAGCCTAAGGGGGTGATGTGAAGGGGTGCAGGGTTTTTTCTCCTCCTTGGACTGATGTGTGTGTGTTGGGCAGGGAGTGGAGGGAGGTTCAGTCTATAAATATTGTTTTGCTTTATTGGCCAAGATGAAGAAAAGATGTTTAAAAATTAATCTTGGATAAACTGGTTGCTAGTGAGTGCCATTTGTGGTGGTGTGAGTTAAATGTGATTCATATTCACCCTTAGACTCTTGATTGAAACACTTTGCTGTTGGGGGCCTCCCAGCCGTCTTTACTGAATTCAGTGACATTACAAATCTCATGTAGTACTAATGTTTCCATGGCATTTTGTTCTAGAACCAGTTTGTGAGGATGCCCCAGTGTGAAGGATACAAGTCTTGGCAGAGGACAGCCTTGCTCTGTATTCTACTGTATAAGAAGGATTCCAGTTAAGGGCAAGAAGCTAAGATGCTACTGGGTTGACATCCATGGGAAGTAGCAAAATTTAAATAGTGGGATTCCAAATGAATAAAAATTGTTTTGTTATCTTACCCCTCTGCTCCCGAGAGCTTCCTATTGCAGAGCCAAGTTCACACTTGTAACTCTCCTGCCTCCACCTCAGAGTGCTTTGTGCACCAGTTGTAGTTCCTAGCAGATCTGAGGGCTTTGTGTACCAGTTGTAGCTCCTAGCAGATCTGAGGGCTTTGTGTACCAGTTGTAGTTCCTAGCAGATCTCAGTGGATGCTTAGAGGTTTATCCATGCTTGTCCTGAACTTTGATTAGCATTTCCTGCAGGGCTGGCACGCTTGTTGCAGACAGGTCTACGTGGACCCGCCTTCATCACCTCGGCTTTATGACTGCCTTGGGGAATCACTCAGGCTGTTTATCCTGCGGGTATATAGTTACACAGAGGGCTGTGGTTGAGGTCATTTGGGTGAAAAAAAATGAAGCCTCAGGAGAATGAGAAGTTCTCTCAACTGAGTTCTTAACTGAGACCTGGCCATTGGCTTTAGTAATGCTGTCGGTTGTTGGTGATGTGAAATGATGGCTGTATGTAAAATGGATGGCCAGAAGCAGCCCCGGAGACTATGAGGAGATAGATTCCTGAGAATGGGCCTCAGGCATTTTCTCTGCCTTTGAGGCATGTGGTACAGTCAGGTTCCTTGTGCACAAGCACCCATGACATGGTTTGGGGTGTGACAGACTTGAGAAAGTGTGCAATATACAGTTGCTTAATTCTCTGTGCAATGGACACAGATATTGCTAAAAAGTAGTTGAGCAAAAGTGTTTTCTATTACACAGCATAGCGACTCTAGTTGTTGAAATATTGCTGATAATTTCTGGAAATGGATTTGAAGTATTTTTGCCACAACAAAAGAAATATGAATGTTAATGCTTCTGCTGATTAGTTTGTGCTGTACTTCTCAGGGAAGGTAGAGGCTTCGAAGACCGAATTACACAGGGTAATTATATGCTATTTCTATGACTCATTTAAAAAACAAAAACAAGCCAGGCGTGGTGGCGCACGCCTTTAATCCCAGCACTCGGGAGGCAGAGGCAGGCAGATTTCTGAGTTTGAGGCCAACCTGGTTTACAGAGTGAATTCCAGGACAGCCAGGGCTATACAGAGAAACCCTGTCTCAAAAAAATAAAACAAAACAAACAAACAAAAAATAAAACAAAACAAAAAACAAAAAAAAAAAAGAAAGGGAACATGAGTTTATTTTGACTGGAGCTAAGAAACAGGCTGGGTAGAGATAGTTACTAAAACATGTTTTTCTTAAAATCATTCAGTTCTTCAAAAGTTTTAAATGATTTTGCATTTTTCTATTATTACTATTGCATGTGTGATTATGGGAGAGAAAAAGAATCATGTATTTTCCCTAAATGTATTTAGTACATTTTGTTTCCTGTGTTGGGGGCTGAACGGAGGGCCTGGACACTTTGTCACTGTGCTATTACACCTAGAACCCCCTTTTATACGTCAGTCCTTTCTTGTCTTTTACCAGACTGAGAACTTCAATCATAAAGTGTAATCTTTTGTTCATTTCTCTAGTGACTGTTGTCTTGCCTGGAGTACAGTAGAAGTGTAAAAACACCACTGAATGAAAGTATTATAACATCTGGGTCTGCCTTATTCTTTTCTTTCATATGCCTTTCCTCTCGGAATGTTAAAATTGTTTAAGTTGTTAGTGGTAGAGCAGGGGGTGATGGCTCAGTGGATGATAAACTCTGGGTGTGCATGGAGACCTGGCTGCAATTCTAGCATTTAGAAGGAGGGGCAAAGGATTGCCAAAGTAAACTCAGGTAAGAGTCTCCATGTCAGTTAGACACACACACACACACACACACATTTTTTGGCAGGTTAGATAAAATTAATGACGTATTGTTTTGAATTCGGATTCTATGAAGATTTTAATGCAAACATTCATAGACCAATTTGATAGGAAGCTCATGGTTCCTCTTCCTTTTTGAAGTAAACTAATGAATTGCTATCTCTCTAGAGATAGAGGATGTTTCTGTTGGGCACGATGGCTAACACTGATAATTTTGGCTTGGGGGAGGCTCAGGAAGTAGTACAGTAAGCTTGAGGCCACCCTGGGCTATGTAGCAAGGTATTATGTCAGTAAAACAACCCAAAAGTCAACAAGAAAAGCCATCCCTTTCTCCCCGGAGTTTCCATATGCCCATTCCCTTCGTATTTCCTTTTTGTCATGCCCATGCTAATGCAAATGGGCACAGATTTGGAGCACTGGTTCTTCCAGAACCTCAGGTGTATATAGTTGTGCTGTCTTCTTTAACTGTACATAACGCATAACAATGCTTTTGAGATTCACAGTTGTTTGTGTTTGCCAGCATGGTCCTTTCCGGTGCTTTCCATTTAATAAGCATACCTGTTTCCTATTGGTGTACATTAATTAGGGTGGGCTTCACTTTGGGATAATTATGAATACCATGAACATAATTGCACACATCTCATTATAAACACATGTTTTCCTTTCTCTGAGCTATATACTTAAAAGTTGCTTCCTTAAGGCAAGGTGGGACTTGGTAAGGAGTTAGCACACAGCATTTGGTAAGGGGTTCTACATTGTTGCAGCCTCACAGTGATGACACATGGTAGCCTTTTGACTGGCCTGAGCGCTGCTCTAGCTCACCTCCACATCACTGCTCCTCTTGCTCTCTTATATGCATTGGCTGTTGTTCATGCACGTTCATACATGTATGTCAGACTTCACAGCACAGTGACATGCTTTTGATACACAGTAAAATGGTCAGGTATTTCCTTTCCAGCAAGAGTAGTGAAACTGGTCTTCCATTTTCACATGCACATTTCTTACCTCCAGACTCCTCATTTTCACAGCCACTCTGTTACAACACTTCATGGAGTGTTTATCTACTGACCACAAGTTCTCTGTTTTCCTTTATTTAAAAGTGTTATTTCTTCTTTAGTTTCAAGTGATGCCTTTTTTTGCTTCATATATAATTCTAACTGACTGTCCCCCAATGCCTTTCATTTTCTAAAGCTATTTTGAAAATGTTGTTGCTACTTTGGGGCTTCATTTCTAGGTGAGGTTTTTTCTTGTGGTTAATTGAGTTTCCTGCTTTAGGTTATTGTTGTTTGGGTTTAGCTTGAAAAATTTATGGCCATTTTTCACAGTTTTTCAGCCTTATCACCCATATCTTCCCTTAAAAAGTGTTTTATCATGAACAGAAATCAAATATTTTTTCAAATGACAAAGCATGGGAGAAATGATCAGGTAATTTCTACTGGAACCAACCAGAGAGCACGTGGCCTGCTTTTACTGTGTAAATCCAGGGCTAATTTCCTTCTCCCCCTGGCCAGATCACATTGCCCATGCTACAGGCATCAAAGCCTCAAATGCTATGCAAGATCAAACTGCTGGTTTCAACTCCCCACGTCCTGGCTAAGCAGAGCCAGTGTAAGCGACAGTGCTTTCTAGTGAATCTGTGTCTGCTTGTCTGTGTGAGACCTGGGCATTCAACAAGATACCTTTCTGGAGATCTGTCCTCCCAACCAGGAAGCAGACATTGCACAGAGAATGGCATGAACATGAAGAGTAACTAAGTTCTTGTCACAGAGATGTATGACGTTACCTGGGATGTTTGAGACCCATTTCTTGGAAAAGGTGATTGACACCTAGAGAAGGAGTTAGGTAAGAACGTGGGAGAGGAAAAGCCAGGGAGAGTCTCGAAGGCACAGGACGTGTGGAAGACAAATCAGAACTCATTTGTTTGACTCTGTTCATGACACTTTCCTTTTTTATTTTGAAGTATTGAGATGATTTTTGACCATAACCATGCAGGTAAAATATATAATAAGACAGGGTAACAGTGTCATGGGCCACAAACAGCATGTTTGACAGAAAAGGGCTTTTCATCCACCAACACTGAACGAGTACATCCTTATACCCCATCCCACCCCCATCACCCTTCTCCTCCTCTCTACCCTGTTCCACAGCCATGCCGAACTCCCTATGAGTCCCCAGGCACTTGTTGCCAACTGAATGACTATGATGTGGATGTGCCAGGCTTGTCAGGGCAGCCTGTAGCATCCTTTCTGTCGGTTCTGTCTGTAAGCCACAGGTGTCCTTAGAGAGGTTGGGAGTCAGCAAACCACAGCCTGTGGACTGAATCTGGCCAATACTTGCTTCTCATTTAAAATAATTTCATTTTAGTGCAGCACAACTGTGTCCATTGATTTTGAATATACTCTGTAGCTATTCTCATACTGTAATGTGTGAAAGTCGGGCATTTGGGGAAAATATCATATGCTAGAAAACTAAAACTGCTTGCCATCTGTTCCTCATGGATGATGCTGTTCTGCCCCTGGCCTTAGCAGAGGCCATACCATCAACCTTGGATCACTCCTGTCTCATCAGTTTGTCCTCCTCATATCCACAAGTGAGCATCTTTTTGTCACCCTGTCGTCTAGCCCTTTCTTTCTTCTCTCCTTTCCTCATAGTTACTGCAGGTGACAGCAGTCAGTATTGGGACTGACTCTGTTAATGAGGTCATATCACAGTGCCTTTCTGTCAGCCTTAGTCTGTCTGTCTGTCTGTCCTTCCTTTCTTCCTTCCTTCCTTCCTCCTTCTCTCTCTCCCTCCCTCCCTCCCTTCCTTCCTTCCTCCTTCCCTCCCTCCCTCCCCCCTCTCTTTCTTTCTTTCTTTCTTTCTTTCTTTCTTTCTTTCTTTCTTTCTTTCTTTCTTTCTTTCTTTCTTTCTTTCTTTCTTTCTTTCCCTTTTCACTTACATTGTGGTTACCATTCACACTTGAAAGGTTTTTGTTTCTTGGTTCAGAGAAGCCAAGAGGAGAGAAGCCCACACGTTGGTTCCCAGAAAAGAAGTTGTGCCTCATCCCTGAGGAGGGTGTTCTCACTCTGGGCCCCTCAGAACACCAGGCACCACTGAGAATGGGGAACGCTCCTCATCAGCCCGAGGGCGGGCTCTGGGGAGGATGGAAGCAGCTGGGTGTTGATATGTGTGTCATTTGCTGTGGCTGATGGGTTCTTTCACTTATATATGTCTGTAAAAAAGTAAACTTTCCTTCTGAATTGACTGTGCAAAAATGGTGATTTGTGAGTATTTTTTATTGTTCTGAAAAACTGCTTTAATAGCAGAAAGACACTCTTGCTGAATTTTGTATAAATAAGAAAGCATAAAGTTCAAATTGCATGAATTCAAATATCTTTATAGAAAACAATAATACTGAATGAACACCTTTTAAAATATATTTTTAAAACTAGAAATACTGCATTTTGAGGACAATAGTAGGGATCAATAATAGATGTAGACATTATAGGCATTTTTATTCCCAGGTGGCCAAGCTGGGGATAGGTTTTTGTTACTATTCTTTCCATGACAGAACTGTCACATAGAACATTACAATACAAGCTTTGTCTGACTTAAGATAGCTTGTTGGATTTCTCATTGAAATTCAAAAATGAAATGTGTGAAGAAGCCTGGAAGCTCTGTCAGTGCAGCTGCCCTTGCTCCTGCTGCATGGGGAACTTCCTGACAGCCTGGGTCCTGAGCATGCGCATGACACTTCACACTGTACATGCCACCTTACACAAAACATGAACCCACTACTAGGCAGCATCCCAGGAGTTTATTGAAGGTGATGTAATAGGAGACTTAGCCCACCTGCAAGTTCCTTCCCTAGGAAGGAGACCATGTGATCACCTCATAAAGGTGGAGGAAGCGGGGGCTCCCGCATCTTGTCTTACCAACCTGACAGGCAGTCTGAGCAGGGATTGTTACATTTTCTTATGAGCTGTGTGAGTGTGTGCATGCCTGCGTGCATGCATGTGCTTGTGTGCATATATGTGTAATATATAATATATATTTCTATATTATACACATATATATATATATATATATATATATATATATATATATATATATATATATTTCAACTTAGACCTCTACTGGTAGTGTAGAGAGATTTATTTTAGATCAGACCTTTGCTATACATAGAGTTTTACCATTTATTAAAGAGGAAAGCATTATTTGCATACTAACTGAAATGAGTGCACTTGTTTATTTTCACATAAAGAATTAAATCTTGGCTGAATATTGGATACTACACGATGAAAACATCTTCAATATTTTTCACAGTTGATTGATATTTTGACTTTATAATCATCAGTGCCGAGAATGCTACTTTGTATAACTGTGTAGTACAAAATGGCAGTAGTATGTTTTGGGCCATTGCAGATACTGGAAATTCCACTCTAATCACAAGGCAAAATAGGTGGCTTGTTTTAGAATTGGTTTACAGGTAACAGTTTAAGCAACAATTGTTAAAATTAAACACTCTAACTACATTTCAAAGGTGTACTAATTTTGAATTATATGCCAAGGGAGGATGTTGGCAAGACATTAGCAGTCTTTGTTTTCCATCGTTATAGGATTATGTTTCTGTAAGATCTGAGAACTGCAGTAAAAGTACTGCAATAGATCATGGTCCTCTCACCTCCACACTGAGACTTTTTGGTGGCGCTTGTTGACCTTTGTATGGTATGGTAGCATGCACAGTGTGAAGTGTAGTGACGCATGCTCAGGACCCAGGCTGTCAGGAAGTTCTCCATGCAGCAGGAGCCAGGACAGCTGCATGCACAGAGGCTTCCAGGCTTCTTCACACATTTCATTTTTGAATTACAATGAAAAATCCAAGCAGTGGTAAAGCTGTGGCTACGGAAGAAGGTTGCTGCCTCCACGGGGAGGAGAAACCCTTGTGGACTTTTGGTTTATTTCTTCAGGGCGCTAGGGAAAAGGAGAAAGTTGAAAGGCTACATCCATTGTCCTGTTGGGAAGGTTCCATACCAGCATCGTAAACTGGTTTGACCCCCATGTGTTCCGATTGCTTCTCCAGCTGCCTTACCAGCCATATCATTACATAGAAAGGCAAGTTGCTCTTTACTTTTAAATATAGAAGTATCTAGGACTGAAGACAGCCCTTGTCTGCATTCCTATTAGCCTTCCGACACACATACTGGGAATATTTCTGCTACCTCTGTTGGTTGTTGGTTGTCAAAAGTGTCAGCGAGCTCTGTTTCCTGATAGCCTGCCAGGCTCCTCGTGTCCCACACCACCATGTTGCTCTGGATGTAGACAGCCTCCAGATGTTTGTTGACTGAATCAGACTTTAGGAATCAGCATACATTAAGTATCTAAACAGTCTTTTGCTGGCATGTTTCCTGTGGCAGCCCTCTTTGGATTTTTTTTTTTTCTCCCTTACTTAACATAGGGTAAAGAAAGAGAATCAGGTCATTCAAAAGAAAAGCAGCCTATTTTAGGCACACTGGGTGTTCTATGTGGTGGTATTTTCCCCCCTCTTACCACAGAGCTTGGCTTTTTAGAGACCTGGAGGGGCTTCCTAGTGTCCTGAAAAGGTAACTCCTATTTTTTCCTCTCACACGGAGTATTTAATATCACCGCTGTCATGTTTTCATGTCAAAGCTGGCATTTGGTAGAACTCAGTATGAAGAGGCCTGGGGAACAGGAGCTCAGAACTGTGCTGCCAAGTAACCCTGGACAGATTGGTTAGTCTTTGGGGGTGTGCACTATGTCTGTCAACTGCACGGCTGGGCCTGCATGAGCATCTTAGGTTTTGTACCTTTGCAGAGTGTGTGACTATGGGATGGCCTTCTGCTTTTTGTTTGTAGCCAGTTGACCTGAAGATGAGAGGGGGTTGCTTAATGACTTATTTTCAGCTGAGAGCATGCTGCTGGTGAGTCAAGGTTTCCTGAGCTCATTTGTGAGGGTTGTAGGTACTTGAGATTGTGACGATTTAAGGATGGCTATGTCTATATCGTTACCTGTATTTATATCAACTGTATCTATATTTGTATAACTCTGTGTCTCTGTGTATGAATGTTTAGTTTTGAGAGTTCATATTAGGAAAATGGACATGAAACTCTTGGTATCTTTATTTTAATTGAGTTCTTAAAGCCACTAAGAGAAAGTCTCAGCTTGTCCCATCTCTCCAGACACCTGCTTTAAACAGTGTTTAGGTACAGTGCATTGTGTATAACATGTTCTTGGTTATTCTGTTATGGCTAGGTTTGTAGAATAGCTTGTAAATTAGTAAGGATTCTGTGCTGACCTCAATGGCCCAAGCTTTGTCATGCTGAATAGCTTTTGAAGGCCAGCTAAGAGCCTGGTCACCAGTTAGATGGTGATTGTGTTTGTCAGTGGGACTAATTACATCCTTGAAATGGCCAGCCTAGGAGGAGAGGTCGCTCTCTCCCAGACTGGGAGGCTCCTGAGTTTTCCTCTTTCTCTCTCCTCTCCTGCCAGAGGCCATGAGAAGGCATCATGGACCTGTTTCTCTTCCCTTCTGCATTGATCATCTAGAGCCCCATGGTCATCAGTCCAGCACTGCCTTTGCAGATCAACCTACCTATAAGTGATCTCCCAGCTGCCACGGAGCAGGAATCTGGGCTTGAATCAGCTAAATGTTAAGTAATCAGGCTGAAGTCAGGGTGTTAGTGTGGCTGCTGTCTTATCTGAGGTTTGGGCCAAACACCTTGGTTTCTTGATGTCAGCAGAAGTTGCCCTCTGTCTTTGTTAGGGTTTCTATTGCTGTGAAGAGACACCTTGACCACGGCAATTTTTTTTTTTTTAACAATAAAGTTAATTTATTCAAATAGTTGACTTAGGCATCTACGATGGTGACTTCAACCTCCACTCCTGGGCAGTTCTTATAAAGGAAAACATTTAACTGGGGCTGGCTTACAGTTCAGATGTTGAATCCATTATCATCACAGACGGAAACGTGGCGGCATGCAGGCAGTCATGGTATTGCAGGAGAGAGAGGTTACTGAGAGTTCTACATCTGGATGCACAGGCAGCAGGAAGAGACATTGAGCCACTGGGCCTGGCTTGAGCATGTGACACCTCAAAGCCCACCCCCAGTGACACACTTCCTCCAACAAGGCCACACCACCTAAAGGTGCCATACCTATGAGCCTGTGGGGTCATTTTCATTCAAACTGCCACAATCCTTAAAAGCTCTTCCCTGCTCCCAGTGCTGGCAGAATGAATGGGTGCTTGGCAGAATGAATGGGTGGTCCATTAGTTGCTGACATCACTTTTAATCATTTGGAACAGCTGGCATATTGTCATTCTTGATCATAATTTTAATTCTTTCACCTAATTTACTAAAATATCTCTTGCAGTAGTAAATAAGGTGCATTGCCTCTTGCATCAAGGGGGACTAAGCTCAAAGGTGACAGATGTCCTCTGTATATGGTCCATGGCTGTAAAAGCAGAGTGCATCATTGGGAGAAGTAATTTAGAGGTATTCCAGATACCTTCTATAGATAACAAGTTCTGAAACTTCTGCTTTAAGGCAGGCGTGGGCTTATCCACACTGCCCTCACCAAGGCTGTAACGTGATGCTGAGGGAGGCCTTGGATATGAGCTGCCAATCATTTTCATCATGGCCCCCATATTCTGCAGATGCATGTGGAGCACACTGCCTCTGTTGGAAATGAGTCATTTTCTCCAGTACACAGAAGGACTCAGTACTGACCCAGCACCAACAGACACACAGCCCCCTTCTGCTGGCCGATGTCAGGAAAGGCTGCCAAAGAAGGGGGGTAATCTCCGAGTAACAGTTCATTATGATAAAAATGTGTCTCCTAGAAAAGAGGATGACAGGGAAGGCTCATTCATGATACCTCAACAGGATGGCTGCCTAAGTAAGACCTGAACAGAGGTAACAGCAATAGACATGCTACTATGAAAAGGGGGGATGTCATAGGCCCCTACTGCTAGAAAGAGCTACAAAGGAATAAAGACTGCCTGGAGAGGGACAATTCACCTTTCCCAGGAGTGGGCCCCTAATGGTTAAACACCAAGTGCTGTGCCCTGCAATCCTATGCATACAAACTACAGTAAACAGACTCACCAGGTTGTATTTATAACTGATGACTAAAGGAAAGAGGCCATGAGTTTGAGAGGAAGTAGGTGTGTATATATGGGAGGGTTTGGAAGGGCTGAGGGAGGAGGGAAATATTATAATTATAGTTTAATTTTTAAAAGTTGCAAACATACATTTGAAAAATAAATGTTAGGAAAGTTTGTGTTCCTATGACCTCTTTCCAAAGTGGAGTCTATGAATTTAGTGTGTTGCATACTAGTTTTGCCTTTTATAACAAGGAAGTTAATAGTTTCTGTTGTAATCCTGCTAGTAAGGACACACTGTACAATGGGTCTGTACACTCATCTCTCACGTCTGTGACTGCTCTGAGCTGTGGCCAGCCATATAAAGCCATGGGTAGCCAGTGAGCATGCTTTTCCCTGTGCTGGGACTTGTCTCCCCTGAGCAGAGGTCCTCCCCCCTGACCCCTCCCCCCCATCTATTGCTGTTGGCCAGTTCTTTCTGACTAGGGAGCACCTGGATTCGTGTGTTTCTTCCTCCTCCTCCCTAAGTCCACACTCCTCCTCCTCCTGGCTTGCGGAGCTTGGAGCTTCTGTCTGTCCTTCAGGGACTGTGGCAGTGCCATATGGACAGAAGCATGTCAGTGACTGTGGCTGTGCCATATGGACAGAAGCATGTCAGGGACTGTGGCAG
>NC_034590.1:143703529-143745792 GCF_900095145.1 Mus pahari | reverse complement strand
CCATATGGACAGAAGCATGTCAGGGACTGTGGCTGTGCCATATGGACAGAAGCATGTCAGTGACTGTGGCAGCACCATATGGACAGAAGCATGTTGGCTTTCTTGTCCTTCTCTCTGATCTGAGCTAGGAAAGTTAACTCAGGGACCTGTCTGTCAATGTCATCTACCCAGAGCCACATGTGCTCCACATAAAGTGACCAATGGTTGCATTCTATTGGGGACAAATGGGATGTTTCCAGGATGTGATGTTTCCATGTGAGAAGAAGAAAACAAACATCCTATTCCTAGTTTGTGACCCTACCTGTTTCACAATTTAAAAACGGATATGAAATACTGTTCTGAGTGATTTCCTCTTAGAACAAACAAACGAACACTGAGCACTTTGCTGAGCACAATCCATTCTTGGGCGATCATGAACACATCTCCAGGATTTGATGAACTCAATCTTGGGCAATAAAGGATTTGTGATTGCTAAGTGTTGAATGTCCCTGTTGCCAAGGCAACACCTTTGTTGGATCAAAGGATGCTGACCATGCCCTTATCACTCCCACACAGACCACAAAGACAGTAAGGGATATTTAATGCTCATTTAGAAATGAAGAAATGAGGCTGGGGGAGGGGTATTCCTGTGATTAGTAAGTGGGAGACTTTTGGACCATTGGGGTTGTGTTGTTTTTATTGTTACTTGTGAGGTACATTTGATAGAGGTTATTTGTAAAGACCCTACAACTAATGAGATTCTTCCACCTGGTAACAGGTAATGGAGACCTACTGGAACACGTGGAGAAGCTAGTGTCTTGCAGGAAGCCAAGATGAGAAGAGTCTTTTTAAAATAATCCGTAAGTAAAATTTTGCTAACTCTTTGGCATTCTTTAAATGACTGCATGAATGGTGCTTAAGATGTCATAGTAAAAGGATAGTGCAATCAAGTGACTTAAGTGTGTAAACATATTTTTAAAAGTCGGTATTAGGGTGAAATGTTGGCCCAGGGGTCGAGAGCACTGGCTGCTCTTCCAGGGGACTCAGATTCAATTCCCAGCACCCACAGGGCGGTTATCACTTGCTGTAACTCCAGCTACTGGGGACCTAAGAGTCTTTTCTGGCCTCTGCAGTCACTGCACGCACATAGTGCACACACAGATGTATGCAGCCACCACACATAAAATTTAAAAAAAAAGATTAAGACAAATTTAAAGTAAATATCTAGAAACTTCAGAGCAGGATTGAAACAGCTGAGAAGGTTGGTTAATGTGTGAAACTTTCTCTGTAGAATATGTCATTTTTAGTTGAGTGTATCAGGTCTGGTGGACAGAACAAGAATGGCAAGTGGCTGGAGGATTCCTTGTCCTAGGTCAGCAGTTAAAGTAGGAATGGCCCCTGGAAAACACAGATAACCTTGCTTTCAGGGGTCCCTAGAGTCCACTTCCTTAGGTAGCTTTTGTAGGCACATAATTAGGAGCAGAATTGCTGGATGAGTAACATTTGATCCGTGGCCTGAGACACTTCCCTCTCCATTGTGTGTTACTATCCCTGGAGAGACGTGACACAAGCTTAGTAGGAAACCAATGACAGATCCTACAGACCAAAGTAAGAACACTATGGAAGTCACACTTTGTGAACCAAAGCATTTATTGGGGTTACCTACAGAGATGTGGCTGAGGGCTTACATATGGGAGCAGGGATGTGTCAAAGGCAGCTACAGCTACATCCCTGAAAGCCCATCGCAGTGTGGTCCATGGTTCTCAAAACATGGGACCCCAGAGCTCTCTGCTTGACTTTCAGGCAACTTGACAATTGCCTGGGCCTCCTCAGCAGCCCTTGCTGCCTGTATAATCTTGGGAGAGGGATGGACCTAGGGCATCCAGTCCATTTCCAGAACTCCTAGGGGCTTCTGAGTTGTTTATTTCCTGAGTTTTAATAAGCTTCTCTCTAGAACTTTGAGTCTTAAAGGGCCTCCTTTACCACCTCCAGTTCTCAGCTGCTTTGGGAGCATGGGCGTCACACAGTGCTATCACTCTGAACCATGGTTAGTTATCTGACGGATACATTTGGCAGGTTTTCAGTTCACTGTGACAGTGGCACTGTAGTGCGTGTGGCAGAGGAGACCTCAGACGATTTAGTCAGGCATTTCTAGATCCACATGCTCTTGTGCTACCTCTGCTCATTCATCTGTGTGGTAGAGCTAATGTGCGCCACAGGTACACAATAGTGCAGGTGCTTTCTGTGGGTTTACTTGGTATTGTGATTTACAATTTATAAGCCTTTCAAAAGATGGGCCAGCTCAAACATGACACCTGTGTGAAAGGATGCTGATAAGTTAAGTATGTGTCAGCACTGTGGCTCTGCCAGGATGGCTTCCAGTGTCTGTGGGCTTCTTGTGTTTATAAACACTTCTACTGTGGTTGATTTTAGCCTATCCCATAGAAGCCACCAAAAGTGGGTTTGAAAGTGACATGCACCCCATTATATGCTTTTCTGTGAATCAGACACAGTCCCAACCAGTACCAGGAAACCAGCTAATGGTAAAATAGTCAGGACATAATTCATTTCAAGTATTCATTATTTTTA
The DNA here is from genome assembly GCF_900095145.1 of Mus pahari. NCBI lineage: Eukaryota > Metazoa > Chordata > Mammalia > Rodentia > Muridae > Mus > Mus pahari. Next base: position 143,743,224 of record NC_034590.1, on the reverse strand, counting down.
TTTTTGGTGTAATTTTTAAAAATGTCAAGTTTATGTAATTTTTAAAGAATTTGTTTTACTCTTGCTTATCTGTCTGGGTGTGTCTGTGTTTGTGCCCATGGAGGCCAGAGGAGGGCTCTGGAGTCCCTGAAGCTGGAATGATAGGCAGGTGTGAGCGCCTGCAGGGGATGCTAGGAACCAAGCTTAGGTCTGCTATGAGGTGCGAGCTGGCACACACACACACACACACACACACACACACACACACACACACACACACGAGGGCTCCTGCTGAAAAGGCACGGCAAAGCCCAGTCCTGTGGTTCCTGTCTTGGCTGGTGACAGCAAGGTTTGGTAAAATCCACATTCTCATGACCACATGGCTTCTGGAGTGCAAGGTCAAGGCTAAGCCTCATTTGGGGCTCAAGCCTCTGTTATCAGGGGTCTCACTGGCATTCTTGAATGCTGAGGTCAGTGATTGGCTGACCCCTGGCATCCCTGTGTCTTCTGGCTGCTCTGTGACAATTCTTGGAGACAGGTCCCAGCAACTCCCTAGCTTTCTCCTTTCTTATCCCTCCCCTTTCTGTGACAGCTCCAGGCTCAAGCAGGCCGAGCACCTTTGTATACTGCATAAGGTTTTGCTCTTGATTCAGAAATTCAGTGTTAATGGAACGTAAATTGCTTCCAGAGAGAAATCAGGTAGATGGCTTCACGTTCACCTTGGCTCAATTATGAACTCTCATAGGGAGTCAGATAGGAAAAGGAGCAGACCAGGACGGGATGGGCAGCGTTTCTTCTGGAAACACTTTCTTTTTCAGTTTCTCTCACTTGCCCTTTAGAAAGGAATAATTGGAGCCTAGAATTGCTAAGTAACCGTGGAGACTGGGCTGGTTGTTTTTATTCTAAGTCTCTGCCACCTAGCTTTCAAAACACTTGTTATTAAGCTGTTAAAAAAAGAAAAAAGAAAAAAACCTGGGATAACCTGAATCAGACTTACATAATCTTAAAACGTTCATTTCTCTTATTTCCTCCTAAAAGGCATTTACAGTCCACAGTGAGCCTGAGGATTAGTGGATTATTCCAAAAATCATTCTTGTCTATTTCATGTGGGAGCTTATGGTTCAAACCAGAGAGAGATCCCTGGAATGTGAATTACCACGCAGGGCTTCCTCAGGACTGGGGGGTCTTTGTAACAGAAAGAAATCACAGGCGTTAACAATAAAGTGTTTCACAGATAAAAGAGTTGATTTGTTTCATTATCTCTCAGGATTGCCCTTCTGTGGTCTCCAAGCATCCCAAGTATCAGTGTACAGTGGCAAGATCTGCTAGGTGTGTGTGATCTTCAGCTGAGCTCCTGTTGCAGCTCTATGGGAATCAGGAGTTTTCTGGGTACTAATAAATGTCTCTATCTAAACTCTGAGAGTTAGTGTTCCTGATGAGAAAGAAGTGCAAAAATGTGGAAGTTATTAAATTAAAAACTCATCAGCTTCGAAGTACTAGTTGAGGCACCCCTGGGAGTTTGGGTCAATCTTGGGATCACATGCCAATGATGGTGAGGATGGAATGAGACAGAATCTGCAAGTTTACATGATCAGCACAAATTCTCACAGAAATGTAGGACTGCTAATTAAAATAAGGTGCTCTAGTTTGCTTCTTGAGAGAGTGTCCCCCCACCCCTTTCCACCCTCAGTAGTTGCTAACATTCTTTGGCTATCACCAGCTCAAATGAGACATTTAGATAAAATAGAAGATCAATCAAGAAGAGTCTGCCTCCCTTCTCTTCTTTAAGCATATGTATAACATTGCCAGTGTCAAGGTATTCTGACCTGTGGGGCCAGCTTCAGGAACCTCAGACCATAATGCATATGCTACCCTCCCATCAAGAAGTAGACAGTGTCCTGCACTTGAGGACAACTCCAGATCAGTACGTTGGGAACTGTCTTGGGATGACTGCCCTTTCCTGCGCACTGGCCTCTGGTTTCAGGTGCCATTGCTTTCCGTTAATCGGGTTAACGGCCTCTTCCTCAGTGTGCACTGCGATCTCGTTCAGTGTGTATAAGGTAGGTGTAAGTGTGTAGTTTTTCACTTAGACAATTTGTATTGACTTGCTCACTTGCTTGTGTACATGCCTTGTCTTTTAATTTCACTGATGACATGTTAATTTATATCTGCTGTCATATAAATTGTTCAACGTACAGTTGCAAACAAAGTTAAGCCCTTCATTAGTGGATTGTTTCCTTTGATTTCTGTTTTTCCCTCTGGTTATTTTCTCACTTTTCCATGATGGGTGATGTGTTAATTAAAGTTCATTATTGGCCTTTGAGATGCCTCTTTCCTTTGTCGTTTTATGGCCTGCGAGAACCAGTTGGTCTTGGCTTATTAATACCTTAATTTGGGTAATTTGGAGTTAACCTCTCCAGACACCCATCTCTTGCCCTGACACCATGTCAGGGATATTTGGTGGACTTTAATATTTCCAGTAACTAGTCCTGGCCTGGTGCGTGAACTCAAGAGCTATAAATGCAGGAGCTATAATTGTTGGTACCAACAGACCAGTTTGGCAGGTAGGTTCCAAACTCAAGAATGTCACACATAGGTGACACCTGTTGCCATGACAACCACATACCTTCCCAGAGTCCACTTCCCACATATACCTGCGAACAGGTTATGTCACAGCCTAAATAAAAGGCAGACCCTTCCCACCTTCAACCCCTTTCCCCTTGTCTTTCTCTCTTTCCTCTCTTTGTCTCTAATAAACCTCTAACACGTGGAACTGCTTTGGCCTGGTGTGGTGTGTCCAGACATGAGCTGCCATTTTAACATTTCAGTAAAAGCTTGTCTCACTACCAGTCTCTGGGTTTGACATGGTACCATTTAGGTTCTGGTTTCTTCAGGACTGAATTCCATGGTTTTCTTAGTTAGGGTTTCTATTGCTGTAATGAAACATCATGGCCAAGCCGGGCTGTGGTGGCACACACCTTTAATCCCAGCACTTGGGAGGCAGAGGCAGGCAGATTTCTGAGTTCGAGGCCAGCCTGGTCTACAGAGTGAGTTCCAGGACAGCCAGAGCTACACAGAGAAACCCTAATAATAAATAAATAAATAAATAAATAAATAAATAAATAAGAAACATCAGGGCCAAAAGCCAGTCAGGGAGGAAAGGGTTTAGACTTACACTTCCAGATCATAGTTCATCATCAGAGGAAGCCAGGACAGGAACTCAAGAAGGGTGGGAACCTAGAGGTAGGAGCTGATGCAGAGGCCATGGACAGGGTGCTGCTTACTGGCTTACTGCTTCCAGTAGCTTGCTCAACCAGCTTTCCTGTAGAACCCAGGACCACCAGCCTGGGAATGGCACCACCCACAGTGGGCTGGGTCCTCCCCCATCAATCACTAATTAAAAATGACCTACAGTAGACTCTCATGGAAGCATTTTTCTCAATGGAGGCTCCCTTCATTCAGATAACTCTGGCTGTGTAAAGTTGGTATGAAAGTAACCTGCGCACTGCTGTTATGTTCCATGACTTCTGACTGCCTCTGTACTATGCTTTCAGAAGACCCGGACCATGGATTTATCTGTTTGCATACTTTGGCTATTTTGAAGATTTGATTTTTATTCTTAATCGTATGTGAATGTCCGTGTGTGCCTGTGCAGGTTTGTGCATGTGAGTGTATGCTTGTGGAAGCCAGACAGGGCATTGGATCCTATGGAGTTTAGAAGCAGTTAAGAGTCACCCAATAGGGATGCTAAGAGTAGAACTCAGGTCTTCTGCAAGAGCAGTAATGCTTATAACAGCTGAGACATCTCTCTAGCCCCCTTATTTTAGTTTTCTTTTTAAAACCATGTTTTATTAGGTAGCCTAAGCTGGCTTTCAAATTGCAGTGGCCCACTGCCCTCAGGCTCCCGAGTACTAAGAATACAGGCATGAACCACCATCCCTCCTTTATCATTAAAGGCATTTCTTAGACCCAAGTCTTGTAAAGTTTTCAAGACAAGAAACCATGTCAACCTCAGACAGGAAGAGGAACATAGAGAACTGTCAGGTTCCTTTCTAAATGGCTGCTTCTTACGTGTGGTGGCTGTGTGGGTGTTGATTTTAATATAATTTTCCATAACAGATACTATAAATAAATCCTTTTGAATGTATTAAATACTCGAGGACCAGTTAAAAAATTCAACATTTTACCGTTTGTACTACTGACTCTAGCCATCTTGTGTATGATGGCAGACCTGACAGTCTCCCCAAAATCAGTATCAATTTTAAAATCTCAATGTTTCTATTAAAACGCTTTAGACTGGGGAATTCAGTATTGGTGGAGTTCGTTTCTTACGAGGGTACTGCTTGCGTGTTCTCGATGTTTTAAATGTTATAAACTATCTTGCAGTGTAGTAGATAAGAGTAAGTCTAAAATCATGTGTACAAGATAAAGGTCCCCACCATAACAAGGTGCACCATAAGTGAATTAAATCGAGCTTGGGTTTTTGTTCTGGATAGAATTCCAGATGCATTTTCTATGTTTTGAATGAAGTCTGAGTACTGTATTAAAAATATTATTGATGTTGAATTCCTGATCAGTCCTGAGTCAAATGAGCTATTAAGAACAGCTCAGAAATGGCAGCATCTATTAGATTCTGGACATGGTGTCAACAGCTAGGTAAAAGTCCACTAACACTAGACCTTTACCGAATGTTTAAAATGCAGCTTATAACCAGGCAGAGAAATGCCTGGATCAGCCTTCACATTAGGTGTAGAGTGGAATTTTCTGCTAGATGCCGATATGTATTCCTGAGTCCCAATTCTAGGAAGTGAACTCACTGTCTTCTTGTGGAATTCACTCCTCCCACTAATCTAACTAGATAATCTGCTTGTAACCAGTATGTCATAGATACATGGCCATGACTAAAAGTTGTAAAAAAAATCTTTGTTGAGATTTTTTTTTTAAAGATTCATTTATTTCATATATGTGAGTAGTACACTGTTGCTGTCTTCAGACACACCAGAAGAGGTCATGAGATCCCCATTACAGATGGTTGTGAGTCACCATGTGGTTGCTGGGAATTGAACTCAGAACCTCTGGAGGAGTAGTCAGTGCTCTTAACCACTGAGCCATCTCTCCAGCCCCTTTGTTGAGAATTTTAAAACTATAACTCTAAAAAGTGGAACAGTCCTCATAGTGGCCGTGATAGTGGTTGAGTGGAAGGTAGATTACAAGGGATCTCTTGACCAGGAAGAGTTCATCGCACATGGGTCCTAAGGCCCAGGGAAGCTGCATCAGGCGTTCCTGTTGCCTGTGATTCTCATTCTGTACATCCATCCATCCCACCTTGATGCATGGCCAATGCTGCGGCAGCTGCTGTGTCTGTTACACACATACTAAAGAATCCTGATTGCCTCTCTTGGTTGTTTATATTTAGAATATTTATCAGTGCCCTTTGTCAGGGATCGCAGCCATGAAACATTTAATTGGATAATAGGGCATCTGGTTTCTGGCATACCTTTTCGGGAATAGTGGCAGTGTTTATTTCCACCTGTCACAAAAGCAGACATGTACTGACACTAATTAAACTTCTGCCTGTATGTGTGGCAATGACTCTAGGTGCTTGCTTTAATACAAATGTCACATGACTTTTGATTAAAGCATTCAAACATCATCTTACGGTATGTGTAAGTAGGTAAACAGAGAAGTATAAACACAATGAGAGATTTATATGAAAGAAGATATCAGTGCTTTGGCAAATCAACAAACGTGTACATGTTTCTTCCTGGAAGGAAGCTAGACTGACTGACTGACTGTCACTCTCTCTTCAGTAGGCTAGTGTTAGGGGAACTGGGAGTTGATGCCACACAATGTTGTGTAAACTTCCCTTCCTTTCATGAAGTACTGGATTTACTTCCTGAGAAGCCCTCTATATTGTTGGAACATGTCATAAAGAACGAAGACATACATTTGACACTTGGGTCCTGTTTGCCAGCTGGTTTAAAAAACTGTAATAGTTGTTTGTTCTTGATACATTAGCCAAGTTTTCTTTTCTCTGTTGTGTTTGTTATATAACGTAAGCAGCATAGGATCAACAACAGTGACTATTTAGGATCTGCTAAGGTCTTAGGGACATAACAACTCTGAGCCTCAGATGCAGTCTTACCTGGTAGGAAAGAGGGTAGGGAGCTCACAGGGAAGGAAGGCACGACTTATGAATGATGTCTGTTCCCCTTGGAGCAAAAGAGAGGACAAGAGGGATCTTTAGGGTTTGGGCAAGTGAAGGAGTTCTGGGAGAAAAAGGCCTAGAGGATCTGCACTGGGAGTTTGGGAAGGTCAGACAGCCCAATGTGGGACAGACATGGCGGTGACTGTGTGCCTAGTGCCCAGGAAAGTGCCCTGAACACAGCAATGGGTTCTCTGTCAATCTAGTGTAGAGGCTGAGTTCCATGGGGTAGAAGCCTGATTCTGAGGGGCTTTTCCCCTTAAACATATATTGGGAAGCTTTGCACTTTGTGTTGTCACTGTAGGTAACAAAGGCCTAGAAATATTTAGCCCTTTCTTCTTGAAAGTCTACCCTAACTATATCAATAGTAGTGGCCTTGGTTCTGGGGCATGAAGGCTGTGGAGAATGTCTTTACATTCTTTGAGCTCTGACTGTAGCTGATGGCATTTAGGAAGGTTTTCTTCTTCCTGGGTGGAACATCTGCTCTAACCGGCAAGCTCGCTATAGCAACCAAGTACTCCCTGGTATATACTATGCTAGTATATAATGCACAACCCACATAGCTCACATAGTACAATCGATAGCAGTAGTTTTCTAAATTAAAAATAAATCAATACTTTTAAAAATACACTTAAACTGGCTGAACATCTCCTGTAAGGAGAAGATTTTCTTCTTTATCACCTCTGAAGTAACAGCTCAGAGATCGAGAGAGGAAAGGCTTCAGACTTGATGACATGCTGAACTTTGACATTTCCCTGTCATGGTGGTGATGTGTCAGAAGGCTCTGGGGGAGGGGCCTTCTACCCAGAATAGCAGCTGGACAGCATCCAACCCCAGGGACTCTGGCCCAAGGGACCAATGTTTGAACCACGAATGGAATTGGTCCAGGCACAATGGGAAAGCTTCCTGTCATGCGTGCTGCTAAGACAGTTGCTAGGATGTGGCGGTGGTGTGCGGAGGCTTCCAGAAGTTAGTTTCAAGGGTTTGGGAGTTAGCTCTATGGAAAGTGTAGGGGAACTTTCACATCAGGCTCTCCTTCATGTTGCTAGATATAAGAAGAAGGCCTATCCTGCTTCTGCCCCTTTGCCCAATTTTGTTTTCTCATTCCAGTTTGTTATTCCCAGTTGAATTGGCAGAGAACCACAGAGAGATGAAGCTGTTCTGGCCAATTGGTAGAGCCCAGGCTAGGCAGGGTGCTTCTCCATTCGTGGTCCAGGGTTCTTAGAAAAGAGCAGCAGTTTCGGAAGGCCCAATCTCATTCAGATCTTGTTGTTAGCTCCCTGTCATTTTGAAGAAATCTTGGGACTGTGGGATGACTGGCTCTAATGATTCACAAGGAGATCTGGGGAAACAGCTCAGCCTGTAAAGAGCTTGCTGTGTTTGCTGTCTGTCCAGAAGGTCTTGAGTTAAAATCCTAGAACACACCTAAAAAAGGCCAAACACTAGAGCCTAGGTTGTCATAAGGGCTTAAGTAAGGGCTCTTGGAGGCCAAGCCTGATAAACCCGAGTTTGATCTCTAGGAAACCGTATGGAGAAAAAAGAGAGCTGACTCCTATATGTTGTCTCTAACTTCCACAGAGGTGCTGTAGTACCTCTGCCCCCCAACAAACAAACAAACAAGCAAAGGAACAAATATTCGGGGGAGCTGGACAAGGTGGTGCACACTTAAATCACAGCACTGCGGAACTGAAGACACATATCCCTGAGACTTCCAACTAACTAGGGAATTCAGGCCAATGAAAGACCTTGTCTCAAAATGCAGACCAACTAAAAAGGGATGTACCTGAGGAAAGACACCCAAGATTTCCCTCTGCCTCCATGCATAAACATACCTATAACCATGCATGGGCTTGTGTCTATGTATATACCATACCATACCATACCATACCATACCATACCATACCATACCATACCGAGACAGACAGACAGACAGACAGGCAGGCAGGCAGAGAGACCAACAGAGAGAGACAGGGGGGCGGGGAGAGTGTGTATTAAACCCAAGAGATCTTCTCTAAACCTAAGAAGTAATAATCTGTACCTTAAAAACAAATTTCTTGAGCTGAAACATGGCTTCTCCATGCAAGCCTGATGACCCAGGTCCAATCCTTGGAGCCACATAAAGGTGGGAAGAGAGAAGACTGCATGAAGCTGGCCTCTGACCTACACACCTGTGCTCAATCACACACACATGCAAGCACACACAGTAATAACCAATAAAACACCTCTCTTCCCATCAGAAACTCCATCGGTATTAGTGATTAATTCACATTTAATAGATCAGGACCCGGGGAATTGAGAGTTCTGCAATCTCCTATAATTTGTCAAATTTCAACTGTTTAAAGTTTCTTTTAAATGTTTTTATTAAAATATGATGTTTAAGCCACAATATCTAGAGAGAATGTTTAATTTATTTGTGTTTAAGTGTATTTAATTTTGTCCTAAATAAAATCATTCCTTTAAGATTCTTTTTTTCCTAGTAATCCTTTTCTTTTAATTATATAATATCAAGTGCAAGAAACTTAAACTATACGCCTATGTTTCTCGTGATTTAAGAGACTCAGAACATACAACACCAACAACTGTTTCAGTTCTAAAAGTCTGTGTACTTTTAGTATAAAAAAATGTTTAATTAAAAGCCAGTTTATTCACTTAAGATTTCTTTCCTTTTCAGTTTATGGGGTGGGACCCCAGGTGTATGTTAAGCCAGTATTCCTCACGCAGCCACATTTAGCCCTGCCTCCCCCCTTAAAAAAGAAAACAAAAACCAACCAAACAAAACCTCTTTAAACATTTGAGTCAGTCTTCCTAGATTGCCCAGGCAAGCCTCCTGCTCCTACCTCTGGACTAACTGGGTCTCTGTCACCAAGCTCTGCCCAGTCTATGACTGTCTACAACCAAGGAGTTCCAGATTCAAGACTCAGCTTGCCTGAGTGTCTGCTCTGCAGAGCATGGTGCTAAGTGCCTTGCATGGAGGGTCACCTATAATCTGGCCACCTCTGTTAGGTGGGAAAGTTCCAGGGCTCATTGCAGATCATTAAATTGCTGGTCAGCTCTCAAGGCTGCTTTGAAGGAGTCTCAGAGCGCTTTGCATCCAGTACAGCCTCACTTCAGGAATTTGTACCAGCAGAAACCCATTAATCCTGGCTTCAGAAAAGTTTCTTAAACTTTAGAACTGCTCAAGTTCTTAAAAGCTTAGACTGGGGTGGGGGCTGTGGAAGGCTGTTAAACTCGTCCCAAATCAAGAAAGGAAGGTTCCGCCTTAACCAACAGTGAAGGCGCTTATTGGTTAGGCTTGCTCGGGGGCTGACTCACTTCATTAGCTGTAGCAGAGGGCCACGCCCTACATTCCAAAAACCCTGTGCAGCCCGAGGCGCGCGGGCCTTGCTCCTGTAGCCCCTTGAGTGTCCTCTGCGCCTGGCTGTGCTTCCCAGAGGTGGTCTGTGGGGACAGCTGGCCACTCCCAACCGCTGGCTGGCTGCACGCAGAGCCCCGCGTAAACTTGTCAGGAACTTTCCAGGAGCTGCCTTTGCGAGGAGAGGTACGTGTGGCTCTTTGTGGGAAGGCAGTTCGTTAAAATATTCTCCGGGGTGATGCGTTGTAGCAGCGCCAGATGGTGGGACTCCAGGAAAAGTAGGCAAGGAGCAAGCCGCGCTTGGCTTCCACAAAGCTCTCTGTGATCACCAGTGGGATTTCCTCCGCCAAGCGATGTCAAGGGAATGGCTTACTAGATGGGCTTCAGTGCTAAACTAGATACTGCCTAGTGGCAGTGCGGTTGCTGGGACTGTGGTTCTGACTCGGTAGGGCAGGCAAGGCAGGCAGATCAACAAATGTGCCAAATGCGGTGTGATGCTACTAGCCTTGAAGTTCCAACCCGCATACAAGTGGTTTCAGTTCGGGGTTGTCGGACTTCCCGAGAGTAGGTTTCTGAAAGGTGAGACTGTATTTACGGCTTGGGTGCTGAGGTTTTTTTTGTTGTTGTTGTTGTTTTTTTAACTTATTTTATTAGATATTTTCTTCATTTACATTAAAAATGCTATCCCGAATGTCCCCTATACCCTCCCCCCCNCCACCCTGCTCCCCTGCCCACCCACTCCCACTTCTTGGCCCTGGCGTCTCCAAACTCACCTCTCCAGCCAAAAAACGTTTCGCAGGAGCTGGTGACTGAGCTCCGTACAAGGTGCCAGGGCAAGCACGTGCTGCCTGTGTTTTCTAGACAGTGTTTACTCTGAAGGCTGCTGCTTCCCTTAGTGCTACAGGGTTATTGCTCTAGTGAAAATAACCACGAATGCATGAGGGTTGCTTTTGTTCTCCTTTCTTTTTGCTGTGTGTTGTTACTTGAGTTGTCCTCAACAGAAATCTGAGCGGTTTTCATGAATGGGGCAAATTTGTATTCTACTTTTAGCCTGTTTGAGTCACTGTGTGTGTTCCTGGGGATACATCCCAAGGTCTCCCCTGTGATGCATCCTGCCAGTTAAGCTAAATCTCAAATATTTGGTCATGTCGGTTTTAAATTTATGTAAAAACAAAGTTGGTAAGCGTCTTTAAAAAAAAATCTGGTCAGCAAATTTATTTGTATTGTGCACATTGATTTTTATTTTATTTCTTGGAGGTGGCCATTGGATCTAGGGCCTCTCATGGAGCTAGATCTCTCAGCCTCCGGGTTACAAGAAAGTTTCTTATCTTGCTGTGGCTTGGGAAGGTGGTGGGCTGGAAAATATCTTTTGATTTTTTTTTTTTTTTAAAGGAAATATACAAACCAACAGAGATGCTATTGGAAGTGGAGTTAGTGTGTACCAGATAGGCAGGCACTCGGCGTTCTGATGGCATAGGCAATAACAGGGTCATTTTAAAACTGACACGTGGTTGAGAATGTGAATTAAGCCAGGAACATTATCTCTGTACTTCTGCATCTACGAAGGTAGACATTTGCTTCCAGTCAGTGGAGCTGACCTTGTTTAGGTCTCTAAAGGAGACTTCTCTAGAAAGAAATCACTTCGAAGTGGAATATTAAGACTACTTGTTGCTGATTGGAGACATTAGTTAGCCTCTGAGCATCCAGCCCCTTCTGCAGGCTGCTGGGCTAATGGTTAAGCCAGCTGTGCTGCCTTACACTGATCCAGTGTCTGGGTGAAAGGTAACAACTGCTGGCGCTTGGAAGGCCCCCTTAGGTGGTGAATGGGAAATGGGAAAATAACTTGTTGACTTTTAAACATCTAAAATCTAAAGGCATAATTAAATCAAGATGGTCCATCTCATCTATTGGTTGTTACAAAGCCTGGACACCTAGGGGTGATCCTTTATCTCAACAATTGAGATAGTTTGCATCACCCCATCCTCCCACTCTACCCACTGATTTTCACAGTGGCTAAGAGGGAGGTGAATTACCCCTGCGTTGTATTTTAAGACTTGGATAGTTACTCTCTTTGTTAGAAGTCACCATCAAGCATTTGTTATTTACCCCTGTGGTTCTAATAGCTGTCAAACAGTGCCAGATTTCCTTATGTGAAATGGTCCCCAGGATAATTTTGGTTTGAAACAGATTTTCCAAGCGATCTAAAAGGTCCTTGGTGCCCCCGTGCCTGAGTCTCAAAGTTCACAGAACAATATATTTACTCAGGAAGCTTGAGGTTTTCAAATATTAACTGAGCAAGCAGGAGACTCTTGATGGGTGGTTTGATTCATGTGGCTGCCTCAGGGCTATCGATCTTTGTTGACTTTTTTTTTTCTTCCGGAAGCTCTTTAGCTCTGAATTTGTGTTTCCTGCTCCTCAGGAAGTGCACACTGGGTCTCTCCAAGTGTGAAGCCAAACACTGGATCCTGGGCTTTCCAGGAGATGCCCTTTCATAAGAGCACACCTGTAACGTTTGATATGCCTGGTGGGAATAGTTTTCAAGTTAGGTTGGTCCTTCGTTTAGTGTGAAACTTGCTTTTTCAAATGATGAGGTAGGGGCCAGAATGACAGCTCCGTGCATACTCACTGGCTGAGAGTACGTACTGTGTTTGTAGAGTTCCTGAGTTCCAGCACCCGTGCCAGGCAGCTTATAACCATCCGTAACTCCATCCCCTGGGAGATCCAGTGCCCCTAGCTTCCAAGGGCATCTGCACTTATGCCCCCATATACATAATTAAGAACAATACAGATAACTTTAAAGGGGGAATAATGAGGGAAAGGACATGGGAGTGGATAAGATTTAATGTTAGAAAATGGGCAAGGTGCAGTGTCTCTCAGCAGAGGTGGCCTTCTGCAAGCACACCGTGATGCAGGAAAACAATGCCACCTTCCTGGAAGACCCACTGGGGCATCTAGTCCAACTCACCCCCACCTCATCACCTTTTCCATCTGTCTTACTTGGAACTCCCCACCTCTCCAGCCAAGAATGCCTTGGCCACCTCCTCTGATCTCTACATCCTAGCTGTTTGAAGTGACAGTTATGCTCCAGGGTGTTGAAAGCGAATACCAGGGCTTGAGGGTGTAGCTCAGGGATAGAGCATTTTCAGAGCACCCATGAGGATTTTAGTCACTCCTTGCACCAAAACAAACAAGCAAGCAACAACAACAACAAACCCACAAGAAAAGAACTCACAAACAGAATATGCCAGTGTGATGGTCTAACTGCATGGGAATAATCTTAGAACAATCACAGTAAAGAAGGATGTCAGAAAGTAGGTTTTCAAAAGCAGGTAGATGGTCAGTTCTAAAGGCATTGGACCAGAGCGTGTGGTGTTGTCTTAACAGAATTGTAAAATATGTTTTTTAAAAGGTGAGTGGGTATCACATAGAAAGGCAGTGATGAGCGCTGGGGTGTTAGCCCATGCCGGTAAGCTTACTCCCTACAAAGCAGAAGCAAGCCCATCTGGAGCTCAGGGCCAGCCAGGGCTTCATGGTGTGACCCTCAGCATCTCAGTATCGGACATGTGCTTGCTAAAGAACTTGTGTTCATTACCTCACTTCTTAATGGAGGCGTCAGGCAGGTATTTCAGGACAATGACATAGGTGTGGCATGTCAGCCTTAGTACACCATTTAAAGTGCCGTGTGTTCTCTATCCAAGAGGGAAAATGTGGGTTGGATAACGCTATGGTTATGTGAGCTGGTCGAGAGGACAGTGGTGTTAGACTGAAGCAGCAATCCTGATGGACATGACTTGATAAAGCTGGGGTGCTCAGATTGCTAGAGGTGGAATATGGAAGATGCTGTTTCCGTAGTTCTTGGATTCACTGCAGCTAACAGTAAAGAACTGGGACTCTGGACCAGGGAACCAGTTCTTGGATGATTTACTGAACACCTTGGGCCTCCATTCCCTTAGTCACAAAACAGAAATAGAAGAATCCTTACCGCATTAGAGGTCAAAGACACTGAAGGATTAAAGTTGAAAATTCTCTGGAGAAGTGCTGCAGAGCTGTAGCCAAACGTCATGCCCTACCCTTGGCGATTCACTGTGGCTGTGGCCGTGGCCTCTTTTGCTTTCACAGGACTGCTCGAGCAAAGGGTAGCTTGTCCTGGGTTTGCATTTAAATCGACATCCAGTGTGCGCAGTGCAGTCTGTAATCATTTGACCAGTGGTTCAAGGACACTGAGCATGCTCACTGTCAAGAAGCTAGTTAAGATGTTGCTTGTTTAATAGAAAGATGTAGATAGGTAGCCTGCACCAAATTCTGTATGTGCCCTCTGGTGTTACATGTGCTTGCCAGTGAAGAGCTATAGCTTGGTTTTAAGAGGAATATGTACTGATTTAGGGTGTAGCAGACTAGTTCCTGAATTTAGTACAGATTTTCTTTGTGCAATTTGGTCAACTGACTGGAGTTCTCCTTAGAGACCAGTGTTACCCTCTAGAGGATATATGATAACGTCTGAACATAGTTTTTGCTGTCGTGACTGGGGATGAGTAGAGCCAAGCATGCTGCTATCCATCTTACAGGCACAGGATGGTTCCATGACAAGGACTGCCCTGTCCAATCTGTCAGTAATACAGGGTTGAAAAATCCCGGCTTCACAGTTGAATGCTTGCTGTGTTTGTGAAATTGGAATAGCTGTTTTTGCTTGGGCAGAATCACCAGCTAGCTGAAAGAATGTTTAGTGAGAAAGCCTTTGAGATTTAGTATGTTCTAAAATCTGCATGTGTCTACAAGGTTGATTTTTTTTTTTTTTTAAATCATTGGTTCCATGGTCAAATAGCATTTGCCCCTTCTCTAGAGGAATCTACGGTAGTGGTTTGGAAATAAGCTAAACCTATACTTGAATCTCTGCTCACCAGTGTAGCTGCTTTGTGGTTTGAATAACCACGTAGTATGGTACAGTCCATACTAGGTTGTCTTGAAATCTTCTCTGCCATTAATCTAAAACTCTTCAATTTAGCCTCTGGCAACTTTTTAAGACAAAGACAAAAAGCAAACATATTCTTTGCTAAAATATAAGAAGTCTAGGCCACTTACTAATAGTCTTCTCTCTTGAAATTTTTTGGCCAGGCTGCCATAGTTTACATCACAGCAGCCTGATCTTCCATATTACTACTAGGGTGGCCCATTGAACCCCCAACCCACCAATGCCCTCTTCAAGCTTTCAACTGCTGTTTTAGTTCAAAACCTCGAAGTCCATGTTCTACCAACAAGCAGCACGGCCAGGCCTGTAGCAGCAGTGCCCCACTTTGTCGTAGTACCAACTTCCATCTTAGTTACTCTTTTATTGCTGTGAAGAGACACCAAGACCAAGGCAACTCTTAGAAAAAAAACATGTAATTGAAGACTTGCTTATAGTTTCAGAGGCTTGGTCCATTATCATCATGGCAGACAACTTGGTGGCACACAGGTGTGGTACTGGAGTAGTTGAATGCTACATCCTGATCTATAGACTGGGAGATGACCACTAGTGACCACTTCCTCCAACCTCCAAATCCTTCTAATCCTTTCAAGTAGCGCCACCCCCTAGTGACCAAGCATTCAAATAAATAAGCCTGGGGGGGGGGTCATTCTTATTCAGACCACCACACAGCAGTATATGATAACATTGTTTGTTTGTCTCCATGAAGAGGATAATGGAATTGGGTAGTGCTTACTAAAATGTGATATTTGGAAAGAGGATGCATAAGAAACATGGCTTTTTAAAAAGCTCACGAGTAAGAAAGAATTCTTAGTTTTATTGCAGAGGGTTTTAAACTTTTTTTTTTCATGTACATGGGTGTTTTGCCTGCATGCATGTCTATGAACCATTTGCATGCAGTGCCTGTAGAAGTCAGCAGAGTGTGTCAGATCCCTTGGACGTGAAATTATAGACAGTGGTCGTCGTTAGCTGCCATGTGGGTGCTAAGAATGGAACTCTGGTCTTTTACTAAAGCAGAATGTGCTCTTAGTGAGCCATCCATTGTCTAGCCTCAGACAGACATAAGCATTTAAGAGAGATGGATGTTTTCTGAGCTGTAGTTTTGACCCGACAGGAAAGGACCAGAATAAACACAGAGGGAAGAAGTAGTTGGGGAGGGGGGGGGTTACTCACAATGGGGAAGGATGCCTTAAGGTTGTGAGGAAAACAAAAGTCACCTGCTTTATTTAAGTCTAGAACTTGCCAAGAGGTGAGCTTGCATGTTTGGGAATTACTCTTCTATAAGTTTGTGTTTGTGGGTAAGCAGTGTAGTTCTCCTCTTTATGTGGTTTCTTAATATATTTCCCAGTGTCTTAAGCTGTAAGCAGCATTCCCAGCCAGGGTACATGCAGAGACATGAGCACTGTCATCCTAAGTTCAGAGGCACTGTGTGGCCACTCTTCTTGGACCCTTCTCTTTGTATCAAACCCCACAGTCCACTCTGTAGTGGCTCGCAGCTTACCTGTAAGAGCATTTACCCATGTAGTTTTTACTTAAGAGTGTGAGTTTTGATAGAGGTCAGATGCTGAGAAATTCACTTGCTGTCTATGTGCAAAGGAGTTTTACAGTTTGTTCTAGATCATAGGAGGATGCTCTATTACCTGCATTGAAAACATGAGTTTTCACACCAAAAGAACCAGATTGTATAATCTTCATGAGGTGAGAATTTTGGTTTCTTTTAAGAAAAACAAAACAAAACAAATATTATGAGAATATGGTTTTGTTTTAATCCCAGGTATGGGATATGGGCTCCCTCAGATTGTCCACAACAGCTGACTATGATTTGTCACATGCTCTATCAGGGCATCATTTTGCCAGCTGCAGATAGTGTCTGTGACTTCGTGATATTTGGAATTCTGGGGACTCTTTTCAGAGTGTATATAAACGTTAGGGTCCCGAGAGGCAGAAATTAGATATCCTGACAGCAAAGATCAAACTTGCCCCAGGAACTCTAAACCCCTAACCAGCAGGAAGTAGTGTCAGTTGCTAATGACAATGATAATGTCAGATACCTCCTTTCCCATCTATCCTTTTTTCTCTCCTATCTAGTGTTAGGAAGGTGAAAAGAAGAGCCCACAAAGTAGCCAAGGACCAGTTAGCATCCTCACATACAGAACTTGAGCCTACCCCAGAAGCAGGGTTAGAATTCACACTCATTTGCCCCAGGAACGATGGCAAGCTGAGGTCATAGCAGCCGTGGAGTGGGTGACATGCTCAATGGGAATGGCTTGGGCATCAGAGCTCACAGCTGAGACCAAGCACTGTGATTGTGTGCACCTTTGGTTCAGTTATCCTTCAGGTTCACTTAGTTCTCTTGATCCGACAGAAGTGTTGGTGGTGTTCCACCTCAAATGGCCTCGTGATGTCTGGAGGTTGGAAAAAACAAAACAAAACAAAACAAAAAAACCCAAACCCTTATTCTCAGAGAATCCTTCTTGCAGGATCATAAACCAGGAGTTTAGTGAGTTTAGTCTAGGTCTTGCCAAGGAGAACTTTGAACTTGGAGATTGCGCTCCTGTAAAAACTGCCAGTGTCTGTGCTTAGGCACTGTGAATGCAGTTGTTGTTGTTTTTCTACTCTCCACATTATGAGACAAGCTAAGAGTAAATAAATAAAAGACTAATGGAATTATAATTTTAGGTAGCACCAATGGTTTTGAGACCTAATGGGTAAGGGTGATTTCTCCATGTTAGGTACATTTTATCCCTTTGTTTTCTTGGATGCAGGACTAGAAATTACCCCATAATGGTAATGCTTCTTGTGTTTGCAGGCTGCATACACGTAGGCAGAGACCAAGGCATCAACTTCTGCAATATTTGCTGTTAATCTCCCAAGTTCTAGATTGCCTAGCCTAAAAAGATGATGATAGATTTCTTTCCATTTTTAGGGAAAGCACTACCCAGAGCAGAGGCAAAACATACTCTAGTCATGGAAGGAGTGAAAGCAGTTAAAACAGAGCAGTGTGTCTCATTACTTACATTGTAGGGCTAGGTATGTTTTAGAGTTTAACACAACAGGATGTGGCTTACATTCTCCCCCACCCCCTCCCCCAAAGCAGTTCTTCCCCATCTCTGGAACTCCTCAAAGCTTCCTTTTCCTGGAACAAGATTGGTTCCTACCACCCTTTGGTGTGTGTGTCCCATACTAGGGCCAAGAGGCAGGTCACTTACCCATATCTGACCTTGGGGGACGAGCTCAATGAAAGAAACTGTAAAAATAAGCCTGCAATGAATGGGTCACAGAGAAGCTGTGGAGTTAAGTGGAAATCCAATGGCTTGTGGCTCTGAAGGGAGCTAGCTGTCAGTAGAAATTAAAAGAGTTAGGACTTAGAATCTGAGGTAGAAGACCAATTTAACAATTTTTTAAAATTTTATTATCTTATGTGTATGAATGTTTTGTCTGCATATATGCATCACATGTGTACAGTGCCCAAGGGACCAGAACATGGGTCATACACCCTGGAACTGGAGTTAGGAATGGTTGTGAGCTACAGCGTGGGTGCTGATAACTAAACCAGGCCCTCTGGAAGAGCATATAATACTGTTAGCTGTCAGGCTATTTCTTCAACCCCAGGAATATAATTTTCAGAGGCCAGTCTGGCCAGTGCATAGAGAAATGATCTTGTCCTAGGGTGCACTATTAGACCTTTGTCAATCTGACTTATGGTGGGCTTGTCCATATGCTTTGGAGTTCAGATCGCTTAGGTAAAAAGCCTGACTTGGAGTGTGGGCTTGCTGCTCTCCCTGAACACCACAGGGTGTATCTTAACCTCGCATGGTGCCATGCCTGGCCATTCAGGTGGACTCCATCATGAATGGCTGCTCCATGCCAAGTATACATCCTTATAGCTGGAGCTTGTCACCCTTGCCAGTCAGCAGGTACCATCGTGACCTGCCTTATAGTTTACGGTTCTCACAGTATTCAGTGGCCATTTTTACCTCAGTGCAACTTGGACTGTGTTTAGCACAGAAAATTAGGGCCCCACCTTGGGCTGTGGTGAATCCAAGAAGACTCCCCTCTAAGCCGGGCTGGCTTCACCTGCCTTGCTTGTCTCCCCCAGGAGTGCCCTTCCTATCCAGTCCTCAACACAGCAATATGATGGCCATCCCAATACTGTTACCTTTTGTTATAACTTAGAAATATTGAGAAGGGAAGACTATCATTAGGTGCCCAGTCACAAAGTACATGAAGGGCTCTGTTCTGTGAGTGACTCACACATGAGTAAGGAAAGCTTTCAAGGCAAGCGAGCAGGCCCTGTCACTTCTCATCTAAATTGTACAAACTACCAATAGCTACAGAAACCCCTGATCAAAGCAACTCATGACTAATGAGTTGCAGAATTTTTAGTGTGGTTTTTGTATTGCTAAACATTCTTGGAAGTGTATGAAATACACTTTGATTTGGTTCTTCAGATCATAGCATGGATCCAATACCTTGAACATTTTAGTTGCCGTGGTAGTTTTAAAGTTTCTTTACATCCTAAGTTCCCACTGCTATACTGAAATGGTCTCTTGTAGTTAACTTCTGTTAATTGTGATTTTTGTATGTTGTGTATTGTCTATTTCTATTTTCTTTCTTTCTTTCTTTCTTTCTTTTCTTTTCTTTCTTTCTTTTCTTTCTTTCTTTCTTTCTTGACAGGGCCCTTATTACTACTATGTCCTAGTTGTCCTGAAAAGCACAGTATAGTCCAGACTGGCCTTGAACTCATGACAATCCTCCTGCCTCTCAAATGCTGGGATTACATATGTGAGCTAAGGCTCATGTGTGAGAAGTCAGTGTGGAGTCTAAAGTGCTGAGCTGCTGGATAATCAGTCCAGGGACCAGAGAGAGATACTTCTTAAAGCCTTAGCTTGTGCTCTAAGGAGCAGACATCTCAGCAGAAAGAGGAATCAGATGCATTTACTTTATGTCCATGGGAAAGTCAGAGATAGGAAGTTGTTTCTTAGCAGTGAGCCAACAAAGAGAATGCCGTTTATATTTTGAACAGGGCTGGGCCTCAAAGTGATGTGCTCTGTGAATTTCATAGGCCTGTAAAGACTCCAGGGGAATCCTCTTAGGAAAAGAGCCAAGGGATGGGCTGGGGTATCTGCGCAGGGACTCCACAGGGAATGTTTTTACCCTGGTTTGAAGAAACAAATAAAAAATCAAAAAACAAAGCAAGCCTTCTAATGTCACCCTTTCCTTAGAGTGTCTACCCACTAGTTTTGGATTCTCATGATTCCATGCCATGTCATTCCTGGGCTGTCACTCTGCCCAGACTCATTCTCTTGAGAACTTAACAAGGTCATCTGATTAAGTCGTGTGCCCGTCCGTGTAGGGTAGTAACATGTTCTTTAGCCAGCAGTGTGCCAAACTCTGACTAAATAAGGGAGTCTCTTTTCTCAGTGAAGTCTTCTCTGTGTAGCTAAACAGTTGGGGGAAGATGAGTCAACTGAGAATTCAGCCTTTAAAGAATGTAGATGTTACCATGGTTAAGTATGAAACGTACCTTGTACGTTTATGTAAACAGAACCCAAATATAGCTAATCTAGTGAGCAGTCACCATGCCTGGGACTGGAAAGGAGTGCCTCTCACAGCTGAGCTCTCTAGATCTTGATTCATACCCCACTGAAGAGGATGTGATCTTGGCACATTGCATAGACAAGAAAGTAATATGGTGCCTTGCTAGTAGAACTTGCTACAAACTACCTTTAGAACTTCCTGAAAATATTTCTTTAGGAGGGCCAAGGATGACAATTCAGAGGGAAAAGGCACCCAGGAAGCATCTTGCTCCAACACTGTTGAAGGCAGGCAGTTTGCTCTGTAAGGACCCTGGAGCCACAAAGTGAGCCAGGAAGTGTAGCTCCTTGCTCTAAAGTGTCTCCAGTGTGGCCTGCCCACAAAACTCAAGCTGACATCATGCCAGCCCACAAGTCTTCACTTGTGGTACCTTCACAAGGTACATAAGCAAACAAACATGTAGGTCAGGTCCCGGATGGGAGTTTGTCAGTCAAGTAGTAAAGGGCGAATTTGTTCCTGAGAGGCAAATAGTCATAGTGTTCCCCGTGACTATTTAGGGGAGAAAGCCAACTGCAGGAACAGGCATGACGCTTTCCCAGCGATCTTCATGCTGACTTTCAGTAGAATACATATGTGCTTCCCTTGTGCTCCCAGGAAGTTTCAGAGATGGCAGCACCAGCATACTGATGAGGATATAATTATTTCATATATCAATAATTAAGTATTGAAATGAGGTAGAAAAGGGGAAAGGATGATGTTAAGTGTGAATGTGTGTTGCAAGAGGTGTGCTATAGTAAAGAAAAAACTAGCATAGATGCAGAGAAAGAAAGAGCGTTTACAAATGCCTATTCAGGCAAATAGGAGACAAATCATAATTGAATAATTAAAGTACAAGAGTGTACATTAAAAGTATTTTAGGTATTCCTCAGTACTGACGCAGGGAGAGAAGGTTCTGTCTCCACAGGACTCCAGTTTTCTTCTGTTCATCCTGGCAGTTGTTTCACATTTCTTAAAACTTCTAGTTTGTTCCTGGCCTGTCCCTGTAGTGACTCAATACTGAGGTCCGATTGAAGATTAAATTTCTGTTTCTTGTTTGCCTCCTAAGCCTTGGGAGGCATTTGGAACAGCTTTTATCAAGTGTCACATGGCCCGGTGACATTTCACATGTCTTGCCTAATGCCTGTGAAGGTACATGACACAGCTGAAGCTGGAGTTGCCTGTGAAACCATTAGAGGATTTTATCTCTCGGAAGAGTTTGATAATACACTCCAGGACTCTGGTTTTATTCACCAGGTAGGTTTTCTGTTTACTCGACTGCATTTCTTGTTGACGTGAGATCCAGCTCCTTCCTCCACAGCTTTGGCCTGCTAGGTTTCTCTGTGGTCTCCTGCATTACAAGACAGTGCAGTGTGTAAGTCAGTGTTCTGTTTGGTATGTTAGACATACCCAGCCTTACTTAACCTTGACTCCCAGTTGTCCTGTCTCCTCTTCCTCGCCTTCTTTTCTCCACTTCTGGGCCCTTCTTAGGTTACCCGAACCTCATTGCAGCCCTGAAGGACCTGATACTCATTAGGTGGATTTGAGGACAGTTCAGATATTAAGGCTTGTTATAAATTCTTTTTAAGTTTTCTGCTTATATTTTAAACTAGATTTTGTCGGAGAACTGCATAAAGCAGAATAGACACGTATAATCTTACATCCTGGTAACAAAGATAACATAAAAAAATAAAAGCAAAACATGTTCGTGGTTAGTACACAAACTTTACCGAAGCTATTAATGAGATGTATAGGCTGCCATCCAATGTGTTAATATACTTGTGGGGTTTTTCCCCAGAAAGGGGAGGGAGTATTTGTGGCATATCACCATTTGCTCTTAATATAAGCATTAAATTTTATCTATAATTATGCAGCTAAGATTTCTATACTTACAGTATTTTGGAGATCTTGTCTAACCACACATGGAAATCTTGGTTTTTGACTTTAGCGATGGTTTGTTATTTCATTAAATGAGTAAAGAGGAAATAATTTCACCTTTGTCTCTTTCTAGCCATTTTAATAGTTGCCAGATTATTCCTATGTATATGCTCAGCTATTAGATTCCTTATATTCTGCCCTATGTATACATTTTGCTGCTAGATTTGTTCATTTAATTCCTGTCAGTAGGGTTTCTGGACCAGAGGTTAAATTAACCTTGCTAGATAAACAGTGCCCAACTGGATTCTAAAAAGGACACCAAATTTTATTTTAAACCGAATCTGCATTTTTAATTTTTGTTCTTGATATACTGGTAATAATTATACTAAGTTATGAACCACAGTAAAGTTGTAAGGTGTCTGTCTGTCTGACTGTTTGAGACAGAGTGTGATCCTGGCTGGCCTGGAACTTACTATATAGACCAGGGTGGCTTCAAACTCAGATATGCCCGACATCCACAGTGACGGGATAAGTGTGTGTACATGCAGTGTGTGTACTCTTTAATATACTCACTACCTTAGATGTTTATCATTCCTTTCCTGTAAGAACACTGGGAATCCTCTCATAGCTATTTTTGAGATTCAATGCAGTATTGTTCACCTTACTTGCATCTTTCCACACCCCCAGCCCTGTAAATCACACAGCGTCAACTGTGGCAGCATGGTAAGTTAGAGGTATTGTCTGTGTCCTTTTGTTTCTTTTTAGTTTCTGTCACTCTTCTTTGTCCCTTTGGTTTTATTTCCATAATCTGGCTCTGCACTTGATTTTCTTCTCCTTCCCTCTCCTCATTTCTCTTTGTCCCTTCCCTGAACATTGTCTGTTACACTGACCTACATAAGACATTTAAAGTGTGAAAAATTACTCTTACTTGATGTACATTGCATTTATTCTGCCTTTGTTCAGGCCTTTTGTTTTCACTAAAACCATTGCATTTATTTTAGTGTTAGGAATATTAGACATCTTTTTTATAACTGAAATTAAAAAAATAAAAGAATGTGGCTGGCTGAGATAAGTTGACCAACCATACTTTGTGCTATTTGAGAGGCAGAGTAATTATACTTTAGGGTTACAGGATATCTACACTGGTCCTTGTCAGTTCTGTATTCACAAAGACCTGTATAGAATCCCATTTACCAAGTCTTTTTCTAAGGAGTGCTCTTCATTGGTGTCCTTCCCTTCCGTTGCTTTGGCCTTTATCAGCTTATTGGCGTTGATGAGCTCTGCATGACTTTGCCTGTTAACATCAGAATGTAGTCACCCTGTGAGATCATCTGTGGGATCAGAAGTTACAGGAAATTCTCACTTCAGTATCCTGAGCCCGTGGACTTTGACCTGGTTCATGAGACATCCTTGGTAGATTGAATGGATTCCTGTGACCAAGAACAAGAGGTGCAGGGCAAAGGTGAGCAAGAATAGAAAGCTTGACTCCAGATTCATTTGGGTCATTTTAAGTCCACTAAATGGATCTCACAGATACAACCCTAGAATGTGCAACATCTCTCTTTGCTGCTGTCTTACCTCCTAGTCAGTTAGCATCTAGACATCTGGGGTGGGCTCCTGAGTAAATGATAGCTTCCTTACCTCACACATGTGGAAACAGAATATACAAACAGTTCACTTATATCTAGTGTTGATGGAACCTGTACTATGTTCACAATAACTCTCCAGGCGGCTAGTGATGGCTATTCTCTTGTGAGTAGTATTAGAAAGATATTTCATATTAAGAGAAAAAAATCTGACTCTCATGGATTTCTCTCCAGATTTCTTCCGTGAACAAATTTAAAAGGATTCTAATGAATAAAAATTGAACTTAAAATGTTTTGTTGCATTTTATATAAACTAAGCTTCAATCTAAATTCCAAGAAAATAGTAAGTTAATTCTTGATTACTCACACAACTGAGCAGATTTTAAATATTTTTGACCATTCAAAACTTATAGGCATACCATGATACAGTAATACTTATAGGCATACCATGCTATAGTACTTACTTGGTTTGGCATATAATAATTTCTCAAATATTGATAACCTAATTTCTAGTAGAATTATGGTCTCCTTTTTTTCCTGTAGACCTGTGAGTTACTAGCACTGTTTACTATTACAGTTTTCAGAAGGCAACTGGCTCAATAATATTTAGCAAAATTAAACCCACAATTGGAAAAATATGTTGAATTTTCTGAATGTTGATGCTCCAAGACTGACTTCCATTACTGGTGAGTGACTTTTAGCCCAGCAAGAACATCTGAATGCTGGGACACTGGAGAACAGGCTTGGTACTCAGAAGTACCACGGTGTTTGTCAAGCGCACATCTCAGGGCACAGTTGGGCGACCATGTTTGAATGATGCTGCTAATTAAGCCCTGACCAGACAATTTTGCTACATTTTGGTTGTGCTAGTCTTTTCTAAACAGTATATTGTCGTGAAAGATAAAATGGAGATATTTAAACTATGTCACTGACAAGGGAAGGATCACAAATGGCTTCTGCTGTCCAACAGTTTTGTTTCAGTTTGATCCATATCACATCTTTGGCTTCTAACTTGTTAACCAAGTTGAATAAATAAGGCTGGCAGAAATTTACTTGGTTATTTTCCTTTGGCATTTTGCACAGGAGGATAAATGAGTATGGTAGTGGGATCTACTTAGAAAAAAAAAAAAAAAAACAAAAGAGTTTCTGGAAATAGTTTCCAGGATTTATTATACTAAGACAGACCTAAGGGTAAGCAACCTTTGTGGCAAACCAGGTGTCCCTGGAGCAAATGAAACAGAATTGTGTTATCAGTTGTGGCAAATGTAAAATGTATAAACTGACAGCTATTTTTGTGAGGCGTGTCTCTGGTTATCACTCAGAAAGAAAACCCAACGCAGCAAATGTGTCTGTCATTCATTTCTGTACAGGTTTGTAGGTCTGGAGAGGCAGCTCGGTGGATAAAATACTTGCAACAGAAGCATAAGGACCTGAGTTTGGATCCTGAGTACCACATAAAAGCCAGGCCCCTGCAATCTAGCATTCCGAGATGGGGACAGAAGGACCCTGGGGGCTCGCTGGCCAGGCAGTTGAGCCAAAATGGTGAGCTCCAGCTTCAGTAACAAGATATTGTCTGAAAAATAAGGCAAAGAAATGACCTCGGGCTGCACATACATACACTGACCCATGATGTACATGTACAAACACTAGTAAGATAAAATAGTTTCTCAAATTGTGCAAATTAAGAGGAAATATTTTCCAGCTTGTCAAAGTTGAAAGCGCCTCTTACATCACCAGTAAGAGAAAGGGCCCAATTTAGAGCATGAAGCCTTTCAGTGAGGTAGAAGACAATTTTCCCCCATCGCTGTCCCAAATGTCAGATAATTGACCCTGGTTTATGTTGTGTGTTTCTAGTTGAAGCTAGAAATCCCACTGAGGTCAATTATTAGCTATAAGTGTTTCTAACACAGCATTTGGGTTTCAGGAGTCTCACCATTGGTCAGATAAAACGTGTTAATTATTGTTATCATGAGGCAGCACAGTTGCTGGGCAGCAGCATTAGGACTTGGTCACAACACATTGAGCTGTACCTCCCAGGAGCTTCCTGCCCAGGCACCCTCTGGCCTTGGTGTGGCCCATAGGGAGTTCGATTACATCAAACTTGGCCATAAGGTAGAATCTGAGGACATTTGTTATTTCTCAGTATATTCTGCTTAACACTGACCCTGAATGCACTTGGGGTAGGGTAACTTAATGTCTGTAGTTTTAACATAACTAATTTTGCCCTCATAAAATTACGATTTTTATGTCGGATTTTTACTGATAAGATGTGCTAGGCGTCTTTTGTATGTGGCATGCTTTCTCTTTATGGCTTCGGTACCATGACCCTCATTAGCAAAGGCTACTGTAGTTCAGAGTAGTTGAGCAATTTGTCCCAGATCTTAAGGCAAGTAAGTTGAGGAGCTAATGCTAAAGTCTAGGTAGCCTGGTTCCAGAATCTCATGGCCTCTGTACTTACCACCCTTTCCCAGAGGAAAGAATGGACAGCTACAATAAGTAAACATGAAAACCATGCAAAGACTCTAGAAGTGCCACCCAGCAATAGCAACTGTCTTAGCAATGTGATGTCCACATTCCTTCTTTGAACTTTGATCGAGACTCTTGAAACCTGTCTTTCCAAATATATATGATTGCTTCTCTATACGCTTCTCATGCATCTTACTATATAATCATTGTTTGGCTCCGAAATTTTCATTTGTTATTACCTCCTGAGTATATGTGTCACGGGTGTAATATAACACAGTGTTTTATTGATTACTTCATGTGGACCTTTCTTTGAATGGCAAGACTTATTTCATATGTCATTTACCTTGATTTATTTTGTGAAAGTGCTAATTAATCCTCTCCTGAAATGTAAGCTGTTAGGAAGAACAAAGATAATAAATTTACTGTCCCTTGGTCTCTACATTCTCCTTGCTTCTCCACCCCTCCTTTGATCAAGAACTCAGTAGGTGCTGCCTTTACGAGCACCACACTACCTAAACAGCAAGAACTTGCTAGAATGTGACCTTGCACAAAATACTACTGAAACATTCTTGGTTGTGACAAACCAAGTCTGTTTTTAATGTGAAGTAGTTACCTCAATTTACTTAGAAAAGTTTCACAACCCATTTGTACTCATCTCTGTAGATTCATAAAAGAATACATTTACAAATACTTACTTTATGTGTAAAAGTGTTTGCACACATGTGTGTGCACCACATGTGTGCTTGGTGCCCATGGAGATGAAAAGAGGATATGAAATCCCATGGAGCTGGTGATGCATCTGGTTGTGTGCTGTTCTATGGGTTCTGGGAGCCAAACCTATGTTATCTGTAAGAGCAGGGCGTGCTCTGAACCATTGGTTCATCTCTCTATCCCCTTAACATTTTTAGTTATTATTCTATTGTTATTACAAACCATTTTAGATTAATGACTAATAACAGTGTATCTACATAGGCAGTTGTAGACTCTCCCGCTCCATTGTCTCACATTTCTGTATGAGAGGCAGCCAGGCTTTCGGGCGGGGCGTCTTGGCAGCCCTGTGAGCATTTGGGTGTGTGCTCTCTGCATGTGCAACTCTGCCTGGACTCTGATTCTCCTTGGTCTGCTTTGGGATTTTTTTTTTCTAAACAGTGTACATATATTTATTCTTAATTGCCACTTTAAATGAATAATTGCCACTTTCCAAAGACCTCTGCTTTTGAAGAAGTTAAGGGAAAGCAGAGAATTAACCAAACAAGCCCTTCTGCCTCTTTTATTACTGAGAGAAAAAACATCAACGGATGATTACATTTTTTTTTTTTTTTGTGCTAAATACTTTTTGAGCTCCCAGGAACATGCCAGAAAAGGAGTGTAGAGCTTCGGTAATGATGGCTTTGTCCCATGCACCTTTCTTTATAGCCTCTTGGAGTGTGCTGCTTTGGGAGCCACTGGGGAATAGGGAAACAGCCACTTTTAAGCTACTCTTTGGATGCTGTTATTTTGTTGTTGTTGTTGTTGTTGTTTAGCTTATTTTTAGTTATGTATATGGGTATTTGGCTTGCATGTATTTCTTTTTTTTTTTTTTTTTGCGTGTATTTCTGTGCACCACTTGTGTACAGTGTCCATGGAGGTCAGGAAAGGGCCTTGGCTTTCCAACACTGGAGTTGTAAATGGTTGTGAGTTTCCATGTCGGTGCTGGGAATCGAACTCTGGTCTTGTGAAAAAGTAGACAGTGCTCTTAACCACTGAACGATCGATCTCGCTAGACTTTTTAAACTACTTTCATTCACTTCTTAAAGAGAGTCTTTGGGTACAGACACTAAGGGAAGGAAGACATGAAAAAGAGAAGTCTTTGGAGAGCGGACTCAACTGTGCGTGAGGAGCTGGTGTTGTGGTTTGAAAAAGAAAGCTCTCTTGGGTTCATAGATTTGAATATTTGGTGGCCAGGGAATGGTGCTATTTGAAAGAATTAGGAGGTGTGGCCTTGTTGAAGAAAGTGTGGCAATGAAGGTGGGTTTTGAGGTTTCAGAAGCACAAGCCAGGCCCAGTGTCTCTTCTTGCTGCCTTCAGTTCTAGATGTAGAACTGTCAACCCCTTCTCCAGCATGATGTCTGCCGGTGTCCTACCGTGTCTCCTGCTATAACAATAACGGACTAAGCCTCTGAAGCTGTAAGCGAACCTCAAGTAAATGCTTTCTTTATAAGAGTTGTCATGGCCGTGATGTCATGTTCAAGGTGTCTCTTCACAGAGATCCAACGCTGCCTGAGACAGTTGGCTTGTATAAGTAGTAGTAGTTTTCTGAGCACCAGCGATGCCTGGGTTGCACTCCACGGCTTGTGGTACTACCACCTGTAGCATCTTGTGAGGCGGGTGTGGCGGTACTTGTATTTTTATAGCCAAAGAAAAATCATCAGAGAGCTATGTTAATTTACCAAAGTCACAGTGAGGTCTGAGTTTAGTTCCTTTTGCTGCATAACTCATTTTTCTTAAGACCAGCTTGCTCATTACTTTTCCTAGTCCCGGAATCACACCCTTTCCACACACACCTGAAGTTTTCTTCTTCGCTTCGCATATTCTTGGCCTGTTAACCACTTCAGATGCTGAACACCGGGCTTCCGGGAGACAAGCATCCTGGGGAAGAGAAACGTGGTGGTACCAGTCAGTCTTTGCTGTGCTCTGTCCAGCTCGTAGCTGACAAGTCCCAGACTTCAAGAGGCAAGGGACTGCATAAGGATGAGAGGGTAACAGAAGTGCGAGTCACCAGAGGTAGGACCCCAGCCCTATCCAAAGGGACTCCTATGACATGCAGACTGCTAGAGAGATGGCTAGTGAGGACAGGTAAGACTCTGTGGAAACAAAGTTTTGTTAGTGTTGATACTGTTCAGTAACAATAATAGTAATAATAATAGTAATAAGTAATAGTAGTAGAACCCTTTATTCTTGCAGAGGACCCAGGCTAGCTTCCCGACACAGGGTGACTCACAGTTACCTGGAACTCCAGTGGGACCTTCTGTCACCTTCACAGGCACCCGCATTGCATACATGTAGTGCCCATGCATACATTTGAGACCCGCAGACAGATGTACAAATAAAGATCCTTTTTTAAAGAAGGGCAGAAAATGCAGTGGGAAGGAACCTCGGCCTTGTTTTGTTCATCTCTGCAGCAGAGTTGAGATCCACAGTTGGATGATAAATCACTCAAGACTGAAAATAGTAGAGTTATACCTACCCCAGCCATTAGACGCAACGAGGGGACTCATCACGGTACAGCATTCCATTTCTTTCTTTCTTATATAGAGGGGATGCATGCAGAACAGCTTACTGGAGTTGGTTCTCTCCTTGCTCTGTATGGGCCCTGGGAATTGACCTAAGATCATTAGGGGTTTTTTGTACGTAGTAAGTTTATAGTAAGTACCTTTACCCACGGAGCCATCTCATTGGCCAAAGTATGCAAAACTAAATTTTAAAAATTAATAAACCTTGTTATTTTCTCAGCTTCATGCATAGTGTCATGGGACTTTATCTGAACTGGGCTCTGATTTGTGCCTGCTATGGCTACTCTCATCCTGGAACCACACCCGTGTTTCACTGACAGCATCCTATCCTTCATTCTTTAAAGTGGTGCCAGAAAGTAAAAACCTTCAGAAGCAGCCAACTGCCAAGTTCTTGGAGGTTTTAAAGCCATGTTTCCTTTTAAAATAATGATGTCGTCTCAAATACTGGTTTGGTAGCATTCTTCTCTCACCTGATTGTCCTTATCGAGCCCCACTAAAACATTCAATTTAATTTTATAGAATTAACAGCTCATTTTCCCCCTCATATTTGCATTTTATTAGTTAATAACTTAATTAAACCCTGTAATAGCAGAAACCAGTACAACCTGAGTGAACAGGTTTAGAAGCAAACACAACTGCGTCCTGGTAAATGTTGCTCAACAATACGGGATGGGCATTGCCAGGCATCTCACACTACTGACAATGAGTGATGAATGGCTTACTCATCTGCTTGTATTCCCGTATGTTACAGAGAGAGGAATTAATCCAAGCTGAAGATTAAGTAGAAGATGAATAGTAAGACAAGCATGAGCTGTAGTGGTTTAATAACTGTTTGGAGGAGTTATATAAGTCAATGACATATCTCAGAGACCCCAACAACTTAACTTGAATTTACTCTGAATTGTGTATAAAGTGTGAAGGGTACGATCCTGGTTAGTTTTATGTCAACTTGACACAAGCTAGAGTCATGTGAAAGAGAACCCCGATTGAGAAAATGCCTTCATTAGATCCAGCTGCAAGACATCTTCTTAATTAGTAATTGATGAGGGAGGATCCAGCCCGTTATGGATCTTGGTATCCCTGGACTGGGGATGCTGAGTTCTGTAAGAAAGTTGGCTGAGGAAGCCATGTGGAGCAAGCCAGGAAGCAGCAGCGCCATTCTGTGGCCTCTTCCTCAGCCCTAGCCTTCAGTCTCCTGCTTTGTTTGTGTTCCTATCCTGGCTTCTTTCAATGGAAGCCAAACTTTCCTCCCTAGCTTGCTTTTGGTCATCATGTGTCATCGTAAAAATAGAAACCCGAAGTAAGGCAGAAATTGGTACCAGCATCGTGAGGTATTGGTTTGAAAGACCTGACCATGTTTTGAGGAAGGATTGTAAGAAGGTCTTTGGATCTTTGGTCTAGAAAAGCTGTTGAGTGTTGAGAGCTCAGTGGGAGGTTCTGTGGGAGCCTGAAAGATAAGAATGTTGATAACAGTGCAGGCCTGGCTTATGAGGTTTCAGAGACACTGGAGACACCTCTGGGCCTTTTGTGTGAAGAATCTGTGGTATTTGGTCAGCTGGAGTGGCAGAGTCTGCTGTGATTAACCACTCCAGCGAACCACTGAAATGATGAAACCTTTGCTTTGCCAGAAAAGGTACTAACGGCAACAGTAAGCCATTGATTGATTAGTCTGTTTCCTGGTACTGTATTGAAATACTAGGGCACACTCCTTAGTAACAAAAGGATCATTTACTTCCCAGTTTTGAAGGGTGGAAACAAGATCAGCAGCCCCATGAGCTGGGTGCCTGCTCAGGGCCTTCAGGAATGAGGAACCTGCGCAAACTGAAGAGTTCCCATGGAGAGACAATGAGCTCGACAGGAATTAGTGTGGGGTTTCCCTTAGAAAAGCTCAGTCTGTGCCAGGCTCACTTTAGGTTCTGCCAGAATCACCTAACTACTTTTCCAGCACAGTGCTCTCAGGAACTCAAGGATCTCACTGTATGCTATACCTTTTAAAGGTCCATGTCCCTTCCCAACATCACAGTAGGGACCAAACTCCCAGCACATAAACCCCTGTGTGTCAGATTAGTACCATGAAAGGGTTTTGTTTTGTCTGGGTTTGGGAGGGGCTGTAATCACAAGAATGTAGGTTTGTGGTAGAAAGGAGAGGCAGAAAGAGTTTCTTCTCGTCCCAGAGTTTGTAACATCTGGACAGTGGAGTAAGTGTGTTACATGCATGCTAACTCAGGTGCCACCAGACAGCTCCACTAAGCTCTTCGTGGTAGATGAAAAACGATAAAGTAGTCTGTGCAAATTGATTAGAAGACAGGCTTCATGATACCGGGTTGTTGCAGGACTTACTTTAAGACACAGTCACAGTCATTGAACACCAGTGTTTTCTTCATCAAGCCTTCCTATCAGATTGGTTGCTAACAGTGTGACACTGACAAAGCAGAGAATTACATAGAATGGTTCTTCAAGATTGATTCATACAAAGGAAGGGGTAACTGTATGGCAGAGTGTGCTTGGCTTCCTAATGCACATTTAGTTAATATAACCGCAGACTTACTTAGTTTCCTTTCCATTCTATAATGTCTGGCTCCAGAATTTGTACAGATATGTTTAAAGAACACAAAGACAGCCTTTGGGAAGGCTGAGTAATTGAGTTGAGTTTCTGGTTGGTAGCAACCCTGCCTTGTCATGTGCTGAGGATGCATGTGTAGTTTTAGCCTGGAGTGCATGTGACGCCATTCTGTGCATTGTCATCCTGGAATCCAAGTCTCCTAACATGGGAATCCACGGGGCTTCTGATGGAGGGTGAGTTTCAGGCTCAGGCCCTTCAGGGGTCAGCACTGAGTCCTTAGATACAATCTGTTGACTAGATTTGGCCCACCAGATAGTGGAGGGATTTCTGGTAGCCAGAAGCAAAATGAAAGACCTCACAAGGTACACTTATCTAGGAGATGGGGATGGATCAGCTTCCAAGCAAAACAAGTTTCTCTTCAAAACTCAGAGGAAAGATGTCACAGGGATTGGAAACTACTTTCTCTTTCAGCAAAGTATTGGGTCACATGTGGCTTTCCTTGTCTTTTAGTAGAGTCTGTGGAGATAGGATGTCTCTCCAAACATTTGAGTAATGAGGACCTTGCTCCAGGAAGATGGGCTGAGCATAGTGTCCCTTATAAGATCAAAGGAGTCCTCATTTGGGGAATAGACCTTTAGCATCTGACCAGAAAAGTCTTGGTTACTTGTGACAACATAATACATTTTAAAATTTCTCTCTCTCTCTCTCTCTCTCTCTCTCTCTCTCTCTCTCTCTCTCTCTCTCTCTGTGTGTGTGTGTGTGTGTGTGTGTTTATACACAGTGCTTCTGAGTCTAGACAAGTGCATGCAAATGGTTAGAGGAAAACTTGAATGACAGTTCTCTTCCCTTTTCTTTCTTTTGTTTTTTTTTTTTTTGAGATAGGGTCCCTCTAAAGCCCAGGCCGTCCTGGAACTTGCTGTATGAACCAGGCTGGTCTTGAACTCAGATATCTGCCTGCATCTGTCTCCCAAGGGATAAGATTAATGGCCACAACCACCTGTCCATTTTTCTCCTTTTGTCACGTGGGTCATAGGGATCGAACTCAGGTCGTCGGGCTTGGCAGCAGTTACCTTTATCCTCTAAGCCATCTCACCAGCTCTCTCATCTATAGTTTACTGAGACAACCTCTTGAGGTTTTGAGAGAAAGGTGTCAGAAAAGGGCCCAAAGGATCCCTTGATAAGCTCTACTGATTGGTCTCAGTATTCAGGGCCTTTATCAAGCCTGCTGATCAACTGGGTGACAGATCAGTGACCTATGAAATGGAATTTCTCCTTCCTGGCCCGCCTCCTTATCTGTCATTGCGATGTTGCTGAGATGTTTCCAGGCTGCCTCTGGAGCTGGACAAGAAGGAAGGAGTGAAAAGCTGTAAGTTGGGTAAGAAAATGACAATTTAAGATTTAGTGTGTACTCCTTGATCAACAGCTAGAGTGCCGCATCTGTGCCTCATGCCTCTGTGTTTTCAGCATGTATGACACAGGCACCTTGCCTATGGGGTTTGATCTTCTCACCTCTCTTTTCTCTTTTCACTGTTGTCTGACCTGCTTTGTTTAGTTTGAGGAAGTGGATGTGGGTGAGAGTTGGTCTGGGCCATGCTGACTTGTGTACACTTCCAGAATTGTGACTCGCTGTGATCAAAGTTTGTTGTGTGAATGGCTGGAGCCAAGGGAGTAGTTCCGAGGGTTAGATGCCCGAGGTTTGGTGGAGGGAACATTGGCTTCCTGTGATGATGGCTCATTTGCTTAGTGGCACTAGAGAAGCGCTGGCTTACTTTGTGCGGTCATCTCCCCTCTAGGTCCTGTGGCTAATTTTCTTAACATTTTCTAGCACTTTATGTGCATGTGTATATGTTATTTTCAATAAAATTGAGGAGAAGACAGATACAATTCCAGTATACCAGTTTTAAATCATGCTTAAGGATTCTAATGCTCTTGGAACAATAGGGGACCAATAGATCATGAAAGACTAGACAGAACTTATATGATGACAGTTTGTAAACGTCAGGTAGTAAAATAAGTCTGAGATCTTTATTTTGCAGTATTGGCGCAAATGTTCTGTGATTCCTCTTCTCTCTCCTGATTCCTGTGATTTTTCTTCTTGCCTCCTCGGTCTGAAGGAGACAGTACTTCAAAGGAAATCTTAGATAGCGTACCATTTCACCCTAGTAATTTACTGTAATCGCTGTTCAATTATTTACTTTTGTCAGTTGACTTTTCCTGTTCTTTAATTCTGAAATGACACTTGGACTGTGGCCTGGTCATGGTATGGAAGTGCACTTTCTGCCATCTGTATCCTGGTCCTGGATGGAGACTCCCAACCATCAAATCATTTTATTGATACTTTATAACTGTAATTTTGCTACTGTTATGAATCTTGTGTTGTCTGACATTTCAGGTTGCTGCTGGAAAAGGGTCATTTGACCCCCAGAAGGGTTGTGACCCACAGGTTGAGAACCCCTGCTCTCAGTGGACATCACCAGCTCCATTTTGGTTAGTTGTTTTGTATTGAGATTGTCTCATTTTGTAGACCAGGTTGGTCTTGAACTCACCATGTAGCCCAGGATGACATCAACCTTACAGCAACTCTGCCTCAGTCTTGAAACTGCTTGGATTTCATTTTGGGGCATTCACCAGGAAATTGTCTGTCTTACAAATTCATCATTTATCAATTTACTATCTCCTGGTACTGTGATGAGCCATGCAGTATTTCATTTTTTTAAAAGATTTCTCTATATTTCTTAATCAGGGCTCACAGTAGCTGTGCAAGGATGGAAAGTATTAAAATAGCATCCTTATAAATCAGAGAGCAGTGGGAGTTATGGGACAGAAGTGGGGTGCCAGTGCTTTAGGTCTCTCCACCCCCTTCCCTCACCCCCATATGTACTGTTTCCTGATGGGCTTTGCACTGTTTGGGCAGTGTTTGGGAATTGCAATGTGCTCTTTCCTCTGAATCTTATGCTTGTTGTATCTGATACTGAGGAAATTCCAAGCGCCTGACCAGGGTCTGGAGATGGCTCAGGGAAGCCCACACTTAACGGTACCCATCCCATGTCACAGGGTAGCAAGCACAGCCCCTCGTGGGACCAGTCGATACCATCACAGACTCTCCCATGTCACCGGTTTCTGCCACTCTCTGTTAACTAGCCCAAAGGCAGACTATGATCATAGTTAGGGCCTTTGCCTTGGTGTCCCCATTATTGTTGTAACAGAGTGGAATTTGAGCCCGAATGTCTGAAAAAGGAGTTTTGACATTCTTTTTACTCTTGTATTATTTTGTTGCTCACACCTGACTTTGTGATTGGTTTCAAAGTGAGTAATTGTAAAGCAGATGAAAAACACAACACCTCTGAAGAGTACAGCGGAAGATGTTTGCTTGCTGTGCGTCTGCTGCGTGTTAAGGGCTGCAGTGATAACAGGCACACCAAGCAAAAGGCTCTGAAAGTGATCATAACCTGCCTTCGGGTAGTTGCAGGCAGTGGTAGGAAAGCTGTCTGTGGTAGAAAGCAGACATTCAGCTTCTGCCTCATGTGTTTAAAGTGCTAGAAACCCAGCGTGAATGCCTTCACGTTCCTAAGCTCTTACTATCCAGCTGTTTATCCAAAGAAAACGCTGGAGTAAGTTGAGAGATGTGATGTTGCTTCTTGACTGCCCCAGCCAGCTTACTGGGGCTCTACCCACTGGTGTCAGTCCTGGGAGCAAGAATATCATGGCGTCTGGAACAGAAGAACACTATTCACAACATGATGAATGTAGTTAATATCTTGCCAAGGATACCCACTCTAGTGACCTACTTGTTCCAGTTAGGCCCTACTTTTGAACTTTCTGAACACCCCCACCCCACCCCCCAAAAATAGCTATACAAGCTAGAGAATACATCTGCAAACCACGAGCCCATTCGGAAGGTTCCAGATCAAACTACAGTACCACTCCATCTAACATTATTTTGGCTCATCTATAAAAATAAGTCACTCAAAAAGTAATAGTAATATGTATGATGGCATAGAGCAGCCATAAGCTATAGTTGCTGGTGGTTTTCCGTATTTTTATACATCAGTCATTTTTATAGTTTGCTTTTATAGTATGCTGAACAGAAGAGGACACAAGAAGGTAAAACAGACTTTGCTGTCCCGTGGTTGGTGGCAGGAATTGATAGAAAGGTCATTGAACCCAAGACTACCCAACTCCAAAACTTTTATCTCGTTCCTTATTTTCCATAATAATATGTATAGAAATAACTTCCAGTTAAAAAGTGAAATCATGGAGTCCATATGAGCATCATAAAATAGTACGTACAATGGCAGCTGACCAGCATGTACTGCTTGCTAGGATAACTAAGTAGGGACATGTTTCACTTCTGGATACTCTAGTCTGAGTACGTGACCCTAGTGGAATCAGGAGAAGACTTGATGGGCCCAACTGACAGAGATTCTACAGAATACTGTGTTTTTAAGACTTGCCCAGGTCTTAAGAAACAAGAAAAGAAAGAGAAACCTGGTGGGGAGGGTAAGGAGATGCAAAACTAACTGTTGACAAGGACAGGGTAAGCAAGCACAGAGGATGTAAGGAGACTGAAAAAACAAGGGCTCTCCAGCCCTTGTTGAGACGCTGGTGTTCAGTTCCTGGTTTTAGTCATTGTGCCCTGGTTCTCTTAAGTTGACACAAAGCTAAAGAAGGGTATAACTCAGTTTTCTGTACTACTCTTGCAACTTTAAGAACATTATTTTCAGAACAACAGGGAGAAGTAATGGAAAGCCCTCAGTGGTATAATATTACTCAGTTGTTTTCTGATTCGCTAACAAAAGTCTCAGCTTTGAGACTTAGTAACTGAAATCTTTCAAACGTGTAGTCACCTGGGAAGAAAGAATGTTTAGCCAAATGTTGAAGAGGTGAGTCCCAGTCCACCCCTACTACTGTAAAAATGCCATACAGAACAGGAATGTCTGCTCATCCTCAGGGTAGAAAAGTTGAAGGCTAGCTCAGTGGCCAGTGCAGCATCTTCTTCAGAGGCTATTAGCACCAGGCCCTTTTGGGGTAGAAGGGGACAAGGGCCCTCCTGGGTCTTGTTTTTTTGTATGGACACTGGTCCCATCTGTGAGGGTTCTATCATGATGACCTCCAAAAGCCCCACCCCATTACACAGTTACCTCAGGATATAAATGGAAAGGGATTTCAGTAGGCATGTAGTGCCATGTTGAACTCTAGTGTTTTAAGGCTATCCGTGTGTAAATATAAACATGTTATAAGCATTTCCCCTGAGCCAAACCCCATGGCCGTTCGGTACTTTTTATTTTATGTTGGAAAAAAATATCTTTGTGCCTACTGAAAACAAAAGGAAAGCATAGATATGACAACATGTTCTTTGAAGGACTCGGTATCTTGTGGACCTAATAGAGCCACATCTAGAGAACATTATGCTCAGGAAGTTGTGACAGACTTGTGACACACTGCTCTTTGGAATTGAAACCAAACAGGTAAATGTGTACCTAGAAAAGGAAAACTTTGTCTGTAGGGACTGTTGCTATTTCCTCTGATAATATTTGCCTTCCAGTCTGAGAGTTCCCCTCTGGTTGGATTATACTGTTTAACTCAAAGCACAAGTGAGGAAGCGATCTCTCTGCTCTCTTAACATATTGTTGCCCTGAGGAAGGGCGTGTGCGTTTAAGATGTTAGGCCATAAAGAAGACTGGAAGTTTAAAAGAAAATTCCAAAGAAATTGTGAAACTCTGATAAGTGGGATTATTTTTAGACTTTGTGAAAGGAGAAGTAGGAGAGAGAGATTTTGCCTTTGTCTCTCTAAGCAATAGAGTGATGATCCTGGCAACTGCGGGTTGGATGTGGAGTAAGAGGCTTATGTCACTCATTCCTGGGCCCCCTTCTCTTCAGCAGTGCAGCATGATGACCTAAAGTCTTTGATAATTCCACATTGCGAAACGCATTTAAGAATTTCAGTGTCTACTGGAGAAAATGTTTTTATTACAAATCTTTGAGTCTTTGTTATTATTCGAGGTTGTTGTGATTTCCGTGGTTAATAATTTCCGTGTTTCTGGATTTTGACCTTAAGCAGGCCATGATAGCTCATACTTTTAATCCTACACCTGAGAGGCTGAGACAGGCTGGGAGCCTCATGTTGAAACCCAGCCTGAACTTCATAGTGAGTCCCTGGCTCAAAACAACACGGAAAAGAACAAAAAGAAAAGGGGAAGAAGGGAGGCTGACCTTTGCCTCTGATTTGTGGGCATTCCGAGTTTTGTAGTGACACAAAGTTCTGTGTGCCAGGATATTGTGCAATAGCAGACAGTGGCACTCTATTTAATAGCATGTGATTCCCAGGAGCATTCGATAGAACTCAGTGCCCTGGGAAGCCCTGAGTGACAAGCTTGTGCACTTTAGTTTTGTAAGACCGGACTATTTCGGGGTTGTTGTTGAGAAGTGTAACTCAGATCCGCCTGCTAAATTTAGCTTGTCACTTCACTGTGTCTTGCCTCTCACTTTCTGCCTATCACGTTGGATGAGCGCATGCGTGCAGAGAGCTTTCTGGAGTGGAGTAGGTAGATAACATGTTCGTGTGTAGTTGTATTTGGGGAAGGCACCACCTTTAGGACATCCATTTTTTATAGCCTTTATTGATTATGAAAGTAATGTTTATTATAAAATCTGAACTGTGAAATTATGCAGAATAAAGTTAGAAGAGATATTAGAACATAGACTCAAATCCTTGCTTTCTATACATATGTATCTAAGATATATTACCCTCAAAGCAGGACCGTGCTGGGCATGATGGCACATGCCTTTAATCCTAGCACTCATGAGGTGAAGGTAGAAGGTTCTCTGTGAGTTTGAGACCAGGCCAATGTTACATGGTGAGACCCTGTCTTGTAAAACCAAACCAGCCAACAAAGGAGCGAAGCATAATTGTACTGTGTAGACACTTGCTGAATCGAAGCTTCATTAAAACTTACAATATGGAACACCACAGACACTTTCCATGTCTCTAAACAATTCCCAAGAATGCAACTTATATACGAGAGTACTAATTCTGTTCCAATTCCAGAACTAGACTATTTTCCAAGACCGGCTGGAGCCAGCCAAAACCCACGGGTCAGAAGTCATATATAATCCCAGTTCTTAATTCACAAGGTTCTTCCATGTTAAAGTTACTAGGAAAAAATATATGTGATTGTACATAGACAATCTGTCTGATTTTTGTCTTGTTTCAACTTCAGTTGAGTAAGGAAAGTTTTTGGAAAAGAAAACGAAAACAAATTACCTTCCTGAACTTGAGTTTTCTGACTGTGGTGCAGAGGAGCTGAGGTGGTGAAGGGATGGGGGGGAAGCTGGGGACAGGAAGTTGGGGAGGTGACGGAATGGGGTACCCAAAGCACTGGATCCTTCCTGATCATGCAACAGGGAATGCTAAACTACCCAGCCAACTGGGAGTTTATCTCCCGAACCACCTGTCTTCCTTCCTCGCTGCCCTCTGGCCCCAGAAGGGGGAAATGGTAGGAACAGCCAAGGGTGGAGCGGGCAAGCTCTCCTCAGTAAGGTAAACTATTCACAGAGCCTGCCCTGGTCAGCCGTAGCTGGATTCTTTTCTTTCTCCT
Source organism: Mus pahari (assembly GCF_900095145.1). NCBI lineage: Eukaryota > Metazoa > Chordata > Mammalia > Rodentia > Muridae > Mus > Mus pahari. The sequence continues at coordinate 143,703,788 of NC_034590.1, read as the reverse complement.
TGGCTCCTTTGCTGGTTATAGTTCATTTTAGTGGTGAAGTAAAACTTTTTACCTCTCTCCTCCAACCCATCCCCTCTTTGGCCGCAGACCAAAGCCAGGGTCTTTGCTTGATAGGCAAGTGTCTCCCACTCAGCTAAATTTCCCAACCCCAGATTGTAGCAATCTAGCAGGAGTCACTAGTGCACAGTCTAGCAGGAGTCACTAGTGCACAGTGTAGCAGGAGTCACTAGTGCACAGTCTAGCAGGAGTCACTAGTGCA
>NC_034590.1:143630523-143703489 GCF_900095145.1 Mus pahari | reverse complement strand
TGTAGCAGGAGTCACTAGTGCACAGTCTAGCAGGAGTCACTAGTGCACAGTGTAGCAGGAGTCACTAGTGCACAGTCTAGCAGGAGTCACTAGTGTACAATCTAGCAGGAGTCACTAGTGCACAATTTAGCAGGAGTCACTAGTGCTCAATCTGGCAGGAGTCACTAGTGTACAGTCTAGCAGGAGTCACTAGTGTACAGTCTAGCAGGAGTTACTTTGTCACTTCTAAAACAGTATACCGGACAGAGACAACTTAAGAGGGTGGGAACCAGGGCCAGGATATAACACATAAGAGTTCCCCCTCCAGTAGCTACTTCCCCAATAGGCCCTGTTCCCTAAAGGGATCAAGGGCCAAGGACTTTAAACACAGGAGCCTGCGGAATGCATGACACATGCATACCATAGCAGTGGTGGTGGGAGTTCACAGAGGTGATGGACACTGTCCATTTGTAGAACATTCATCATTTCAAACTGAAAACTGCTAATTCTTCAGATAACGAGGAAAAGCAGGTTCTTAATGCCAAGAGCAATTTAAGCTGAAATGAGCTGAAAATAGCAACCGAAGTAACACACAGTCGCCATGCACTGTCTTTTCTTTCTGCTGTCTGCCCACTGTCTCACTGAAGCACAAGAGATGGGATATTTCATTGTGGCAGGGAGAAGTTCCCAGCAGCCCCTGCAGCACTTACCTGCATTGAGAACACTCCCCATCCCCACTCCCCACCCAGTGCTCCTGCAACAGTGTTCTTAGTCAGTGCCTCCTATACCACAGACAGGACTTAGTCTTACTGGTGCATTTATTTGTGTATGTGCCATGTGTCCGAGAGTGAAAGCCAGAAGTTAGTATGGAGTGTCTCTCATAACCTCTCTTCAGTATGTCTGAGTACTCAGGATTCAAACGCAGATCCTTCTGCTTGTGTGAGGAACACTTTACCAGCTGAGCTATTTCCCCCGGCATCTAGGTCTTAAATTCTCAGTTAAATATTTGTCCTCATGTCCCTTCATTTCAATAGGAAGACCAGTACACTCAACACCTTGATCAAAGCTCAGAGTGAATAAGAATGTTAGTAAGTAAATCTTGGTATTGATGGTCCAGGGAGGTGGCATGTTAATGTTTGGGCCCTGGGTTCTGAATGGTCTCTGAGCCATTCATGCCTCAGTCCAGTGCAGCTTCTCATAGTGTCCAGGTGGGGAGCGGGACAAGTAGGTGACAGCATGAAGGTTTCTACATTGAGTCTCATGACCTTAGAGAAGCCTTAGTATCACAGACAAACTAAGAACTTTAGGCATCTTTCTAGTATGGGTTTTTAGAGATCGGCTGCGGATTGGTCAGGCCATGTCAGATTCTTTTCTAGAGCTCATGGTTGCTGTCTTTAACTGCTTTTACTCCATATATATATATATATATATATATATATATATATATATATATATATATATATATATATAAACATTTTCTGTTGTTGTTTCTGGTTTATTTTTTCAAGATACGTTTTCACTGTGTATCCCTGGCTGTCCTGAAACTCTCTCTGCACACCAGGCTGACCTCCAGCTCACCAATCACCACTTGCCTCTGCCTCCTGAGTGCTGGGATTAAAAGCGTGTGCCTCCGCAGCCATCAGGGTAGGTTTTGTTTTGGTTTTGTTCTAAATCTGTCTTCTAGAAACCCGAGTCTCCATGTGTAGGAGCGGACCAGAAGAGTCTGTCTGAGGGCTCTGGTAGATCTTGGTGGCCTGCCGAGTCTTTCTGAAGAGCACTGGAGTGTTGGCACTTAGGAAAGTCTCAGGGCTCCAGAGGGAAAGAGCTCACCCCCTGGACTGGTAGCGAAAATGCCTGCTGTGGTCTTAAGGGAGGCAGCTGCTCACCAGCTTCCTTGTCGCCTTGCCAAGACTGCTGGTATTAACAGGGTTTATCCAGTGTCCCAGCAACGTAGATTTCCAAGAAGATGGGGTATGGTAAGCCCATGACAGCCTGACACTGTTCCAGGTGGCCACTCACATTTAAAGGGACATTTCACCCTGGACTTGAATCCGTAGGCAACTCTTGTTCTGGTTTTCTCTCTTTCTGCTCTCCCTGTATTCCAGCGCTCACTTTTTTCAAAGAATAGAATGGCATCTAGTTGTGACATATAAATCCTGTGTAAAAAGCTAGAATTCTGTGTTCTCTCCCATTGTCTACCCATCTTCCTACATAGAATCTCTATGTTTCTGGACATGTACATATATAAATTTAAGTGTATATATGCACTTATCTGTGCTAAGAAAATACATCTTAAAATGAACCCTATGACAGGTTGCTGTGTGCAAATCACACTACATTCATTCAAGTGACGTGTATTCTATGGTGAAGGGGCACCTTCTATTGCTAGACCACAGCAATAGATTGTAATGAAATGGATGAAATGCTTGAGAAAAAAAACTCTCTTAAAAATAGTGCAGCCATGAACATTCTGTGGTTATATGTGTGCACGTGCATGTGCATACATATGTGTGTGTGTGTGTGTGTGTGTGTGTTTGAGACAGGGTCTTGCCATGTACCCCAAACTGGCCTGAAATTTATTTTGTAAGCCAGGCTAGCTTGCCATCCCCCTGCCTCAGCTTTCTAAGTGCTGGGATTATAGGTGTGCACTGTCATGAACATTTCTGAATATTTATCCTCACTCATTTTTTATAATATTTCCCATAATTAAAAAATAAAAAATCTGATCCAGGCAGTGGTGGTGTACGCCTTTAATCCCAGCACTTGGGAGGCAAAGGCAGGCAGATTTCTGAGTTCAAGACCAGTCTGGTCTACAGAGTGAGTTCCAGGACAGCCAGGGCTACACAGAGAAACCCTGTCTCGAAAAAACAAAAAACAAAACAAAACAAAAAACAAAAAAAAAAGAGAGAAATAAGAGATCTGAAGCATAAATATTATTAAAGATTTAGATGAATGGCACTAAGTGCATGCTCAGGGGTAGAGCAAGTCTCTGTCATACTCAGGTCCCCCGAGGTCTGTCACAGACTTTTTAAACAGTACCTTGCCTTCCTTGCATGACGTTTGGCTGTGGGTTTAATTTACACTGGACACAGACTTATCTGCTTTTTCACACATTGATACATTCCATTCCATATGTCCTACTTCCATGTAGGACTTGCTTATTACATAAGATATAATTCCTCTCTTTCTTAGCTAGAGCATGTTTTCCTTATGGTCTGGGATGCATAGTGTTTAGTACACTGTTGAGCATAGAAACCTTGGGGTTATTTTGTTAACCACACATACAGTGTGCTATTCTGGCATTCTTGTGGTTACTTGTTTGGTATCTAGTAGCTCTTAGGTGGGAGCTGAGGTAGTAAAAAGATCTGTTCAGACTCACTCGACACTAGTAACAACTCGCCATATGTATTCATCCAGCCTTCGGATAGTAAGAGCCTTTTCTGGGCAAACTGCTGTGCTGCTCAGCTGAAAATTGTGTGTTAGAGTGGAGTACTTTTACGAATGAGACCTTCAGATTAGTAAATGGTGCGTATTCCCTGGACTTTGTTAAACAGTTCGGCCCTTGCTGCTGGGATTGTCACTAAAGGGAGGGACTGCCTGGGTCAGATTTTCTGACATGTCGGTATCAGACCCTGCTTGCTTGCCGGCTCCGTGCTTATACAAAAGAACATGCAGTTTACTGACTAGATTGTTTATAGTGTGTGACTAGACTTAAAACGCTTAGTTGTGGTTCTTGCTTTAAATGAAATAAGTGAAGTAGGCTTTTTAAAATTTATTTTATTTTATTTTATTTTTTCCTGCTTATCTCTTCCTGGTGTGCACCAGGTTTGAAAGGGTTGTTTTGGGGGATGGAGGGGTTCTCTGACTATACAGAGGAAAAAATGTGAGAAAAGAATTCAGAAAGACACAGAAACAACTCCACTATCACATGGGAGACTCTTTGGGGAAGATATGGGCACCTGAGCACATGTGTCCTTATGCAGGGCAGGATGAGAGATGGGTGCGTGAGCACATCGGGCAGTGTAAAGGCAAAGGTGTAAGGCTGAATGATCATACCACAAGCTGAAGAGCATCCTGGGATGCCAAAAGGCAGCACCTGCTTGGGAGGCAGTGAGTAGATGTTTCTCCAGAGCTGAGAGGAAGAGGGCTAAGAATTAGGATTGCCCACAGACACCTTTATTAGAGACCTCTAACCCCCACACTTCGGATATCTTCCTGTTTCAAAGCCATCCAGTTTGTGTTATTTGTTATAGCAGCCACAGAAAAGGCAGACAGACACCAGCCAGGGCCCATCAAATCTCAACCTACTTCATGTCAACCCGGAGTCACACAAAGAAAGGGGGGCTTCTGTAACAAAAACACAAACGTGGACCAGGAAATTCTTGGCACGGTGGTGTATGCCCATAGTCTACTGCTTGGAAAGCTGAGGCAGGAAGATTAATACCTGTACTATACAGTGAGTTTCGGGTAGGCCGGAGCTACAGAATGAGACCATTTAGTCTATATGTGTACTGCAGGGTGGTGGGTGAGGGAAGACCTGCCATTGATCAGCAAAGCAGAGTGCGTCAATACCTTCCAAGGAAACTCTGTAGAACTGCTCCTCTTAGCAGATACCCATAAATTTGTTTCACTGCTATAACAAAAGTTCTTGACAAAGGCAACTTAAGGTTCTCGAAAAAGGGCTGGTTTCTACACACCAGTCAAGACATAGTCCACCATGGTGGCAGGAGCTTGAGGCAGCTGGTCACTTTGCAGCCATAGACAAGAGGATGAGCACCCGTTATCTGCTCCATTTCCCCTTTGTCTTCAACCCGAGACCCCTGGCCATGGAATGGTGCTCCTCACAGATATGGTGGCTCTTACCACCTCAGTGAACCTCAAGGAAACACCCTCTCCGACACCCCCGGATATTTGTCTCCTAGGTGATTCTAGGTTCTTTCAAATTGGCATCAATGTGAGCCAGCACAGGTTTTGTGAGGCATGCTTCTTACTCAGCCTGCATTCCTGTTGGACTCTGCATTCTAGTCAAAGAAGAGCCTCAGGCTACAAAGATATTAAAGAAATAAAAATAGGAAGCAGTGGGAGTATGAAAAGTGATGGTTTAGAGGGGTTCCGTTGATGCAAAGGGTATTTGCACCAAAATATTAAAGCAAGAAAGTGAACTGAATTATAAGGATATCTGGGGAGGGATATTCTGAGAGGTGCTGCAAGTGCAAAGACCCCGAGAGAGGTAGTTGGTGCACTTGAGACCTGCTCAGGTTGCCAGTGGGGTGAGCCAGTGAACACTAACCAGCATGGCTGGAAGGGAGCTAGAGAGAGGCGGGCAGGTAAGTGGCAGGGACCAGAGCAGGGACTCTGAGTGCAACAGAGTATCAAGCTTCTCCTTTAACTGCTACAATCCACAGGATCTGAACACAGACATAGAAAGTGGTTGTGGGGGAGGGGGAGGGGGAGGCTCCCACAGTAGGAGCGTTATGGATGGTTGGTTATATCTCAAGGAAAAACTGGATGGGCTCTCATAGACTGGAAGAGGTTGTGAGATGGTGGGCATCTACACACTTTACCAGAGAAGAAGGTAGGTGAGGTCAAGGAAACATGCTGAAGGGGAAGATTTTTAAAGGAGCAGAAATTCCATTACGCCATTTTAATGTAGTTAGGTAAAATATATGGGGCTCACAGAATGCCAGCAACAGCCCTTCTTTATACATAGTAGGTGCTTTGTACGTGGTGTAATCTTCAGTCCTTAGCTCCCTTGATGCTGGCTCTCTGAGAGGGAAACACTCATTACATTTATGAATAGCTAGATGCAAATGGTGTCTTAGTGGAGTGGCTGTGGCACTGGCCCTGCCAGAGCCTTTGGGAATCCCCTCCCTGAATGCTGATCAAGTCCCTTTAATGAACAGGCTCTCTCTGTGGTGTACACCCAGAACTCTCTGAGGACCCAGGACTCTCCTCTTAAGTACATGGTATGATTTCTCTGCCGCGTAAGTGAAACATACATACCCACAGGGCTGTCATTCTTATTTTAGGGTAGGAAAGTAGTTCCCAACATACTTTGAAAAGCTATTGTTTGCTATCCTAAGGTGCTAAAATCTGCCTTCCTCTACACTCTCTAAAATCCTCCCTCCTCTCTCCCTCCTGCCTCCTTTCTCCAGTCCTCCCTTCCTTTTTCTGAAGATTAAACTGAGGAGGGCCTTGCAAATGCTAGGCAAACGCTCAGCCACTGACCTGCATCCCTAGCCCTTCAAATCTGATTAAATAACACTGCCAAAGAGGATTTAGATAGCATTAAAAAGAGTGTGTGGGGGGGTCAATTTCTATAAAAGATAAGTATGCACACGCTTAGATAAACTGCAGTGTTCAGTTGTTAATTCATTGCTGTTCAGATAATATATAATTTTTTTGTAATGTCAGTTTTTGTGTCCCCTTTTAACAAAGAATGAAAACTCAGGGTCCCTGTGTGAGCCCTTTCCTTTCAGAAAAGCAGTGGGATGCTTAATTCCTTCTGTAAAGTTAAGAAATTAAGGGTGTTTTTTTTCTGGGGAAGGAGCTTAGCTCTGTTGGTATAACATTTGCCCAGCATACACAAAGCCATGGTTCAATCTGCAGTATTCAAAAAAAGAAAAAACAAAAATCAAAAATCGGGTGTGGTGCCAAAGGCTGTAATCCCCTCAGTCAAGAAGTAGAGGCAGTTCAAAGCCATCCCAGGCTACATAGGACCTGGGCTACTTGAGACCTCTCTCACTTAAAAAGAAGAGGGGGAGAGGGAGTGGTGAGGAGAAGGAAAAGAAATAGGAAATGCATTTTTAAGCCCAGAACATAATCCAGTGGGTAAAGGCGCTTGCCCACCAAGCCGGGTGGAACTACATTCAATACCTAGGAACCACAGGGTACAAGAAGAAAACCTATAAGTTGTATTTTGACTTCCACATAGACGCATGACGTGCATATGCCTACATACAACCACACAAAATAATAAAGAAATACAATGCATTTTTAAAGATGTAAGCACATGTTAAACAGAAGCCTCGGGCGCTCAGCGTTTTACCTTTCTTACTGTGGGGTCTGGATAAGAATGGTCCCTTAGGCTCAAATTCGAATGCTTAGTCATCAGGGAGTGGCACTATTTGAAAGGATTAGAAGGTGTGGCCTAGTTGGTGGAAGTATGTCACTGGGGTGGGCTCTGAGGTTTCAATAGCCCAAGCCACACCCAGTGTTTCCTCCAGATCCGGATGTAGGTCTCTGCTACTGCCCTAGCGCCTTGCATGCAAGCTGCCATGATAATAATGAACCAAATCTCTGAAACTGTAAGCAAACCACCAATTAAATGCATTCTTTCCTAAGAGCTGTCTGGGGCATGGTGTCTCTTGACAGCAACAGAACAGTGACTAAGGCCCCTGTTCAAACAGATTTAAAAGCAAGAAATGGTGTCATTTTGATCTGCACACAGTTCCGAAGCAATAACTGGAAACAGACCAGGGTAGCTAGCACCGTTATAGAGGTGGGGACTCAGCCATCATAAAGCAGAAAGGGCTTATGCAACATGTAACCATGGACTATGCATTTTGTTCTAAGAACAGGATTTCAAAGATAGGAGTCACAGTCAGGGCTTGAGGGGGATGGGCTCTGCACAGGTGCAACATGGTGGGGGGGGGGGCAGTCTGTTGCCTGAACCTTCGAGATTGAAGCAGAAGTGAGGGATGGTTTCCTGGCCTGCTCAGCCGTGGAATGCACAGACCCGGGACTTGGGTAACACGGCCTCTTATTTAGATGGTTCATCTTTGCCAACTCAATAACCAAAGCATAACGTCTTCCAGTGTGTAATTGTTTTTAGCTAGTGAGATTGAACGTATGTATGTGTGTGTGTGTGTGTGTGTGTGTCCTTAGACCAATACATGGTATGTGTTTTTATATATGTATAGAACTAGAAGATTTGTAAGCCCTGTTTATTTAAACTCTTTATCAGATTCTGAAGAACATTTCATGTTTGTGATCTACATCATGAAAAAAAATCTTGTCCTGTGATGTATTGCTTATCCTTTTATTTTGGAGTATTTTGCCTGTAGCTTTAAAGCTATCATTTATATAATTGTACCGTCTGTGTGACTGGTAGAGACTTTAAACGCTTGTGGACCTGAGAAAACATTTATACTTACTTTGAACTTCTGTTCTTTCCGTGTAACACACCGTAGTGAAGGATACGTAGGCCTTCCTAAGAGGTCAGAGCTTATTCTGTCCAATGGAGAACAGCCTACCACCCATGCTTCTTGAGATCTTATCTATTTAAAATTATTTTAGCATACTTTTTGTTAACGAGTTTTACAGTTTATATGCTTATAATTTAATTTGGTAATCATTGATGGTCTCATTTCATTGTACTGAGCTAAAGCTTACTAAAGTTTTATACACGTCAAGGATGAATTTCCAATGAACCTCGTAGGGCTGATCTCTAGGGAATGAAGATCTCTGTTATTTACGCTTTTATACTTCCTTGGGGTCCTAGAAATGATCTTGTGAGACTGCAGAATAGCTCGGCTATATAACAAGAACTGTATTGCTAATGATATGTACGTTAAAATCATAAAGGGACTGGGAAGAGAGTGTCAGTTGATGGCCCCAGAAACAGAGGAACACTCCAGTGTTCTTTAGAACCTGGTGGCTCGTGGGGCAGCCTGTCATCTCATTACTGCTATGCTGCCCCCTGGTGGCTCATACCTTAGCTCAAAGGCAGTCTCTTGGCAACCTGACTCTGTGCCGTGGGGAGGTGTTGCATCCTGGGAAAGGATCTCAGCTGAACTTTGGGTTTATTTGTCTCTGTTTTTGTTTTAAAAAAAAAAAACTGTTATTTAAGAGCTGTTTGTTTTTAAAAACTGTTAAAAGGGGGTTCAGAAAAATGGGCATTAGATGGTTTTGATTTCCAGATTTTAGAACCGAAGAGTCCCAGCTAATAGGAGAGAACCAATGAATGGTTGCTTATTTTTAGGAGTTGGCACACTTGCTGCCTGGAAAGGGCCCAGAGCCAGTGCGGTGTAGGTGTGCAGAGGGAGAGAGCTGCTCTCTCTCTCCTTGAAGTGCTCCATCCTGTTTAACCATGAAGCAAAGAGTCGGGGGCAAGCTGGACACGGTGCTCCCGTGGTGCCACGGGTGCCCACAGCATGCCCTGAAGAGCCGTTCATTCAGAAGTCCCCTTAAATGGTCCCTGGTCTGTAAATAGTTTGAGTTTAACTAGCTAGCAAAGAAGCACGAGAAGTGTATTTTGGGAGAGATGCTTGAACTTGATTTCTCTTATCTGGGCCTGTGAGTTGTTGCTAATTTTAAACCTGGTGTCAGTCCCCAGGGCCATGTTCTCTAAATGAGGTTCTTTGTCTGCTTCCGTGGGTCAAGTTAAGAGTGGTATGGTAGACTTTCCTCAGTGAAATGGAAGACTTTCAAATAACCAACCACTAGGCATTTTTGTTCCTCAATAGACTAGGGAAACTTACTTTGTACACATGTAAAGGATTTTATATTAATTAGAAAATTATTCTCTGCCTGTCTGCATCACATTTTGACTTAGGATAGTCTTCAACAGAAAGAGTCAAAGCGTGCTTTGAGACAGCTGCTTTTACTGTTTGTGGCAAATGCGGTAATTATGGCACCAAATTTCCAAAGTTCATAGGTCATTTAGAGTCATACTCCAGACTCAAAATAATATATTTGAAGAAAAAAAACATTCTTTAAAGAAAAGTAATTTATAAACCAAAACATTTAATCCTTAAGGACATTTTAGTATTGTGTGAAAGAAGAGGAGAAGGATATATTTGACATCACCTTAGGGAATCCAGAGGGATCCTTACCATATGAAAGATAATTGTTAATTACCTGTAACATTATTCTCACTGTTTATTCCTCATTAAAGAGGCACCACTGCTTGTTACAGGGTAGCAGTAGGATGTAAGCTCACAGCTCGGCTTGTGGATGTCAGTAACATAGAGCGAGTGTGAATGTTCTGATTCTGGTACAGGAGGAGGTCAAGGGCAGGCCCTGAATGTTGTTACTGGAGTGATGTGGAGGAAAACACAGCCAAGTTGACAACAGCATGGATCATTTCTCTCATTTTTTTTCTTTGTTCTTTCCTTAATATGAAATAATAGTGATGTATGAAATAATAGTGACGTATGAAATAATAGTGACGTGTGATACTGTTTCAGCTGCTGTTTTGGAATGCCTGGTATACCCTTTTAATCTGGCAAATCGTTCCCCTTCTACTTCTGGTGGTGTTGTTGTTGTTGTTGTTGTTGTTGTTTTGTGGGGTTTTCCCCCTGAGATAAGGTCTGTCAAGTATGTAGTTCTGGCTTTCCTGGAACTCACTATGTTGACTGGGACAGCCTCAAACTCACGAGATCCATCTGCCTCAGCCCCGCCAAGTGCTGGGATATTTTTTTGAGTGGTTTCTATGATTACTTTTTTAATTAGATATATTTTATTTACATTTCCAATGTTATCCCCTTTCCTAGTTTCCCCTCTGAAAACTCCCTAACCCTTCCCCCTTCCCCTGCTCACCAACCCACCCATTCCCACTTCCTGGCCCTGGCATTCCCATATACTCTGGGGCATATAACCTTCTGTGATTATTTCTACACAGAAATCACTACACAGTTTTAAAAGATATCTTTTATTTTCATTTTTGTATTTTCTTGGGCAGTGTTATGTGAGAAACTTTTTCTGCAGGATATAAAAGCCACAGCAAATGCATGTGCACCCACAAAGTCTGCTCACCTCCAAAAGGGAACCAGTGACAGACCTAATAATTGCAGCAGAATCCAGCTTGGTGAACCAATGAGGTTTTTTAGGGTTACTAAGAGGTGTCCGGGTGAGAGGTTGCGTTAGGAGCAGGGACTAGTCAAATTAATCACGATTACAGCTGCATCGTGAGAGAAGCCCACCCTAAGACACAAGCAAAGCTGTGTCTCTGGGGCCCTCAGCATCACACGCACAGCTGGTCAGAGCCTTCCCCTCTAACAGCTGTTTCTGCCCCATCCAAGTTTCAGCCCTCCCAAGCCTGTGACATTCACTCCCTGGGTCTCGTAACTGCTCTCCTCCCGCATGCTACTTGGAAGGCTGTCTGAGTGACTATATCCAGATGGTTACCTTGGAACACTTTTTGGTTTTGGTTGTTACAGCACTGGGAACTGAAGTTAGGGCCTCATACATACCAGGCAGGCACTCTCCACTGGCAGTACACTATCACTATCTTCCCAACCCCCTTCGGTTTTAAAACAACCTAAGCCAGTTGGTTTTTTTTTTTTTTTTTTCTCCACAGCCTTAGTTTACTTTTGAGGCAGATTCAGAGCTACACACGCATGCTTTTATGTTCGGCTAATAAGGCTCAATGCGTACAGATCTGAGCTCTTAATTTTAAGAGAAAGAGTGGAAAGGCACAGAGTGAAGTGCAGTGGAAATGGAGAAGCTCTTTTGGTTGGAAGATAATAGCGCTGTGCACATCTGCTCCTACGAGAACTGCTGGAATTTGAAACATTGGTTATGCTCTGACAATGTCCAGTGCCACTAGACTGAGTCCAAACCCAAGAATGACAGATTAACAAGGCAGACCTTACAGGGAAGTGATTCTCTTTAGACTTTGATAAGTAGGTTCTAAGACTCAAATCCCAAGGAAAGCTGTAGTGACGAGTTTTTTTCAGACAGCTATGCAAAGTTTCTCCCATTGTAACAACCAGGGAAGAATTATCGAGTGGTCCTTTCCATTTTGTATCTGCCTAAATGTGCAGATGCTGCAGGGACTCAGCAGTAGGTAATGCAGGTCTCCTGGGTTGTTGTTGCTTTCAGGGAATACCTGAACCTGGAGTCTTGTCATGCGTGGAGATGTGGGCTTTAGTTTTATCTTTGTTGGTGGATTGGCTCTCTTCTTGGTACTGTCTTTTGATGTGAAGGATTTGGGGTTCTGTTTATGGAGTCTAGCTATGCCATCTAGCCCATTTCCTGTTTCTGTAGAAGGCTGATGTAGGAAGCATGTCTCCAGCTTTCCAGTGCAGCCTTCATGTTTTAAAACAATATACGTAGAAGACAACAGAAGTTGTTTTGCTTTTTGTTTTTTTTTTTTCTCTTCCAGACAAAAGTAAATGTGCTTATCAGAGTTTAAAATAGTGGGAGGAAAAAAAGCAGACCATTATTTTATAATTCTGTTATCCTGAGACAACGGGAACTTTAGCAAATAATGCCTTGACTTTCATCCCATGGTATTGATCATGCATTTGTATTAGCAAAATTGATGTTTTATAGCTGGTGTTCCCATCATAAAACTCTAAATATCACTATAGATATAGAAATGGGGTACAATCTTTACTAGGGACTTAGTCATCTGTTTAATGATTTTTTTTTTGTTGGTTTTTTGTTTTATTTTGTTTTGTTTTGTTTTTCGAGACAGGGTTTCTCTGTGTAGCCCTGTCTGTCCTGGAACTCACTCTGTAGACAAGACTGACCTTGAACTCAGAAATCCCCTTGACTCTGCCTCCCAAGTGCTGGGATTAAAGGCGTGAGCCACCACTGCCCAACCCTGTTTAATGAATTTTTAATGTATTTCTGATTTTTGTGATAAATGGTGTCCTGGAATCTTTGATTACTAAATATTTATGGAAATACCCTTTCATGAAATGTCTGGGTTGGGGTAGACTTTGCTAGTATTGGGGTTCTCTGAAGTAAAGGGAGCCATGGTTCATAGTACACGGCTGTATGACTGCTTTCTTGCCATTATATCCTTTAATTTTGCCAGCCAAAAGTCACCTCCCCCTGGTACATTGAGGGCTGCTACATTTCAGGGTCATTCAAGCATCCATGGGAGTAGAAAGTTCAAAAGAGACACCATTAGATAAACTGTAGGACTGTAGGGCAGCCAGGAGAAAGAACACTCTACAGATAGTGTGAAATCTAAGCATTAAACACTATTAAATAAACAAGGTCAAGTGGAGACTGGAAGATGTCACCAAATGCAAAACTTCTCAGAGCCAAAGTCTTAGTCTGGGTAGACCAGAAGCCAGAGATGTGCATTTTCTAAAGCCAGCCCTCCCTGAAGCTCCACAAAGTAGGTCAGCGTACACTTAACTGAGTGCTTTCATAAGGGATGATTTTATGTGTGAACCAAAGCTGCATTGTGCAATTGTGAGCACCGCATGTAGTAGCAGTTGAAAAGAAAGGCCGGTGTAAGGTTATAGCATCAAAAGGAATCCTTAAAGGCCCCAACTATAGAAATAAATATGTTGCTTCTTCAGCATACATTGTTCCTCTAACCTTTCATATATAATTTTATAAATTCTCCTTACATAAATTAACTCTTCAAGTGCCAAATAAGAAAATGTACAGCCTATTTGAGTTGCTTTGGAGAAAGCATTCAGTAGATTTCCAAATTGAGTTAATGGAGAATTAAAGATTTCATTCACTGAAGAGGTCAATCAGGTTATTGTTAACATTTATGGAACATTCTAGTAGGTTTGGAAACCTTTATCTAAATTTGAAGCTTTTGTAGAGTGTCAGTTTGTTTCATAATAAAGTGATATGAATTATTGATTTGTATTTCATTTTGTAATTAATTCCTAATTCTACTCTTTTGGGGGAGATACTGTAAATGTTGAACTGTTGCAACAGGTTTTTGAGACAAGGTCTTGCTATGTAGTCCCAACTGGTCCCAGGCTCACCACCCTCTTGCTTCAGGCTCATGAGTTCTGGGATTGCTGTCATAATGCTTTTAAAACCCTGTGTCCTGTGTAATTCTGGTGGTAGGTTTTTGTTAACACCAATACTGTTTCATTTTTAGACACTATTCTAGATGGCAAGGCCATATAATAGCTTCTTTTGAGGAAGTGTAAACAAATACTCCTAAATGATTTTGTAGTTTTGCCTGATTGAATCATCTGTACATTTCCAGATCAACTGCCTTAGCTTATTTTTCTTCCTTGAAGATCTGGCTTTCATAATTAACTATAAATTCATTATATGGTGGTGTGGCATATCATTGAAAGGCTTTTATAGTATTAAAGAGAAAGTATCCATTTTAAGAATTTGAGGCCAAATATTGTATAATTATTTTTCACTTGGTTAAAACCAAATAGAAAGTCCTGTTGGGCTTCCGTCCTGTAGTGAGTGTGTGCTGAAGGTCTGCCTCTAATGAAGTAGAACATGGGCCATTGCTTAGCACTTTTTGGATGCCATGCTCAAGTCTGGGAGGCTGTTAACTGGCAGCGAGAGTGCCCTGCACAGCCCCCATGCTATAGAGCCTTGTCTTCCCTTTGTATAGAATTTTAGACCAATCACCATCTGACTGGACTTCATCTCTAAAAATTATAGATAAGTGAGAGTTCCCATACCTCTTCTGTCTCTCAAATTATGTAATATTTGAAGATGAAATGTTTATTTTATTTTCATTCTTCTGTTATTTCTTCTCTATTTTGTACAATAAGTCCAATAAGCTAGGCCATGTATTAGTTCAACCTAGCTTTTCTGGATGATGGTGGTTGTTGCCCACGCTGACCTGTCTTCTAGGTCAAGCTGTAGAGACGTTTTGCCTGTCTCCATTTGGAACTACACCACGATATCTCTGTTGAGTGAGCGAGGTCAGGAGAATTCTTGCTTCTGTATCTACAGCCTGGCGCTGGAGTCTCTGAACAAAGTTGTTAGCAGATGTCAAATGAAAAGCTAAACCTCTGTGTGCTTGATGGATTTGGCCTTGCAGGATTCTTGTTCCTCTATGTAGCCCATGTATGATGTGCTTGCTGTACCAGAAAGATACTTGACTCTGTATCAGTGGTTCTCAACCTGTGCCTAGTGATCCTTTTTGGGGTCATCCAACCCTTTTACAGGGGTCGCCTAAGACCATCTGCATATCAGATATTTATATTATATTTCATAACAGAAGAATTATAGTTATGAAGTAGCACAGAAAATAATTTATGCTTGGGGGGGTCACTACAACATGAAGAACTGTATTAAAGGGTCACAGTGTTAGGAAGGTTGAGAACCCCCGACCAACATTAAGTTGCCTCCTACAATTTGATTTGTTTCTGTTTTGAAGCTTGTCATCACTTAGTAAGAGATGGTTTGTCTACATCTCCACAGGGAGAAGTGATGAAAATCTTAATCTTGGTGTAGTCTATGGTCCTGAGGGTTTCATGTAATAGTGCACTTCCTGTAGTGGCCAAGGAATGGGATGGGATGAGGAATTTGGGGAAAGCCAGTATCCTTTTCCCTTGGGCCTAAACTTGAAATTAAGATTTTTTTTTTTCTTTAGCATTGTCGTATAGATGTTAAGGGTTTACCCTAGATGTGCAAAGAAGTGTTTGAGGAGAGAGGCCTAGGAGACAGACCTTATGTCCCACCCAACCTATGTAAGGACTCAAGGTTGGTACACATGCCTGCCTTTAACACTCATGGCCGTTCTCACCACATATGGGGTTCCTTCCCAGTGGCTATAAGTGTGAAGAAAGTCATGTTTGGCTTTCTTTCTCTCTGGAAAATGCTCATATTTTCCTGGACTGTTCAAGTTAATTTTGAAGAGTTTTCAATATTAGTGACATTACTGGGTTAATTTCCCATTAAATAGTCTACCCAAAGCTAGAGATATTTGTGAAGATTTCAACCAGTTATTGATTGGGTCGCCTTTGAGCCCTGGGGACATGAAGTCTGCAGCTGGCTGCTGGAAATGGCTGCCTTTGCAAGGTTCTTCTGGGAGTCCAGCTGCTTAAGGAGAGTGTGAGTCAGGGGAGGTATAACACACCCAGAACACTTGGGAGCACCTGGGCTGTGTCCTTAGGCTTGGTACTACTATTGGTGCTATTAAAAATGGGAGATTGGAAAAGTACATGTTGTCTTTCCCCATTCTAGAATCAAACTAGGGGTTCAGTGTGAGACTAGTTAGAGAGAAGGGGGGCAGGAGTGGGGCAACTTAAGGAAGTCAGTTTGAGAAGCCCCTCTAAGTGCTTTCTCTACTCAAGACTGCCTCAGGGATTGAGTGTCCTAACATGTAGATAATGGAAGCTGACAGCATGCACTGAGTGCACTTGGCTGAAGATCCTTCTAAAGCCCTAGACACATCACCAGACGCTATTCCACAAAAACGTTCTTAGGGAAGCAATGTCACTAGTAACTTCCAGCTTCTAAGGAAAGGTTCCAGCTTCAGTGGAAAGGTTTCTGTGGTTAACACAATAATCACTTCAGAAAGAATCTAGCTAATTGAGTTCACTATCGTGTGATAAAGTAAACAGAGGCCGTTGAATACTTTGCTTAATAATTTGAAAAGCTATCAGTAAGATGTGAATACCAACAAACCCCTCTGAAAATCACTACTTACAGAGCTCGGCTGCTTCACTTGCTGTCGTATGTAGACTCTGACACTGACAACAGCCCTATGACGGAAATACTTTGTGGTTACTTCACCCATCTTAAAGATGAACAAGGTGAAGCCCAAACAGTGGGACAAGCAGGGGAGGTGCTGGGACAAAGGCCATGTTTCATAGCTGTGTTGTTTTTATATATGAAGTTGAGTCTTCTGCTTTAAGCTTTTCTTACCTTTTTAAAATGATTGTTTAAAAAAAAAAAGTAGTATACGGTTATTAAATAAATCAGTGGCAGAAGACTGGGAATCCACTCAGAATCGTGTGTAACTTAGCTGCTCTGTCTTCCCACTAGTTTTCTGCAGTGCTGTGCATTAGCCAAGGACTGTGGTTGTATTTGTTTTGTATGTATTCATGGGTAGACCCTGCCTACTGTTGTTACATCACTGGCTAATTATTTTAGTGAACATACACACTGGATTTACAACCCTTCTCTACACTCACTTGTGGGCAAGTCTGTTGACTTTTTATAGAGCTCATCCTCTTTTATAAATGAAAGGTGGATCTCATCCTCTTCTTTCAAACTATGAGGATCTACAGAAGTGTTGAGTGAGTGAGGGTAGACAGATCAGCAGAGCCTTGGCCCTGGGCTCTGCCAGTGTGTCAGCCCAATCAGCCTAAATGTACTCTCTTCCATATTAGGCTCATACGTGTTTGGAAAACGTGACTTTTTGGCAAAAAAAAAAAAAAAAAAAAAGTATATAAAATGATTAGACCAGATGATTTTATGCTTAGCATTTCTGTGGTTTTCTTCTGTGATCTGTAAGTTGTCCCATATTGTGCACATTTCAACATTCCTCATCAGAGAGATTAATGGATTAAACAGGTTTGCCAGATTCCCTCACATTCCATGATGGAAGTATGTTAGATGCAAAGAGAATCATGGCCTCTGCTGATCAGTGTCCAGGGTCCATTGAGTTATTATTAAGTACTGCCCTGGAGAGCCATCCACTGCTCTTAACATTACACATTTGCAGGTCCAGTTTAATGATATGTTACCTGGGGAAGACGGAAAACCAGGGAATGGGCAGTGCTTGCCCTTCCACATTCATTATCCACGCTGAGCCTCTTTGCATTTTGAAGGAACTGATCTGGAAGTCTCATGGTCCTGACCTTTTCTTTTGCTCCCACAGAAGGAAGAATCCTGTTCAGAAATGAGGCGAACTAATGTTTGGACACCATTGCATGAAGTGTTTTAAAACTGCCCTGACCATCTTGCCAAATGAGTCTCTGCTCATGAGACCCAACAAGATGAACCAGCCAAGGAGGGATAGTGTCCTGCCCTGTATGAACAGTGACTGCTGACGTCTGAGAGCAAGCTGGGGGTACCGAATGTCGTCTGCCAGTACCATGAAGGAAGTGGTTTATTGGTCACCCAAGAAGGTGGCAGACTGGCTGCTGGAGAATGCTATGCCAGAATATTGTGAACCTCTGGAGCACTTCTCAGGCCAGGACTTAATCAATCTAACCCAAGAGGATTTCAAAAAACCCCCACTGTGCCGAGTCTCCTCTGACAATGGGCAGCGACTCTTAGACATGATAGAGACCCTGAAGATGGAGCACCATATGGAAGCACACAAGAATGGCCACGCCAACGGACACCTCAGCATTGGCGTTGACATTCCCAACCCCGATGGCAGCTTCAGCATCAAGACTAAACCCAACGGAATGCCAAATGGGTTTAGGAAAGAGATGATCAAGATCCCCATGCCAGAACCGGAGCGCTCCCAGTTCCCCATGGAGTGGGGCAAGACTTTTCTGGCCTTTCTTTATGCACTTTCCTGTTTTGTTCTCACTACAGTGATGATCTCGGTCGTCCATGAACGAGTACCTCCTAAGGAGGTGCAGCCTCCACTACCGGACACGTTTTTTGACCATTTTAACCGGGTGCAGTGGGCGTTTTCTATTTGCGAAATTAACGGCATGATCCTTGTAGGACTCTGGTTATTTCAGTGGCTGCTCTTAAAATACAAGTAAGTAGAGCAAACACTCTTGCAATCCAGCCATGGAGGGGTTTGCATCTAGGGATCCAGTCATTGGAAACGAAATTTACCAAAACTTAGTGATTCCCTTTCCTTTCCATTTGAAGCCACACACCCATGGAACTAACTGAAGCTCCTACAGCTTTGAGAGGATGTTGTGTTTGTTGCCTGCTTGGTACAAGATTGCTCCAGAATTAATACCATGAGCAGTGCTAATCTGTTTTCAAGCAGTAGGGAAGAAAACACTTAGACATCTTCAGAGAGTGGAGGCTGTTGAGTAACAGAGGGGAAAACACCTACCTAATCTTGGATGGTGTTTACTCAGGTGAATTGTTGCCAACCTCCCACCCCTGTCAGACCTAGAACCTCATCACTAAGTATTCACAGTCTTTAACATGTGGAGTTTAGACAGATATTCTACAATGACTTTGGTTGGGAAAAACCTGATTCTCTCGTTTAAGCAGGTAACATGGTGCAGAATCTGTATGACTCCGTCTTACAGGATGTGTGGATAGGTACCTGTGTTCAGTTTTAGTTGGTTCCAATGTGATTTGCATGTCCCAAGCTCTAAACACAACAGGGACCTCCCAAAGTGAGCTATGTACTTAGGCCCACCTCTTCCCTCCCTTTAATTCACTGCCCTTGTTCATGGTGTCTGGTTGTCCTCTGAGTGGACCATGTTGTGGCATCCCTGGATGATGTTGGGAATTACTGTTTCTCCCTTCCCACTGGACGTGGGAGTATCAGTAGGAGGTACCACTGGGCCCTGGCCACAGCCCAAGCTTACTGCTATCGGCAATGTCACCAAATGAAAGAGTGTCTGGCTGTCTTCACTGGTGTCTTTGACACCGAGTGAAAAAGGCCATCCCTGGGACTGAGGCCAGAGCCAGGGCTGCTTCCCTACAGACCTGGAACCGCTTCTCTATGCCTGCTACTGATGACTGGGCCACTGGGTTTCTGGGTTTCTCTCTGGTAGACTGAGTTGCCTGAGCCCAAAGTATGGCTGGCTATTAAAAGGAGTCATATTCCATCAAGAAAACAAAATGCAGGTGGAGTGTTCCTGTTAAAGTTTTCTGAGTGGTTTCCTGGTGTTGGATAAACTCTCTCAGCTTGTGAAGTCATGTGTCTGCAAGCAGAAAGGGTAGGTGCCTGCTGACTTTACCAGGGGACCATCTTCCCTCTGAGAAGTCACTGACATAGCAGCCACGTGTTTACTTGGATCTAGCTTGACAATTTTGGAAGTGAAGTAGAAGTTTGAATGGAATTGACAGGCTATGAGGTACCTTTGAGGTATTGGGGGAAAAAGGGAAAAAAAAAGTTTTGTCGTTGCTGCTGCTGCTGCTGCTGCTTTGGTTTTGAGAGAAGCTGGCTTTAGAGATAGTGATGTTCGGAATTCCTGACATGCATGCTGTTGACTGACACATTTTAGTCCTGCTTTTCCCTTAGGAACATTTTAACCTTTCCCCCTTTCCCTGTTAAAGGCCCATTGAAAATATTTCCCACGCTGCTCAAATTATGCTTCCTATTTTTTTTTTCCCCTTAAAATTTGCTTTGTTTTTGTGAGTTTACCTTCTGGTTTTTCCATCACAATTTGTACACACAGGCAATTTTGCTGCCCCAGAATATAACTTGGTAAGTCAGACTGAGTCTTGTACAGAATTGAGATGTTTTTATAATTTCAGTCTTGCTCTGAGGAAACTGAAATCACAGGACAGAGTTCTTTTAAAGGTTTTCTTTTTCTAGCAGGGAAATTTTTCACAAAATTGAACTTTCTAACTCTAAACTCTTTAAACGTTCTGATTTGGTATTCTCCTAGTGCTTATTGCCAACACTGCAATCATTTATTTATTTATTTATTCAAATTCTCCAGCAGCAGTAAGCCAGCTGGAATGTGGTCCACAAAGCTAATTCAGAGCAGGCCTGGGTCCCTGCGCTGGCTGTGGCTTTTCATTCGAGGTGATTTAGATGAACCCTTTCATCTCAGGAGCCTTGTTCCTCTCCAGCAAACAGCAGCTTCCCAGTGAAGGCTTCTGCTGCCCTAGAAAACGTTTTAAACTGACCCTGACTTTGCTGGGTAAGGCACTGTGATGGAATTTTATGCATCCTCTTCAGGCCTCTGTAAGGCCCTCACTTCAGCTTCTTCCTTTGGAAGCAGATTGTCACCCTAAGTGTCCCCAACCCTGACTGTGTCCTCTGTCATTTCCCAGTACTGGTATGTTGCACTCCAGGCATAGGCGGGAGCGGGGCACTGATAGTGTAGGAAGTATGTGGGGTTGAGCATCATCCCTGGCTCTCATCAGAAAGACGAAACCTTTTGTACTAGTACATTGATACAACAACCTAACAACTAGGTAATTGGCTATTGGCTATCGCTATGCAACACTTTTTTTTTCTGCACCATTTTGAAAACATGGAACTTTCGGGTTGTGGAATGCTCTCTTTAACTCTCCTTGTTTCTGTGTTTGACTCCAAGAGTTTGGCCCCTCTCTCTGGAGTCCACCAGCCACCCAATTTACTATGAACTATTTAACTCAGCACCTCAGAATCAAAGCTGTTTGGCTGGTATTAAGTTCCCAATAAAGCCCAGTTTCCCCCAAATGACTCTGACTTTAAGAATCCTAGAGTCCGCCGGGCGTGGTGGCGCACACCTTTAATCCCAGCACTCGGGAGGCAGAGGCAGGCGGATTTCTGAGTTCGAGGCCAGCCTGGTCTACAGAGTGAGTTCCAGGACAGCCAGGGCTACACAGAGAAACCCTGTCTCGAAAAACCAAAAAAAAAAAAAAAAATCCTAAAGTTCTTTAAATGCCAGCCTGTTCCTTCTTCCTTTGGACTTTCTATCTTTAGAGAAAAGATAAAGTTGTCAGGAATGATGTACTAATTGAAAAGTGAGAACGCTGGTGTTATGGCCGATATCCACCACCAACAAGCCCTTTAGAACCAGACTTTCAGGGTTCTGAACACCTTGATTCTCAATTTGTGACATTCAGTTCTGTCTTATATTGTATACAATTCTCCTTCACTGTGAAAGTAGGTTCTGAACTTTTTGGTTTTTAAAATTGTAAATAATGTTGTCTCCCCATTTAGAATTGGACTTTCAAGCCACTGACTAGGAAAAATTCCCGGGAAATCTCTGCCTTTGTGTCAGACTTCACTGCAAACCAGGTACCCCTTGTTTTAAGAAAGCACCATAATGAGCATTCTGAGCCTGCAGACTGTAGAGCCGAGGCCTGGGACTCTGCATATGGCTCCCCGCTAACACGGAGGCTCCTGCATGTTCCCTGCGGCCCCACTTTGAGGACATTGCCAACCCTTGACAGAGAAGGTGGCACTGTAGTGTTCAGTCAGGTTTCCTTCCTAGGCTGAGTGTGTGGTCTGTGTGCTTCAGACTCTCCTTGACCAGAACCAGATCTGTGAGCTAAGTTTCCTAATGTGGTCTCTCTGTCTCCACCAGCGCCCCTCACCCCTGTCTCTAGAAACACAGAACAAACTCATTTAGCATTGTCCAGATGACTTCTATCAGTTCTGTTTGTAGGCATGTCTCTCTTTTCATTTCTAACTGAGACTCCACACTGTGGAATCAGATGAAGCTCAGGGCTCTCCACAATAGAGTTTAAGTCTGACCTTAACGCTGCCCCTTCAATTCTCTGTAAACACCTGAAGCTCATATCACTTTCTGTTCTGTCAATTTTATGTCTCTCTCCTTTTTAATTTTCTTAAAGGAGAAAAGGATGCAACGTCCCTTACTCACTCTTGTATCCCAATACCTGTGACAGAGCATGGCACACGTAAACACAATGTGTTCATTTTAAATCCATCCCTTCATTCAACTTGAAGTCAGTGAGCAACCTATTGTCTGCAAGCAGCGCTGGGCCCCAGGAGCACTGAGCAAGTAGAGAACTCTAGTGAGGTGATGTGTCCGGGCAGAGTGAGGCAGGCAGGCACCAGCTGAGGCTATGACAACAGCCAGTGTAAGGGACCTAGGGAAGGGGAGTCAGCATGAGGGCCCAGAGGGTTGGAAATAGGGCCGAGGTGATATTTTTCGATTGGGTAATTATGAAAGGCCACTGGTAAGAGAGGAGTTTAGTAGACGCTTGAGTTAAATGAAAGACAATCCCAAGTAGGTATTTGGGAAAGAGTGTTCTAGATAGGAGCCACAGCAAGTGTGTGAGGCTAGGATTTATTTCTCTGACTCAACTAAGTATTTGTAATGGCCCAGAAAGCTGGGGCAGAGCTGGGGCATAAGACTCTAAAGAGGTATGGACAGGGCCTCAAATGGAACCAGTAGAGTGTAAGCCGCTGGCGTGTAATGCTAGAAACACACTTACACTTTGGAAGAATTATGTCAGGTCAGCAAAATAAAATGCTCAGGTAGGGCACTTAGTACCAAGCCTAAACCTGGAGTTGGGATCTCAGAACACATATGGTAGGAGAGTAGTGACTCCCACGAGTTATCCTATGACCTACACACACACACACACACACACACACACACACACACACACACACAGACACACAGACACACACACACAATTAATATGCTAAAAAAATTTAAATTATATGGCTACTTTGTAGATAGTAGGACAGAAAGCATTAAGTCCAGAGAATTGTTTGAGACACCAGTTGCCATAGTGGACAAAGCTGGTTTGTTACATTGTTTCTCATACAAAGCTTTAGATCTGCTCATGAAACCCTGATTTTTTTATATGTGACTTACAGAGGGAGGATTCCACTAATTCACAGATTCTCACAACTGTTGTTGAATAGATTTTCTTCGGAACACAGCCAAGTAGCTCATATCCTGTGCTGTGTTTTCTGCTATAGTTTGGGGGGGGGGGCGGTCAGACATTCCCCTAAGAAGAACGGGGTAGTCATTTGGGTAAGGGACAGCATATTTAAGTGTGAATTGAATATACCTAGTAGCAACCCACTGGCAGTGTAAATATTTGAAGCAAAAAGAAGAAGAGTGTTCGATTACAGGGTGGACTCGAAGGAGCTCAGTGGTAGAGGGGTTTGGTGGTAAGGGAGAGACCTTCATGAGCTGCAGGCTCACAGTGGCATTAGTTGCAATGTGGAAATGATCATTGAATGAAATCTATGAAAACTGATCCCAAAGGGAAGGCTAAGGGACATGGTTGGACAGAGTCTGCTTACGGCCTTTTGATATTTGCATTTAAAAGTATCCCACATATGTGGTTCCCAGTGTTGCTCTTCTAGGCTGATTCTCACAGTGCTAGGATGGGTTTTTAGTGTTTAGCAACAGCTTGTTTTCTGTGGTCAGAGATCTCTTTAGACAAAGCTAGTTTGGGTTTTTGGGGTTTTTTTTGTTTGTTTTTTTAGACTTGTGTTTTTATGTATATGTGTTTGCGGGCATGCATGTATATGTGCCATGTGTGTACTTGGTGCCTGAGGGTATTGGATCCCCTAGAACTAGATTTGTTGGATGGAAACTTGGAAACTAGGAGCCGAAATCTGGGTTCTTTGCAAGAGCAGAAGTATTCTTCATACTGGGTCTTTCTTCTCTTTCAATTTCAATTTTTAAAGTGTGTGTGTGCATGTAGGGGATTGGGGGAGTGTAAGCAGTTGGAGCTGGTATCTGAGCCTAGCACCTCGCTCATGCTAAAACACCTCTTCTACCACTGTGCTACACTACCTCACATTTCAATCTCCAAGCAAAGTTGTGGTTTGGGGAATCGTGTATATTTGGTAGATTTTTGCCACCATAAGACTATAACATTCCCCTTTCTTCTAATTCTTGAGTTTAGTTTCTGAGAACAGGCTCTTTGGGCTGTTGGCCAACAGTTTGTGTCAGGTGCTAATTTAATCGTTTAGGTCTGTTCATACTACCACATAAAACTATCCACTAACATTGCCTTTCATTTTGCTCTAGCTCACTTCCTTCAGTGCTTATTTTCACATTAGCTGAGTATCAAAGTACTCGTTCCTCTCCAGTCTCCATTGTAGTTTGTGACCACAGATACGGTCAGCACAACATCTTGTCTTTGATGTTAATGACTAAGTAAAATTGTAAAGCACTTGATGTAGAACATTTGATGGAAATAGTTCTTTCCAGGTTTCTATTTATGCATGCATTTTCACACACACACATACACACACACACACACACACACACACACACACACACACACACACGGTGTTTCTCAAGTTCCTCCATCAGCCATTTTCTCGGGTCGGCTCGCTTTACTTAGTCTTATACTGTGATAGACCAGAGGGCTCTTCTGTAATTGACCTTTTCTGATTAGTTATTATCAAGCATTATTGCAAAGAGAATAGGCAGGGGTCTCAGAAATCTCCTGGCTAGCAGAGTGACAGTCTACAGGAAGCAAGAAGCTAGTTTGCTTCAACCCAACTAGCTCACTAGTCAGTGTTGGTTCAGCCTTCTGGGGTCTGACCCCTAGTAGTTTACTATAGGCACATTTTTAAGTACAGTACAATTTGGTGAAAATGTATTCTGGTGCTAATTCATTCTGTCCCACATGCACAACAAAGCATGCATAAATCTCTTTGAGGAATGAATTTTAAAAAGTAAGCTAAATATGGATCAGATGTTAGTACATTGAAACTCCTTGTAAAGTCCATAGTGATGGGTCCTATAGATTCACTGAGAAATAAAAGCTTATAATAAGGGTCTGGAGGAAGATCCAGCCACACAGTTAGTGCCAAAAGTCAACAAGATATTAACCCCATTGGTTCTCAGCCTCGTGGGCAGATAAGCAGCTTATATATTCCTTCCCTCAAAGAGACAGTCCTTGTGTTTAATATTACAGTCCCCCTAGTGCTTGCCCGTGAGTACAAAGACCTCCGTGTCTCCTACTGGTGTACTGGGGGTACTGCAGAGAAGTTCTGTAGAGATGTATTCTAGGGGAATCTTTCATTGCTCTCATAGTAATGCCTCACATGTTCAATCTCAGGAACACAAACTCCTCCATGTGGCTGCAGTGTTTTTAGACACCTCTCCCATTATTTGATTGGCTGGTAAGCCATCATAGTTCCCGCTCAGTAAATAAGAGAAGAGCTCAGAATAGTCCCTTCTATTTCTTTTTTCATTTCTCTTCCCACGATGTATAGCTGAATCTATTATGTGTTTATTCAGTCTCTTTTATTCTGCAAAGCATCTTTCGTGTAAAAAAACCTTTTCATCCAGTTAAGGGGCAGATTCCAAAATAGCTGTTTGAGTAACAAATTTTTACTTGCACTATATCACTGATTCAGTAAGCCTTTTTAAAATAGATGGTGTTATTCTTTTCTCTCCGTGAAGGTGACTGAGACTTAAGATCTACTCACTTGTCCTGCATCACTTAAGAATGTATGTTGGGAGTGAAGGCTCTTTGGTATAAGTCCTCTCGAACTTTCCTACTATACCAAACACTCACTGCAAATGTATTTTCTTAGCACACAAATAAAATGAAATGGATAGAGTGAAAACAGATGAGCAGAGTGTTTTTATAATAACACAATGTGCTGTTTTCATCTGGAAGACATTTGAATGTGAGGCCAGGAAGTTCTTGTCAACCCTTATAGCTGTCATGTCATGTCTGTTCCCTGTACACTGTAGCAGATGTACTTAGTTGGGTCCTAGCTGCATGCTGTCTTGTAAGTCAGAACCACCATTTTGGTACACATGTCCCTAATTCTGTAGTCCTAATATTCCACCAAAGTTGATTGTCCAGGTGTCTTAGGGTTTTATGGCTGTGAAGAAACACCATGCCAACTCTTATGTAAGCAGATATTTAATTTGAGGCTGGCTTACAGTTTCTAAGGTTTAGTTCATTATCGTCATGCAAGAAGCATGGTGGCATACAGGCAGACATGGTGCTGGAGAAGGAGCTAAGACTTCTACGTCTCAATTGGCAGGCAGAAGAAGACTATGTACTGCCATCTCCACAGTGACACACTTCAACAAGGCCACACCTCCTAATAGTGCTACTCGTTATGGGCCAAGCATTCAAATACATGGTTATATGGGGCCATTTCCATTCAAACCACCACACTAGGCCTGTCCAACTTTGTTCTCTGACTTTCTGGTTTTTTGACCAAGTTTGTGTGTTCCTTTGTTGTTGTTGCTGTTGCTCCCTTTTGATTCTGACCCATTATCTCTCTAAGTTCAGGACCGAATTGCTTTCCTACTTTCCTGGGGACCTGCTCTGAACCCCTACCCTCCCAGGTCACGTGTACCCCAGCTTCTTGTACTCTGCATGGCCTCTTGTCTTTGTTTTAGGAATATTGTGAGACAAACTGTGGAGCCAGGGAGCAGATTCAGTCCCACATAGTCTTACCTGGGCTCGCCTCCTCTGACTCTTTTTGCCTTTATAGATTGTATGACCTAAATAGTCCAAGCCATAGGAATTGGATAGAAACTAGATTTCCCCATATAGCCATTAAATTAATTAATCTTAGTGAATTGACTAAGTTATTCTGTATTAGCTTTTTAAGAATCAAATTAAGATTTTTATTTATAACACTGAATCCAACATAAGGGATGATCTTGTGTGTAGTCAGGTTAATAATGGTAAGTGATACTGTTTTAATATGCCCTCCTACACACACATTTTGGAACGTAATTTCCAAAATGTATGTTAATGATCTTTGGAAGTGGGGCCTTTAGGAGGTAGCTGGAACTAAATGAGTCGGGGGTGGGGGGGGCTCCCACCTGTCTTTAAGCAGAGAAGCCCTGGATCGCTGACTCGTCCTGCTTTTCTTTGTGATCTCTAACATGGAAGTAATGTAGCAAGGAACCCTTTACCAGATGCTGATATCGGCACAAAGAGATCAGACTGTTTAGCTGTTAGACAGACTCATGAGCAAATAAGCTAACTAATCTTATCTTGGTGCCCTGCATATGCATGGGTATATTATAATCTTACCTAGTTGTTTCCTCAACTGCAAGATAAAAATGGCTGTAGTTTTTCTCCCATATTGTTATGATGCTGAGTAGAAATAAATCCACAGCATTTGCATAGAGCCCTTTATACTCAAGCTGATGATGGTGTTCCCAAATCCTCCTTAGGAAAGAGCTTCTCAGTCCTTCCCAGTGTTCAACCCAAACATCTTTGAGTTTTCTTCCTCGATACTGTTTTTTGACCCAACACCTAGTCTGTAAATCTGAGCCTTCTCACTGCCTCTGTCACTGTCACGCTTCCACTGTCACCTCCTACGTGAGGTGTCACTGGAGCCTCCACTGGTCTATTCCCCTTGGGTCAGTGTTTGCAACTCCCCGAGTGTATCAGCATCATTGCTCGTCTGCCTCCGGTATCACTGAAGCTGTTGTCTTTCTGGTGGCCTAATGGTTCTGCTAAAGCCAGTGCTTCCATTCTAGACCACAGTGGCCTTGTCAACTTGGCTCACCATTTTTTGTTTTGTTTTTGTTTTGTTTTGGTTTGGTTTTTTGGGTTTTTTTGTTTTTGGTTTCAGCTTTGGTGTTTTTGAGACAGGGTTTCACTGTGTAGCCCTGACTGTCTTAGAACTCACTCTGTAGTCCCTAAACGCAGAGATCTGCCTGCCTCTGCCTCTCAAGTGCAACGGAGTGTGACAGCCCCGCCCAGCTACTTACTAACCTTCTAACAAGTCAACGGTTAGGCATGCTGGCCTCTAGGATCTTCTTCCAAGGTATATTGCAGCTAGCCATTAAAGCCCTGGGTTTTTTTTGGGGGGGTGGGGATGGGGGTGGGGATCTTTCGATTCACTGTTGGCCCAGTTGGTACCAAAGCCCTCAGTGCTTTAAAGTCTCTTCCTGTAGGGTAGAATATTGATCATTACTAAATTTAAGGATGCAGATACCAAAGGTATGAAATTTCTTTGAGTTGGATTTTTTTTTAAAGTTGAAAAGGTCCTTACACATACACAGACACATACTGAGCTGTGAGTTTGAGTTTCTGGATTCATGCCACCATCTTGCCTGTAGCGGATGCCCAAATGCTAGGTGAGTTCCAAGTGTCTTCTAGAAAGCATTGCTTTAGATTTCTTCTTTGCAAATTCAGCCTTGCCCTTTCATCCCTTGGACTAGCCTTTCCTTTGAGTGTTCCCCACAGTAGCCTTGAGTGAAAGTTCTGGAGTTTTCTGGTATGCCTTCTGGTATCCTGGAGATTCAAAGGCTATACTGAGTGGGGTCAGTTCTGTGTTGGGAACAAGAAAGGGAGGGGAAGGAGAGAGGTGGCAGAAGCCAGTCTCTGATCTCTAGTGATTTTAAGACCTGTTTGAATGGAGCTACCTCAGCAAACATTTTAAATGAAAACGTGAATGCAAATAAATAAATAATGAAATAAAAAAGCCAGATGTGGGGTGGAGGGGCAGTGAGCGTCTGCGCAGATTAATTCCAGCAGATAAATGAAAGGGCTTACAGGGCAAATGTGTTTGGACAGAAGTGGAGAAGGGCTGTCACGAGTGAGAGATGAAGCTCCAAACAGGGAGAGTATGGTCCTCTGGTGCTAGTGCCTCTGCTGTCAGTGCTGAGATCATTGGTGTTAGAAACACACGTTTATTTTGCTTTCATTGAGTTGTGAATGGGTTGTTAATGCTGTAAAGAAGTTTTTCTTTAATTATTTTATTAGATATTTTTTTTCATTTACATTTCAAAGGCTATCCCGAATGTCCCCTATGCCCCCCCCCGCCCTGCTCCCCTGCCCACTCCCACTTCTTGGCCCTGGCGTTCCCCTGTATGGGGCATATAAAGTTTACAAGACCAAGGGGCCTCTCTTCCCAATGATGGCTGACTAGGCCATCTTCGCTATATATGCAGCTAGAGACACAAGCTCTGGGGGTACTGGTTAGTTCATATTGTTGTTCTACCTATAGGGTTACAGACCCCTTCAGCTCCTTGGGTAATTTCTCTAGCTCCTCCATTGGGGTCTCTATGTTTGTAAAGAAGTTTTAAAAACAAAAAAATAAGACAGATAAAAAGAAATGGGGCTTCCTTAGAGGAGGTCAGCTCTAAACTGAGTATCTATGGCAGGCATCTAAAAAGATAAAATATAGACAGTCCAGGCAGAGTCACTGTCACAGAGGTCCTACCTACAGTAGAAGGGACTTTGCAGGTAGTGCTCAAAGAACTTTGGATAATAAAGTAGAAGTTCAGAAGTTCAGAGCTCTTTTTTTTTTTGAAGGGTAGGAGTGGGGTTGGGTGAACAGAGTCGAGGAAGACCTAAGACTGTGTGGACCTGGTAAAGGATGTAAAGTATATGCACGTTAAAATTGCCAGCCACATGATGGTTTCAAAGAAGGTGATCGTTAGTGGGCTTTAGGGTAATCTTATTGAGGCTGTTATAAGTAAACACCACAAGCTAGATTCTTAACAGCAACTGTTTATTTCTTCTTTCTGGAGGCTGAGAAGACCAAGGCTAATGGATCTTGCCGGGGTCTCTGGCTGCTCTTCATAACCACATTCTCCTCATGTGGTGGAAGAATGCCAGCCAGCAAGCACTCTTTGATCTCTTAAATAGACACTTATCTCATTCCTAAGGGCTCCAGCCTCAGGATGTCTTCACTGGTGGTCGGATTTTACCTTGAATCTGAGAGTCTCATAAGCACCGAGACCATAGAGACAAGAATTACACTGAGGACAGATTGATACCAAAAAAAAAAATCACTGGAAATTTGGATGAAATGGAGGATTAAGGAGGAGAAGGTGTAAGAATGATTAAATAAACAGGACATGACACATTTATTGTTTCAAGCCTTCATGAAAGAAAGTACTAGATTACCAGTGGTTTAGTAGTTAACTACTAGAATACCAGTGGTTTAGTAGTTATTGTGGAATAAGGTGTCTTAGTCATGGTTCTTGTTACTGTGAAAAAACACAGACCAAAAAGCAAGCTGGGGAGGAAGGGGTTTCTTTGGCTCACACTTCAAAATCACTGTTCATCATCAGAGAAGTCAGGACAGGAACTCAAACAGGGCAGGAACCTGAAGGTAGGAGCGGATGCAGAGTCTATAGAGGCACGCTGCTCACTGGCTTGCTCCTCAAGGCTTGCTCAGCCTGCTTTCTTCTATCACCCAGAACCACCAGCCCAGGGATGGCACCACCCACAATAGGCTGACCCTCCCACATCAATAACTAAGAAGATACATTACAGCCAGATCTTATGGAGGCATTTTCTCAAGTCTCTCCTAGTTTGTGAGTCAAGTGAGACCAGCCAGCAGATAAGGAAATTATCAAAATGTTTTGTAGAGTTCTAGTCCATAGAAAATATCCCACACAGCATGAGATGAAAAAAAAATTGAATTAAGTTTAAAATCTAATAGTCTTAACTCACCTGTGGGTACTCAAAATGGGATTTCTTGTGCTGTTAAGCATGTTTTTTTCCTAATTATTTTGTCTTGTGTAGTTATACTTCAGTTTAGACTCCATGAGACTCAATTTTGCCTTGTGTGAAATAGGAATCGTAGCCATGCATTACTGGGACATCTTAAGAAATAAATGGGGTAGGGTGGGGTGGAGAAATGGCTCAGAGGTGAGAAGCATGGGCTCTGCACAGGGCCACAGCAGGTGACTCAGAACCACCTGCAATGCCAGTTCCAGGGGCCTGACATAGGCAGCAGGCATATACATATATGCAGGTACTCACGCATACGAAATGAAGTAGATGGTACAAAGCTTAAAGGCAGGAAGGAAAAATTTGACAAAATTTCCCACGTTTTTCTAAGCAAATTAAAATAAGTATCGTGGTACCCCGTTCTTAGTTCTGCTCCATGGCCTTTCCATTCATCATTAGTCTGTTTCCCTACTAAGAAGGAAGGTGGTGTCTTTGTCCTCCTTTTTCTGATGAAGAAGCAAATTTCATAGGAAATTTACAGAGACGACTGAGGTCACCAAAAATAGTCTTTGTTAAAGGTAAAGCTAGCTAGCCCGCGGTGGTCCTGCAGTGGCCCAGTGATGGTCTGCCGTGGGGTGCTTGCTCAAATCACCTTGAGCTCTGCCTACGATGGCTCCCTCTGATTCCGCATCACTCTGCATGCCATCTTCCTCGTTTGCTGCCTCTTAGTTGTGAGTCTGATGCTTGGTCCACCATGTAGTGTATGGAAGTATTTGTTTCTAAAAGCTAAGAGCTTCCAGAAAGCAGTAGGTGATAAAATCAACATCCAAGAAATGGGTTAGAAACAAATGGAAAAAGTACAGGAAATAGTACTAAGTCTGGGGGGGGGGGTCAGAATGGTCATTATCTATAATTTCTTTAACTGTGTTTGTCTTTAAGAGCTTGGAAAACAGAGTAACTTAATTCTGAGTCCTTCAGCTCAGCACTTTAGTGATAGAGTTAAGGGTTAGCAGTTGAAAGCCACTCTAGCTACACAGGGTGTCTGAGACCTGGGAGTCAAGAAACCGTGTTTGAGGGGGTGTGTGGAATGGAGACAAGGAACATACCCTAAAGATGTTTTTGTGCTGATATACTTCTTCAGGCAGCCATGAGTATCCTGCTGCTATGCGTTCATGGGACGACAGCTTGCGGAGCCAAGTCACTTTCCAGCATTAATTGACCTTTAGAGTGTCTTCCTAAACCTTTGTACTAGGTGCCAGAGACAGCATTTCTTAGTTGCCTGGAGCCTTTGTGTGGGGGTGAGGCTTTGTGGACTTCACCCAGCCACTTTTTGTGCCTGTCATTGCCATCGCTGTCCAGCTCACGTTTAGGCAGTCATGTAGGGGACACGAGTGTGACTTGAGGCATTCTTAGGAGGCACAGTCTCACAGCAATCTCCCTGATCCTCTGGCTCTTACAGTCTTTCTGCTCCCTCTTCCACAATGATTCCTGAGCCTTAGGTCCAGGACTTGTTTTGTGGATATAATCGCTACGACTGATCTCCAAGGCTCTTTTTTGAGATACATCATGAATTTAAAAAAAACCTTTGACAAAGAATTCTAGCTGTGTGGGATTCTTAAGTTTAGGACAGGAATCCCCAGGAGTACAATTCTTTGAACCATGCATACTCTGCTTTTTAACATGCAGTCTGACCACAACAGCTCACACTGTTCATTTCACATTGGCACTTCCCTCGTGGTATTCTTGACTGACATCTCTAGACTTTACTTTTCATTGTTCTGTGGCTTTCATTAGACTGGAAACCAGTGGTCCACACCTCTGCAAGAGAGCTTATGTAGAGTAAATTCTTAGCCCATCGGGGGAGATATGACTAAGAGAAACCATTAAAACCAACGTTAATACAATAGTTTTGATCCAGCTTCAGAAACATAGAGAAGGCGACAAAATACCCACCAGTCTTCACCAGTCCTCAGTTAACTTGTGGACTATGTGTGCCAGCAGTATGCGTATATGTATGTATTTATGTGTGTGTGTGTATGTGTATGTATGTATGTATGTATTTATGTGTGTGTGTATATGTATGTATTTATGTGTGTGTATGTGTATGTATGTATGTATGTATGTGGTCACACAGTAGTGAGTCACTCAGTTCCTCTTATGAAAACAACAATTAGAAAAAACAACCCATCTTGAGCAAAAAGAGATACAGTACACAGTACATAATGGCAGAGTGACTGGTGTTCACTAGTCTTAAAGGAAACCTACCCCGTGTTTCTAAATTTTCCATTTTATTTAATTCACGCTTCCCCGGGGCAACTTGAACTTTCCAAGCCTGAAAGAACAGAGCTACAGGATGTGATTTGCCCCACCGGCTGGCCAGGAGGCAGTTAGAGAGGGGTCTTATTTAAGGATGCTTGGGACTGCATTAACGAGGTTAAGTCCAAGAAATAGATGGGCTTTGGTGCTAGAAGAATTCATCGGATTTGGGATATACATGTATTCATCCCATTCACTAGAAACTAGTGCTTCTTGTTCTTGTTCATATTTTGTAGCTGCCTGTCTATTCCTGCCCTGTGTGAGGGATTTCCAGATTTCATTTCTAGCACTCTTGACCGCATTTTATTTATTCTGAGAAACAGGAAGTAGTCTCTGAGGTGGCAGAGACACCAGAGTCCCTGTCAGGGTTGGACTCTGTCTTCCATGGTTCTTTTCTTGACGGTCTCCTACGCACACTGCTGTAGCAGTTTAGTGGCTGACTTCTTAAACAGTAGAATGTCTGCTGTTTGGACAGAGACGCTGAACATTTGCCACCAGCACTGCACAGGCTCTGGCCATTCTGGACAGGCTCCACTTGTCCATCAGTCGAGTGGCAGCAATGCAGATTTAAGACCCATAAGGCCTGATTTGTAGCACTGTGGATCACTGTGGTTCCTTTTGGCCAGTTAATGGCACTTTTTTTTTTTTAATGCACAACTGACGTTAGTCTACGATGCTGCATCCAGGTCTTTTGCTAGTGAAACTTGTAGGACTCTGATTTCAAGCTCGTGACTAGATTTCTGGGTTTGTTTTGTTGGGTCATTGAAAACTTTGAGTAAATGAAGCTGTGGAATTTCTTGACTGAGAATCTGCCCTGTTTTTCCCTTTTTCTAGGTCTATTATTAGCAGAAGATTTTTCTGCATAGTTGGCACGCTGTACCTGTATCGGTGTATTACAATGTATGTAACTACACTCCCAGTACCTGGCATGCATTTCAACTGTTCTCCGAAGGTAAACTCCTCCTCCCTGTCATTTCCCACTTTTGTTTCTCCTCTTGCCCTGGGGACCTTCGACTAAGGCCAAGATGAAAACTGATTCAGACTCACTTCTGGGAATGTTGTCCCTAAGCTATAGGACCAGACAGCCACACCCTTTCCAGAATTCCCTAGCCTCGACAGCCCCTCCTAACTTAGAACCAATGGGAGCTTTGCATGGGAGTGGAGCTCTTTGCATCCTGCCGGACTATTAAATATGTTCTCCTTCAGTGTAGCTCTGGGTGTGCTGTTTCCCCTGGCACTTTTTCCTTTCCGACTTCCCCATCAGCAGAACAAGATAGGCCCACTCCCAGCCCCTGGCAGTCCTCTGCCAATTTGTATGACACTGTTCTTGGGAAGAGCGTGGGGCCCTTCATCTGCTATCTTTCCTTGTAGCCCAGAAGGTTTTGAATCTGTCCTGTATTCCCAGAATCAAGTAACTGTTACCTTGGAAGAGATTTTTAACTAGAAAGCTTTTGGAATGTCATCAAATAGGAAAAGACTTAATTCTTTAACATATTAAAGCTCTTTAGTAGTGCAATCAGAAAAAAAAGGCTAAGTTCTTGCCTTGATTTCTTGATTTTTTTAATATATATTAAATATAAGCATATAAAATATAGATTTAAAATATGTAATGTATATTATATATACAAAATAAAAAATACATTGAGATCATTTATCATCATTAAATCATGTGCTGAGATAGCCGTTACTTTTGGTTTCTTCCCTTTTTAGTCTCTTCCTGCCAAAGGATCATCCTGTCAGAGGGGCTTTACAGAGGGGACTTCAATGTTCACTCTGGAGATTTTTTAATGGAGTCTTTATGATAGGGAGTTCGGGATCCTTTAGTTTCCCTGTGAACCTTCTCTCTTCCCAGACTTAGTTGATGTTCTCACAGAGGTGGCTGGTTACTTTCCTGACTCTGTCCAAGGTTCACTGAACTCAGGAGAGTGGATGTCCCAAGCACAGAGCCTTGTCATCAGCCCTTCTTCTCTGAACCTTCTCGTGCTGTTCCTCTGTCCTTCCCAGGAAGCCAGCCTCACATCCTGGTTTTATCCTTTGTAAAAGCTTCCCAAAACCAGCTTGCCCTGCCCAGATTGTAGAATTCATTCTTTCTTTATTTAATATTTGGAAATACTGTATTATTGAGAGTCCAGCCACTCTTGTGAGAGTTGGTTGATAAACAAAATGTTCTATACTGTAAACATAACAATTGTGATACACACCTAAGTGCAGTTGAACTGTTTGTTTGTTTGATTGATTTTTTTTTTCCTAAGACAGAGTTTCTTTGTGTAACCCTGGCTGTCCTGGAAATAGACCAGGCTAGCCTCAAACTTACAGAAATCTGCCTGTTTCTGCCTCCCGAGTGCTGGGATTAAATGTGGTCACCAGGACCACTGAGCTGCAGTTCGGTTCTTAAAAGAATCTGTATATTGGTAAAGTTGCTACAAAGAAGTAGAAAGATGTGGCTTCTGAAGATAAGTCCTGCATCCAGGGGCTGCCTTCCCTCCCTGGTTCTAGTGCTGTGCCTTTGTGAGGGTGTCTGCATCTCTACTCAGCCCTTCAAGTCCAGAGAGGTGAGCTGTGGTTACTCAGAGTCAGCCAGAGTCACCAGTGTACCTAACCACAGTCCACGGTGAAGAATAGCTCTCAGCTTCTGTTGGTAGAGGCAGAGATAGCAGGCACGGCACAGAAACTAACTCACGTGTGCCACCCAAGTGTTGGCTGGAAATCCAAACTAGTACAGTGATTCTTCAGCAATCTTCCTTCTAGAACTCAGCATCTTAAAAATGAACAGTCGAAGGTATCTTAGCACACCTTTGTGAACAGTAGTTAAAACTCAGACTGACTTACTTTGTAGATTAAGAAAAAAGAATTTAGAACACAGCTTTTATTTTATTTTTTTAATGCAGGATTTAGGCCAGGGAATACAACTTTTTATTTTGTTCTGGAATTTTCCAATGCATTTAGTGTAGAGAGACTAGTATAAGGAAATCTGTTGTATTCAACACTCAGATTCACTTGTTACAACTTGTTATTGTTGATTTATCTATCTTTGTTTTGGAAGTGTTTATATCACTGCAGATGTAGCATGCACTGGAAAACTGGGCATTTTATTGCATTATACTCTTGGTAGTCAACAGAAATAATACTTGTTTGATATTGGCAGTTATCAGTTCATGAAATTAGTCCTCTTGTCTTGAAGGGTTTTTGATGGTCTCTTTGTATTCATTAGGATCTAGACTCTTTACATGACAGTTGCTTTGTCTGTCTGTCTGTCTGTCTGTCTGTCTGTCTGTCTGTCTGTCTGATTCTTTCTCCTCATGGAAGTGTAGTATAGAGTGCAGACCCTTGGTCCTGATGCCACCCACATTCAACAGTTTCTTGTGATGTCAACTTACTTATTGTTCTCTCTCCTCCATACTTTGAACAGGAAGTTGTCTTTGAATACTTGATAAGGTTTGGTTTTAGCATGTTGGACAGGAATTCTTCATGGAGAGAACATAAAGCTGTCTGAATCTAGATAGAAGAGCTGGATAGGACCCTCAGGTGGCAGATCAAGTCTGGGAATCAGTGTTCTGCCAGATGGTGGAATGATCCAATATGGGCCAGTATCCAAAAGGAGAGAAGGATGGCACTCAGAGGGCTCAGAGACCAGCCCTGCCCATTTTAGTCACTAGGGGAAGGGAATCAGAATCAGAAATAGCCTCATTGAAGGTCACTTGTTGTCAAAGACAGCTTCACCACCAAACTGTCATCAGCCTCTCAGACCAAAGTGGCATGGTACTGTCATGTTCTTCCGCTAAGAACTGAACAGTCTGCTTTAAGCAGCTCTATGTTTTAGGGGCGCAGGTACACAGGATGAGCCAGTAGAGATGCACTCCATTGAAAGCACCCTAAAACTTGCCTGGTTCAGGCTCATACCTGAGGGAATGAAATTTTGGAATGGTACCATAAAAGGATCAAGATAAGTCACTAACACTGAGGATGGGAAGGAAATACCAGACAGATAGGAGCAGTTTTTGTTTATGGGGTCAAGTGACAGTAATTAGACAGAGGGAAGACCTAGAAGGGAAAATCTTCAATGACTGCGTTTACCACTGGATACTTGTAAGTGGAAGAGCACATGTACGTGGGAGACAGCCAAGTGGTGATAGTTATGATGGCGAGGTTTGTAAGTCTCAAGTTGAAGTGAAAACCAGGGCTAGGATTTATCCTATTCTGAGTGATGGTAAAACCTATAATACAGATGCAAAGTCCACAGACATAGAATACTTAGTGCTTAGATAGTGAACTGGATATTCAGGATCTGAGGTCTCTTAAAGTCTCACTTACTACTAAACATAATGGAAGTCAGTTAAGCTTTACGTCAGAGCTCCGCTAAGTGAGGAACTTAAACCTGGTTCCACTGTGGTGAATGGGGTTCCACAGTCACCCCTATACCTGATACTTTCCTAACATCAGGGCTCCAAACGGACGGCTTATCAGAAAATTGTTGCAGCAAATGGACAACGGTCATGGTAGAAGTCGCTCTCACGAGAGTGTACGAGCTTCAGCAGCAGTCATGAGACGATGGGTCGGCACGTAGAACAGGCCTCCTGTCAGATGTTGCTGCAACAGTGATAAATCACTGAGAACACGGAGGGAAGGGAAGTGGACCTGCTCACTTCCTGAATTAAAAATGACAGAATCACCTTCCTCTACCCATGTGGTGCGTGTGTGCCAGGCTTATGCTGGAAGCTGCCAAGTATAGCCTCTGGCCATGTTGCCACAGCTTTTCGACAAGAGCTCATGTGGATCTCCCCCACCTTCCTCTTCCTATCACAGCTGTTTAGGATTTACTTAAAAAAACAAACAAACAAACAATACAGTAACAGTTGATAATCTTTGATTTTAGGTAAGTTTGTGGTTTGGGGTTTTTTTTTTTTTTACCCAATAAAAAAAAAAAAAAAAAAAAAAAAAAACCCAAAGCACCCTGTTGTGCTCACTCCCCAGATGTGCACTTCCCAGATGTGTCCTATGATAACTTTTGGGCAAGTTGAACTGGTGATGACTGCTAAGCCTTAACCTAAGCCACACGCTGGTTCTATTGTGGTTTCTGTGCTGACCTTAGGTTTCAAAAAGGATATGACACCTTGGCTGGGGCACTTGGCAGAAGAATTTCATTTGAATTTTTATTCAGACTGCCAACCAGCAGGTCCCTGACAGACAGGGACCTTGCTCTTGTTTGGTGCCATCTGATGCTTCTTGTCGAGTGGCACAGCTTTGGGAAGCCCTCCACAGTTTGTGTGTCTGCTGCTGTCCCCTTGTCTCAGTGTGAGATTTCAGGCATCAAGGCCGAGTTAAGTCATATGAGGCACAGGGATGTGCTCGCTTTTGAGCAATACTTCTGTCTACTCCTGTTTCTTGTCAGTTTTTTTTTTTCATTTTTTTTCTGTTTCTCTTTTCTCTCTGTTGCTATTCTCTCTTTTCACTTTTAGGAGCAACCGTGACAGCAATGTAGTAAAAATTTGTCTTTTAAAAATTACTTTTATTGTAAATAAATTTTATAACAGACACACTGAAAGTATCTACTAAAGGGAAATTTTTAAAATTCATATTTCAATACAGTACTCCTTTATGGTTATTTGTCTCACAATTCCAACTCTACTATCTGTACATTTATCACTTTGGTTAAAACTTGTAC
Organism: Mus pahari; assembly: GCF_900095145.1. NCBI lineage: Eukaryota > Metazoa > Chordata > Mammalia > Rodentia > Muridae > Mus > Mus pahari. The sequence continues at coordinate 143,664,905 of NC_034590.1, read as the reverse complement.
TTGACAAGTATATTTTGCATCATTTCATAGCTTTTGGCAGCTCCAGTTTCCTTACTGAGGAAATGTCGTCACTTGCTTAGATTACAAGAAAGTACAGAATTGTTGATGTGATTTCAGTTGATTAGAAGAGATTATTTTTCCAACCAAACATCTCTGGAGAATTCTATGGGTGCCCATAGAATGGAATATTAAGGTCACAAGTGTACATAGCAGGTACCCCATCCATCCCCACCCTCACTCCCTGGGTGTCCAGAGCTAAGGGTCCTGTGTGATCTAACAGGTCACTCCCTGGCTTAGTCACTCCTTCCCGTATGGATATGGGGGTTCTGGTTGCCATGGAAGCACAGGACCGCAGCCACCGTGCTGTGCATGCATGCAGCTGGAGGTGTGTCTGAGCCAAGGCTCAGAGGGACGAGTCAGAGTCGTCTGCTGAGCAGAAGCAGTGAGAACATTGGTAGAAAGGGTCCATGCTAGGGAATTTAGAATAACTTGAGGTTGAGGGAACACGGGTGTCTGGTCCTCTGGTCCCAGTGGTGTGAGATGAAGCAAGGCAGGCAGGCTGTGGGCAGTTTTAAAGGGCCTTGAACCCTTCTAATGAGTTTGGATTTCCATAGAAAGTCAGGAAAGGTTTTAGTAGGGGGTTTTGATGTACTGACAGTTAGTTGTCTTTTAGAAATACATTTACCCAGTCATGCAGCAGGATGTTTGGATGAGAGGGACATAGACTTTGGTTGGTGCTAAGTTGTGTTATCCTTTTTTGATGTCTACCCGTGGTCCACAATGTCTTGTCCTCATTTAGTTCTCAAAACAGTGACTGGAGGAAACTGCATCCAGTTCAGAGGCATGTGGCTCTGCCCAGTGTTTCAGAGTAGCTAGGGAGCAGAGACAGGATATCTGTCTGGCCACATCTGTAGTAGGTGATGCTTGTTCCTGGAGGTGTGAACTAGAGGTGAGGGATACCCAAGCCAGGCCGTGTGTTAAGGGAGGTTCTGGAAAGGCAGGAAAAGTCTTACAGCTGTTAGGAGTCATACACCATGAAGAGGAAAGGCATTAACTGGAGAGTTCCAGACAGCCGCACTGGCTCAGGGTACAAGAAGATGGGCAGTGACATTTTCACCATGGGGAATGTCTCAAGCTAGGCTCTCAATGACACGAGAGCCACCCGTGAGCACTCTAACACACCAGGCTGCTGTGCATGGGGCCCCTCCCTCGGGCTGTGTGTCAGAGGGCCACCCGTGAGCACTCTAACACACCAGGCTGCTGTGCATGGGGGCTCTCCCTCGGGCTCTGTGTCTCTCAGGCTCTGTGTCATTTTGAGAAGCTAGTTTCTTGCTTTGGCAGTGCTGAGGTTCGAGCCCGGGGCCTGTCACCTGCTCCTCCTCTCCCTGAGCTGTCGTCTCAGTCCTCAGTGGTTATGCTCGACACAGTTTGAGCATGACGGTATCAGACTGTAATAAATCAAAAGGAGCTTTGTATAATGTCAGAGGCGACTTAAGAAAACTAATAAATGTAAAAGAAATAGAAGATGACTATTTGGTAGCCTTTGAGGAAATAATTCAAAAATCATAATCTATAATGGGTATGTACTGAAGCTGTTAGGTGAAGGCTAAGCCAGGAACACTTATACAGCTTTTCAAATCACATTTCTTATTAACTATAAAGGGGCAAAGATAACATATTTAATTGAGAAGTCTGGCAGGCATTGCCATGGCCAGGTGGTCACACCAGCAGCCGGACAAATGGCACCAGGGCTTCTTCGCAGGTGCATGGGATGGAGACCACAGCCGTTCTGTTTTTTCTGCCAACAGCATTTAATTTGAACTTAAGCAGACTGCAGCATTCAGAGAGTAACCAAGGATGGAGATGAACCTGAAGGTGTGAATATCACAGAAGAAAACCACACAGAAGAACCGTAGTGGATGCCAACAGCTGAGCCTGCCAGGCCCCCTCAGCCCTGGCCCCTGAGCTGATCCTAAATCAGCCGGGAAAGGGAGATGGAGATGTTGTTGGGGCTGTTGAGGGCTCAGATAAAGAATATGAAGTGTGATTGGGGTTGAACCATTGTAGATTCCATGAGCCTGATTACAGGAGAGAATTTACTGTTTTGGACTTTGGAGTGAGGTATTTTGATAAAATAGTTACAGTTGATGAGCCAAAATGAAGGGCTTCCTTATTCATTACACTGTTCTTTCCTTATAAAACATTTTAAAATAAAAGCATGAATACATTTTTGGTAACTTCCACTCACTAACTAGGTTGATTAGAGGACTTGAACACTCCCACCCCCGAACTTAGAGCAATGTCATTTTAGTAAAAGGACATTTTGCTTTTAAACACTGTAGGTAACAGCTGATCTATAGTTAAGGTTTTTATGAGGCCTGTGAATACTGTCCTTATTAAAGGATGTGAAAAAAATATTTTTGGCTGGGGTAACAGGAGGCTAGTGGCAGGTGAGTGTTTTATTGCTGATGTTGCTTAGAGACCTCCACCCACCCAGAAGCCTGCAAGTGTTTGAGAATGGGGAAGGGCCAAACCCTCCCCAGCCAAGTGGAATTAAAACTCTTAGAAGCCATGTAGGAAGAGACAGTCCACCGAAGCCTCTCCTGCTGCTCAGTCGTGGTGGGTGGAATGTGTTTGTGGAGGGAAAGCCTCCAAAAGTGTCTCTTGAGTGATCAGGAGATGGTCACAAATGAGCATCCCACAGGGCTGCTGATTCAAGGAGAGCCATGTCAGTTTATAGCCATTGAGCCTGAGACCCCGCCACAAATTGCCTTACTTGTTAGTAGTGAAGTTGTCTTCAATTTCTGGAATGTCTACAATCACTGTGAAAACAAATAGTACCCAAGGCTAGAGTTGAAGAAATGATTCCTACTTGGTTAACTTAGAAACTCATGTTGGACTCATGACATTCATAGGGAAAAGAAGGGAGTAGAGAGAAAAGAATGGATCCAAACTTTACGTGCACATACGAATATGAAATAAAGTGGTTTGTGGGGGCAGAGAGTTTCCAGGCCTAGTGTCTCTGTGTGTAGCCCTGGATGTCTTGGAACTTTCTCTGTAGAGCAGGCTGACTCTGAACTTAGATAATCCCCACCCGCCTCTCTGAGTGCTGGGCCTAAAGGTGTGCACCACCACCACCGCCAGGCTTAAAGCATTTAAAATAAAGTCTGAGGTAGATTTGTGCTCACTGTTGTTCCTATAAAGTGTGTCTGGGGAGCCAGTGAGATGGGTTAACACATACAAGCATTTGTCATCCACCTGTGTGCAGTCAGAGAGGTGGGAAGGCTGAAGGAAAGGAGCAGCTCTGCAAAGCTGCCATCCAGCGTCCACGTGGGTACCACAGCACACCCGTGCCCAGCCAGCACACCCATACACGCAATTAGAGTAAACAAATAAAGTATATTTGTAAGCCGGATGATGGTGCATACCTGTAAACCCAACACTAGGGAAGGTCATGAGTTTCAGGCTAGTCTGGACCACATGGAAAACCTGACTCACACACTAATAAAATCTCTTAGAGACCAATATCCCATAATATAAAGCAGGAGAGCCTGAACCAAATTGAGATCACTTAATTTTAAAAGGCATAGGAAAAGGTAAATTTGATTACATTTTATTAGAATAGCAACTCAGTATGAACCTGGAAACGCTGCCCCTTGCTGTTTCTGAAGGTGTTTAGAGCCATAGTATCTCCTGAGCCCTTAGTTCTGATCCCCAGTCTGTGTGCATCCTTGGGACCAGTTGGCAGCCTGTGTTTACTTCCTCTTCTGCCAGATGGACAACATAACATCATTATTAACCAGTGAACAGGCTTTAGATGATATGATGAGACAGTTGATGGGAAAATCTGTTAAAACTTTAGAATCTCTGTAAAGAACACATGGTCCTTTATTCTGTAATGCCACCCCACCATGTCGTCGCTTTTGCTGCACAACAAGGAGCTAGTGAAACAAAGCAAGGGGAAAATAGAATCAGCAGCGCTGAGCAGCTCCTTCTCGCTGAGGAATCTAGAGGGATCTACCCTTCCGGTTGTTGTATTTCCCACTAGGACCTAAAAAACATTTCATGTCTTCCCATTAACTTGTAAATATCTCTTCTTGGTTTTGGACAGCAGCCTGCCCATCAACCTCAGGGAATGACTTGCTTTACAGGCATTCGGGGAGTTGGCTGGGGGAGATCTTCAAGCGCGTGGATTTCTTGGTGGCAGGCTGCTCAAGGCAGGGTGATGAGGTGTTCTCATCTGTTTGTTTCTGTTCCTGCTGGGTGGTCCCTTACCCGCCCTGCTGTTGGCTTGGGTGTTTAAGAAGGAGTTTTCAGGGACATGTGATCAATAAAGAATTTTCTGTTTTGGAGGGAGACTGTTGTTTAGGAACAATACACTGTAATTTGCCAAAGTAGGTAGATCCCATAAACAGGTTCCATAAATCTTTATACAGGACCCCTGGCAGATCTGGGTAGCACAGGAATATGTCACTGACAGTGTGCTCATACTTCTGTGAGGTGCTTGGGCTTCTGCTGGAAGAGCTATTCAGTATGAATTCAGGGCTTGGTTTAATCAAACTCTGGGCATGGTGGTTGGCACAGTGCCTTGCTAATAATGTGGTCGTGCATTGTTTAGTGACAAGGGTACTTTTTGGTGTATGTCACCAGGCTGATTCATTTGTATGCAAACTCCATACCCCTGAGATTTCTTATAGCATGAGACAGCATTGACCATTCGAGGCAAGTGGAACCTGATTTCAGTATGTATAGGTCTATTCATAAAACAATACCATACCAACTATAAAACACAACAGCCAGTGCAGCTTAGGACAGTCACCATGAATGGCACTTGCTGGCCTGTAGGTTTCTCTGGGAGGGCCACGGAATGAGTGTGAAGTCCTGGAACATGACTGTGTGCTGCTGTAGGCCTAACAGACACTGCACAGGTAGGCCATACTACATTTATAAAGACTGTTTCCCCTCAGTAATAAGTTGACACTGTAGCTCTTTATAAACTTTTGATATTAGTATTCTTTTGTAAGGTTACTTACCTTAAAATATATTGTAAAACTGTACAAAAATATACAGATACATGTTAGCTTAAGTTTACAGCAGATTCCCTATAGACAGGGATCCCTCAGCACACTATACAGAATCCCCCCATCACTATACATGGGATGCCCTCATCACTGTACACGGGATCCCCTCCCCACACTGTTCACCAATCCCCTCCTCACACTCTACACAGGATCCCCTCCCCCACACCGTACACAGGATCTCCTCCTCCACACTGTACATAGGATCCCCTCCCCCGCCCTGTGCACAGGATCCCCTCCCCCACCCTGTGCACAGGATCCCCTCCCCCACACTGTGCACAGGACCCTCTCCCCCACACTGTGCACAGGATCCCCTCGTTCTTTGTCTCCATGTCTCTTGACCCTGGCCCTATCTGGGCTCCTTTTCCCATTTCCTTTTCACTCTTAACAAGATCACCACATGTGTAGCTCTTACTTTGTATTTTTCTCTTTTACTAGTGATATGGGAATATAATTTCTTTTCTGTAATTCTTGCTGTTTGCTTATTTGGTTTTTTTCCTGCACAGCCATCTGAGGCTCCCAAGTGCTCAGATGCCAGGCAGCTATAGATGATTACCTCATCTGGCTATAATTTTTTGGTTTGAGGGGACAGAGTTTCATGGTAGGCTGGCCTTAAACTAGCCCAAAATGCCCTTGAGCATGCTCTGATGTTCTCTGTTATTAATTTCCTGCTGTGAAAAGTGAGGTCTTCCTGTCCTCTGTACCTTTTCCTTCCTTCACCCTGCCATCCCCGGGACACAGAGTGTCTTGTCCTGTCTGTCCTTTGTAACTCAGTAGACAGCACTTGCCCAGTTACAGCTCTGTAAACTCTCTCCACCCTTAAGCTGTGTCCCTTTCCTGTAATTACTGTACAATAGTTTGTTTCCCACGGAGCCAGTTTTTGCCTTGTGTTTTCTTTAGTAGTTTTCTATATATTTACCCATCCTCAGCTTCTGCTTTCTAGCCCAATGTTGTGGCTAACCCATGAGTCTCATGCCCTCGAAGACCTCTGTAAAGTGTCTGGGCTGGGCACTTAGTGACTCAGTGTTAGAGCCACACAGCAGTGCCACTCTTTCTTTGTTGCCATTCTAGAAAGGCCTGGTTCTTTCTTTCTCTTTACTTATTAACTTGTTTGTAGAATGCATCCTCTTCAGGTCCTGGAGAAGAATATAGACATAGCAAACAGTCTAAAGGCTTATGTATATTAAAAAAGGTTTAGTTACACGGCTAGGTCTAAAACCTACACTGGAAATCATACTGCTTAAGAACTTGGAGCCCAGCCCCCCACCCCACCTCCCACCCTTGAGACAATCTTTTTTTTCTAGAGTGCTTTCTAAATGTCATATGCATGTAGGTCTTTCATCTAAAGCTCAGTATAATCTGAGGACTTTGGCATGGCAGTACTCAGTTCTGATGTGCCACAACATGGGATCTTTCATTGTATGTCCACTTCCATCTGTTGGGCTGAGCATTTAAAGGTCCCTTTGAATCAGAATGGGATGGTCATATCCTCTGTGTGGTCTAGCAGCTAGCTCTTCCAAAATAGAAATCCTAATTGCTTTTTTTGTTATATATATATGTGAATTTTCCAAAGCTGGGGTGTTAGCAATTAGATATTTAAAAGGGGATTATGGTGATTAAATTGACCAACTAGGTATAAAAGGATACTGCAGGGGCTGGAGAGGTAGCCCAATGGTTAAGAGCACTTGTGGCTCTTACAGTGTCTGACATTCCAGCATCTACATGGTAACTTAGAACCATCCATAACTGCTGTTCCAGGGAACCCTCTTCTGACCTCCAAGGGCACCAGGCACACACTTGGCACACATATATACATGCAAGCAAAACATCCATGCACATAAAATAAATAAATCTCTGAAAAAAAGTTAGCTATAAAAAGATGCTACAATCATGAGATACAAACATTTGCATGCCTTCTTTGATGGAACAAATGGAAGTTAAGCAAGTCATTTAAGTCATTTATTACTCGAATGTCCAGCCCAGACTTGCATCTCAGGCAGCTAGATTACTTTATAAACTTCTCTTACTGAAAGGAAAACTAGCCAGGTCTGCCTGGGTAATTTCAGGGGGCTGAAGGTGCATCGTTTTGAGTCCCGTTTCATGCTTTGACCCACAAGCTTCCAGTTACTTTAGCTAATAAGTCAGAACTGTCATCCTTTGGGCAAAAACACATCTATAAATGTTTGCTTAGGATTTACATTTTCTTTTTCCAAAGAAATTATGGCAAATCAACCACAGATTCTTTCTGGTTTATCGTAGTAAAGCAAGTTGAATCAAGGCACATGGCTTAGCAGTAGGGTCTAGCATGCTTGAGGCCCTGGGTTAGAATCTCAGACTCCAGACACCTGCTGAAATGTACTGTTGAGAAAGTTCACCACATGCATACTAATGAGAAGGATTGTATGTGTCTCGATGAAGCAGAATACACAAAATGATAGTCACGGTCAAGGTGAACTAATGATGAATCTCACTTTCTCTTTTTCTGGTAGCTCTTTGGAGACTGGGAAGCTCAAGTGCGGAGAATAATGAAGCTCATTGCCGGAGGTGGCTTATCCATCACAGGCTCGCACAACATGTGTGGCGACTATCTGTACAGTGGCCACACGGTCATGCTAACGCTCACCTACCTATTTATCAAAGAGTGTAAGTCTAAAACAACCTTGCTTTGTAATTTTCTCACCTGCCACGCCCCATGGTCCTAGGGAAAATCAGTTTGGCCAAAGTCCCTTAAAGCCAGATTGAGGCCTGAGGACAGCTGCCTTATCTTATCCTTATTCGCCCAGGAAAGCACTTGGCTACACCTCTAGACAGGAAGTACCTTGTCTGTGGATGTCAGCTATAATGTTTGGGTGGTTTTACATTTACATATAGTAAATACATTTTAAAAATCCTGGGGGAGGGATTCTATCTGCTTTAGACCATTTATGTTCCCAGATGAAAGACACACACACACACACACACACACACACACACAGTCTTTATATTTTTAAAATATGCTTTAGGCAGCACAATAGCTGGGCAGCTGCCTACCCTCCATGCTGTTAGAATCTACCTTCCTAACGATAACCCCAAATTATCACTTACTATGTTTCATTGTTCCATCTGGGCTGCTCTCGGCTCCAATTGGCCAGCCCATGTGACCATGCCTTCTTTACTCCTACCCCATGGCATCTCTCCCTCTCCCTCTAACATGTTCTTCTTCCATGGCCACTCCTTCCTTCCTTCTTCCAACTGCTCCTCCTTCTAGGCCCACCAAAACTCAACCCCACCTATCTCTCTTCTGCCAGCTATTGACTTTATTCACCAATCAGAATTAACTTGGAGGCAGGGTGCCAGAGGCTACATGCAGACTCCCAGGTCTTGGGGTCCCCACTTAACATTACAATAAACAATAAAAGAAAACCTCAACATTTACATATATGTATATGCATATATGTGAGTGTTTGTACATATATATGTGCATAAATGTGTATTTGTATGCATATGAGTGTATATATATATTTGTATATTTGTGTATGTAAATATGTATATAGATACAGATATATGTTTGTGTGCATATATGTGTGTGTATTATCTTAATTAGGGGTTTATTGCTGTGATGAGACATCATGACCAAAGAAACTTTATGAAGGAGAATGTTTAACTGGGGGTTGCTTACAGTTCAGAAGCTTGTTTGTCCCTTACCGCTGTGGAGAGAAGCAGGGTGGTGCACAGGCAGAGTTAGGTGAGAGCTCTACGTTTGGACACACAGGCAGTGGACAGAGCTAGTGAGCCACCAGGCCCGATTGAGCTTCTAAAACCTCAAAGTCTGCCACCACATGGGATGTGGATGTCAAAAAAATTAATATAAAAACAAAATAACTTGTATATAAAAATAAAATAAAAATTTTGAATTCAGACGGCACATATAAACACGTTCTGCCGCTTTCTGCTCTCAGGTTGTTTTGAGACATGAAACTTGGCCGTTCATTTTAGTTGCTATTATGACTTCAGCCCTGTAATTGAACAACAGGTGATTATTTCCCTGGAAAATTCAGTTATCCTCATAATTTTACTGTTAGAAGCTGTTCAGTGAGGATACAGAGGACGGACACATACCTCAGTCTGGAGTTAGGAGCATTGTAGCTCTTGAAATGTATCTGCTGGGAGCTGGGAATAGTCCTGAAGAAGAAAACGGACAGGAAGCAGCGGCCAGGTTGGAGGAGCCCAGCCCGAGCCACAAAGCAGAGGCTTGGCTTCTGTCTGTGGCAGAGGGGGACCCTTAGAGCGGTTGGGAACAAGGGAACAGTGTCATCTGAGTTTTCCTTCAGAGAAGTAGCTTTCAAGAAGTTCCGGAGAGAACAGCTAGAGACCAAGAGACAGCCCTCGGCTTCGGATGCAGTTATGCAGAGGAGGTGTGGCTTGACCTGTCCGTCACCCTTGGGGAGAAGTGCAGGGTATGGAGGAGCTTGGTGAGCACATACAGGACAGGCAATATGGAGGAGACAGGAGGAGGCAGGCTGCCCAACCCTGTCTGTGGACCAGAAGGAACCATTATGAAGTGGGATGTTCTGTAGGGGCCTGAGAGGGAGAGAGAATGTCCTGTGTTTGTTTACTGTGTGATCAACTGCAGTGAATTCTAGAAATGTTTACCCACAGGGCATCTGACCTTTATACCACAACATAAGCAGCCATAGGAAGTTGAAACTTTAGGGGTCAGTTGTTATAGGCCCTTGGGGATAAGGGTGCTCGCCCCCTACTGGTTCACACCTGAAATTGTTTTTCATGTTACTGGACAACCCTGATTTGGGATCCTGGAACAGCACCCCCCCCCCCCCCCCGCATTCTGACTGTGGGGAAAATGTTTAATCTCTATATGTCTTTGTTTCCTCATCTTTAAAAATGAGTCTTTATTTCATGAGTGGGGAAGAGGCTATAAAAAGTAAAATAAGTGGTATGCATGGATACGCAGTGAGGTTCACAGAAAATGTGTAGTAGCTGTTCTTGGTGTATTGTTAAGGTATGAATATGAGTGGCCAGTTCCTGTCCCCAGCACCCAACTTAAAATTGCAAAAACAACCAAAGGGGGGGGGGAACCTCTTTCCTCCTCTTCCTTCTGATCCCCTCACACTTTTAACAATTTTTACCTTTATATAATATGCAACTCTGTGGTTATAGTCTCTTTGTCCATCTCCCCTTCTGGCAAGGGTTCCCCCCACAGAGGCAGGCCTTTGCTTACTTCCTTTGTTGATTGAGACATCTCCAGTAGGACCTGTCAAGGGAAAGGTAGATGCGCCCAGCCTGAGTGAATGAATGGCGGTTGGATCTCTTGAGAATCCAGTAAAAGTCTGAAGTACCTTCTTGCCCGAATTGAGGACAGTAGATCCATTCAGAGCTTTGTCTGAAACCGCAGGCCCTCTAGACCCCTACGCATTGAGAATGTGGAGTAGAAATCTCACCATCTTTCAGATGAGTGTGGAGTTATGGAGCCTGGGAAGCAGGCTGGTGGCTGTAGGGACTATAACTGCATGGTCCGTGTCTAAGCATTTATAGGACAAACATGAACTGAACAAGGACAACACCAAGGAACATGCCAAACTGGATAGGACAAAGACCCTGAGGTTCCAACTCTGCACAAAGAATTATAGACAACTAAGTAAAGATGGGGACACAAGAGGCATCCCTCCCCAGGGAAGGGCACAGCAACAGCTTGTCCAGCATCGAACCATCAGCCTTACAAGAAATTGTATATAGACTCAGCAGGTTATAATTAAGAATATACAGTTATATACAGGCACATGAATGCATCAGTAACAGTGAGAAAAGAGGCCGTGATTCTGAAACAGTGGGAAGAGATGTATAAGAGGGAGGGTTTGGAGGGGGAAAAGAGAAGGGAGAAACTAAATTATAGTCTCAAAAACATGCATTTAGAAAAAGAATCAGTGGCACAGTAGGAGTTGGATTTATATAACATACTAACCTCAGGTTACACTTACTTAATGGTCATTGGACAGAGCCTAGGGAGAGAGCTCAGGGCATAAAGTGCCTGAGGTACCAAGCTAGGAATGCGTGTTTAGCTCCTTAGCACCCACAGAAATACCAGGTAGGCATGGCAGCATCCTTGTAGTTCCAGAGCTGGTGTGGAGCTGATGGGGGTCCCGGCAGCAAGCTGAGTAGCTAGACTAGCAGACTCGGTGAGCTGTGGTTTCACGTCAAGACCTTCCTCAGTACATAAGGTAGTGTGATCAAGAGAGCTCAGTCACCAAGCTCTGGCTCCTACATGTGAGGCATACACACAGCTGTACACATCAGTGTCTGTGCTCATGCAGACATGCATACACACACCGTACGTGCACACACAAAAGTGTCAGATGGAGCTCAACGCAGTAACCTGTGCATATTTGGTCATAGTCACCTTTTATGTTGCGTTTCTGCTTATATGGAGCAAGTTATAGCCCTAGATAAATTACTGTTGCTAGTCATATTTCATTAAAAGCCATTTCCTTCTATCCCAAGTTATAGAGAAACAAAAAGTCCTTTAGTTTGCTGGCCCACAAAAATGGAATTTCTGGAGGAAAGGTGTGAGATAGTTGGTCCTCCAGAATGGCAGAGGCGTGGGTGAGTGGTATTGGTGGTATTGGGTAAGTGGTATTTAGGACCGGGACTATTGCAAATGTTTCCTCTTTCAAGATTCTCCTCGGCGGCTCTGGTGGTACCACTGGATTTGCTGGCTCCTCAGCGTCGTTGGAATCTTCTGTATTCTCTTAGCGCATGACCACTACACTGTGGACGTGGTGGTGGCCTACTACATCACCACAAGACTCTTCTGGTGGTATCACACAATGGCCAATCAGCAAGTGAGTCTCCCCTTCCCTTTATCTTCATTTCTCCTGTCCCAGGCGTGGTGCTGCTGGTTTCGGCCGGAGTAAGAGGTATTGGAAAGATTGGGAATCTGTGAATCTTTTTCAGTTCCTCTTTCTTCAGAGCAGCCACCTGAGGTGGTGCTGGCTTTTATAACACCATTCCTCTGCAGAGCCAGTGTGTAAAGTACTAATGTAATTGACACAGATACTGCTTTCTTCTGAAGCATAGATGCTCAGTATCCGTGAAAAAATCATCTCTAAGCTGGTGTCTAACCTTTGGTTATGATGAGCCTATCACTAGTTTCATAGTTACGTTTAAGTTATTAAATGTTTTATTTATTATATTTATATATGTTCTATTATTATAATATTTATAAATATATATTATATAGCAGCACAGGAAGTTAAGATCCAAGGAGAATGAAGAAAAGGGCTGACTGAGCTATTTAATAGGTACAAATTGAGGGAGTCTCAGTTTCCCTTGCTCTGCTGGAATCTGACGTGTCCAGGGAATAGTGTGATGAACTCAGAGTGAAGCAGGGTGGTGTGGGTGGGTGGGTGTGGGGCAAGTCTGGGATCCTTTGAATTTTAACATGGGAAATATTTTAAAGGGAAGACAGATTAAAAACAAACAAACAAACAAACCAACGCGTATGTTCTTTTCTTTCCTAGGTGCTTAAGGAAGCCTCCCCGATGAACCTCCTGGCCAGGGTGTGGTGGTACAGGCCATTTCAGTACTTTGAAAAGAATGTCCAAGGAATTGTACCTCGATCTTACCATTGGCCCTTCCCCTGGCCAGTAGTCCACCTTAGTAGGCAAGTTAAATATAGCCGGCTGGTAAACGACACCTAAGAGCTCTGCCGACTAGGGAATGAAGAACGGTCCGAAGTGCTAAGAACTCCATGAGAGAAGATGCCATAAAGTAACCACCTCCCCTGCTATCTCTCAACAGTTACCTTGACTTAACCTATTGAGTTACCTGCTCAGCACTGTGATCTTTTTTTTTCTCTCCAAAGGACCCGCGTTGGACAACAATAAAGAAAAGTTACCACATCATGCACTGTAGACATTTCCTGTTGTTAAGCTTGGGGCTTCTATAACGGGCAGCCACCGTGTCCCTTTGTCATTCAGCCGCACCACCGTGTGCTTCTGTATCCTAAGCTCGGGCCTTTCCAGCCATATCTGGAAATAGAGTGTGTTATTTTCTTGGGAAAACATACTTTTCATATCTCTTGCCCCAAAGACAGGGCTGTAAGCCATTTTCTAGTAAATGTCTCTATGAAGGGTCCTGAGTGTCTCTGCCTATTGCACTGATGTTCGGATGAAGACGATAGGTGCAGAGGTTTGGTCACTGGGGGTTTTATACAGTCAGCAGAGATGGTGTATCAAAAAGTGCAAAAAAATTCTGTTATAAAGTGATTTTTCTAAGTATTTCCTAACTTTATTTTTCAAAATGATGTTATGAAAACCAAATTTAAAGATTTTTACATGTCACAGAAAAGAGAGTTAACATTTAAAAGTGCTTCTTGGGAGAGAAATTTGTCTATGTTTCTAGTGCCTTTCTTGTCTTGATTGTATGGTCGGTTGGTAGGCAATCTTAAATGTTTTTATTTATTCCATGAAAATATAAATGGATGTATACACTACTAAATTTTGCATTTATAGCTAAATGAAATCAGAAGACTGCTAGTGGTTTTAAAATTGTTTTGAACTGAAGAATAGAGGGTGTGAATTAGAGTATGCATCCATCCACATATTGTGAGGAGGCCGCCCTGACAGGTGTCGCTCAGACTATACCATCTGTTTGGGAGTTTGGTTTTAACTGCTCCATAAAAAACAGCCATGAATATCTTTTTAAAAAGAGAGTTTCGAAAATGATCACTTACCTAAAACTTGAAAGCTATAAATTAGTTATCCATACTCTCATGACAGTTTTGTTGGTGAACAACAACCACAAAAAAAGATCTATTTCTTTAAAATATATTTGTGCAGAAACTGCATGTAACTCTGAGTTTTACTCCTGACATACAAATGTTTGGGGAAGTATTCTACTCTATACTTGCCAACGTGGAGAACAAAATAGTTTTCTAAGAGCGAAGAAGTATATATATATAAATATAAATATAATATCCATTCTGTATTTTATGTGCAGCAGGATTACCTTCTGTAGGTTTTTTGTGTGTGCACGTGCACAAGTGTGCGCGTGCATGTATGAGTGTGTGTGTGTGTGTGTGTGTGTGTGTGTGTACTCACAAGGTGATATTTGTATTGTAAAACAATAATGGTGAAGGAAATAAAAAGGCTTTTAAATTTTTGTTTGTTTTAAATCTTTGTAAAGTTATTATTCCAGAGAGTATACTGATATCTTACAACTTACCTAAATCGTAAATTAATCAAAATGCACTTTTTAATAAAAACTTATACTGAAAGTATGTGGCTATCATATTGTGTTCATCTTCACATAAGTCAGGAAGCTGTTAAATCAATGTAGGAAGCGAAGCCTCGGATTTCTTTAGAGCTTGCTTGATCCAAGTCTTTATTAGTCATCTACCTCTCCATGCAGGACTTTTAAAATGTATTTTAATTATCAAAAACCCTGCATGTTTTTGTTTTCCAGTATGTAAAAGGAGCCACAGATAAGTGAAAACCAAGCTGTTACCACTGTTTGCCAGTAACTGAATTCTCCAGTTTTCAACCAAATCGCTCACTTTTTCTCTGTAATGGAAACAGTGTAGCCTTTCTGATGGAGGGGTGGGGAGGGTCTGAAAGGACCTACAGTGCTCCATGTGGACAGTTCATGGCTCAGCAAACTTCACAGATAAAGATGGTACTGATCTTTGATTTAAAGCAAGGAAGGGCTTAATAGAAGAGGCTTGTTGTCTTTGTCAAAGGGTAACCCCGGAGAGGCAGGAATGAAGTCAGTAGCAGGGAGTTTGAAGACTGTGCCTCCCAGGCCTAGGTGATGAAGTCTTACAGCAAACCTATCAAATGCCCCACCTGGCCCATCCTCACCTCTCATGGGGTTGGTGTTAGCCAGATGCTATGTACTGAAAAGGAAGCAGGATGGATATCGAAATGAATTACTAACACATCTTAGAAACGGGCTCTTCCCCCTACCCCCAGGCCCCAAGAATTCTGAAGAAATGTTTTTGTTGTGGTAAAGCAGTGGTTCTTAATACTGCAACCCTTTAATACAGTTCCTCGTGCTGTGGTGACCCCAACCAGAAAATCATTTTGTTGCTACTTCATAATTGTAATTTTGCTACTGTTATGAATCATTAATATCTGACATACAGGATGTCTCTGCACAGGTTGAGAACTGCTGTGGTCGAAGCTTGAGCCAGGCCCTTGGAAATAATATACCATTAGCTGTGTCCCTGCCCTACCCACCCCCATTTCTAAGACCAGGGTTTCATGTAACCTAGGTTGGTCTTGAACTCCTAATTCATCTTCCCTGCAATTTCCAAGCACTGGTGTTACAGGTACACACCACCACAGCCAGCTTCCTTCCCTGGCCTCTCTTGTAATTTTTGTTTTGCTATAGGGTCTGAAGTTGCTCCACGCTGACCTTGTACTAACTGTATCTTATGGAGGCTTCAAGCCCCAGCCTCCAAAATAACAGAAAGGAGTACGCCATTATGCCTGATGAAACAAAATGATTATGCTAAAAATGCATACTTAGGCGTTTATTTGACTTGTATGTTCCAGGAAATTACCTTGTGCCGTTTATACAGGTATATACTGTTTATTGAGCAGCACACCCCTGTGTCCTCTATTAAGGCCTTTTGTTCTCCTAGACAGTTCTTTCATTTTTATACACATACATGATTCTATGTGACTACAAAATCTAGGAACACAAATGAGAGAGAGCACGTGCTATTTCTCATCTACAAACAGGCTTAATTTGCATCTACCTGCTGCAAATCCCACGGAGGGCGAAGAGCGGTGTTGTATCCTGAAGGCAACAGTGCAAGATAAAGATAGGATAGCCAGCTGCAGTTTCTGCCCTGTTTGATGAGCTGAAGCCCTAGAAAACTGCTACCAGTTATTTTACTTGTGAGTTAAGATGCTACATGTGTTATCTTGGTAACCCTCATATAACCACAACTGTCCCCATTTTATGAGTATACCAATCAGTGACTAAGACCAGAGGCACATAGGTCGGAAGAGGAGTCCCAGGCAGTGCTGTAAGCAATTACTGAATGTAATCAATCAGCAGTGGGAGAAACCTCTGTCTATGGGGGTCAGAGTAAATTCAGTGACTGTTAAAGTGGCCTGTGTCACAGGAGATAAGCACCAGGAGGCGCAAGGGAATTTCACCAGTTTCCTACAAATAATGTGTTTTATTTCTGTCTGAAGCACATACCAGGTTGGATCAGTTTGATGTTTCACAAACTTGCTTAGAACCACATAAAACGAGAATCATTACCAGTATTCCTTTAAGCAAGCAGTTATCTTTTAGTTCAATTAAGAATTAAGAGGTAGTGCTGGTGAGATGGTTCAGTGGTTAAGGGCACACTGACTGTTCTTCCTGAGTTCAAATTGTGCGACCACATGGTGGCTCACAACCATCCGTAATGAGATATGATGCCCTCTTCTGGAGTGTCTGAAGACAGCTACAGTGTACTTACATAAAGTAAATAAATTAATCTAAAAAAAAAAAGAAAAGAAAAAAAGCAGAAAAAAAAAAAGAATTAAGAAGTATAAAATGAAGAATCAGAAAAACCAAAGATTGTGTTCATCTTTATGTACTGGTGTGCTTTATGAAGATACAAGGTTTTTGTTTTGTGTTTTGTTTTTTTGTTTGGTTGGTTTGGATTTTGTTTTTTGGTTGTTTTTTTGTTTTTGAGACAGTGTTTCTCTATGTTGTCCTTGCTATCCTGGAACTGGAGAGCAGGCGGGACAGAGATCCACCTACCTCTGCCTTCTAAGTGCAGGAATTAAAGGTGTGCAGCCATGCCTGGCTAGTTTCTGAGCTCCATCTTCACTTAGCTTGCAGATCCGGTTAGCTGGTGGTGAACACCTTTAGCTTTGGCTCTGAATGTTTTACTTCCCCTTTACCTTCCAAGGATACCTTGCTGATTTTTTTATAGCCCACATTTTGTTTACATGGCTTCTCAAAAGAGGTCTGCTGTCATTCTTGTTTCTCTGTAGTTGAGTCTTTCCACTTGCTTCTTTAAAAATTGTCTTTGCTATCTGCAGTTTGAATAGGACATACCTAGGTGATATGTTGAACCTGGAGTTCAGTAAGGTTTTAGAATGTTCTCTCTTTTTTTTCTCTCTCTCCTTTTGCATTTCACATAAATATCAAGCTTACTTAGTCTTCAGCAGTGTCTGTCCCATTAATCAGCACGTCACATTCTTTGTTTCTGTTACAACACTCATGATTTCCTGTGGCCCTTAAGTTTCCATCTTTCTGCTTATTGGACTCCCCTCTTCTTTGCCTGACTTTGTCCAGTTGTGTCCTCCATAGACTTAAAGTTCTCTAGATATTCCTGTGTGCTTGTGTGTGTTTCTTGAGTCTCTTTCTTTAAAAAAATATTCTTTCATGTATATGAATATTTTGCCTGAATGTATGTATGTGTACCACATGAGTGCCTGATGTCCTTAGCAGTGAGCAGAGGGCATCAGATCCCCAGTAATTAGAATTGTGGATGGTTGTCAGCCAACATGTGAGTGCCAGGAACTGCACCCAGGACCTCTGTAAGATCAGCAAGTATTCTTAATTACAGAACTGTCTCTCTGGCCCTTGACTCTCAGTTTTAGTCTTGATTTGTGTGTTCCGTCTTCAGGGTATTCGTGCCTTTTAGCAAACTTTGTAAATGTTTTTGCTAATAGACATATTAGGTTGGAAAATAGGAATTTAGTTTTAATATATTTGTTCATCAGTATTGCAATTAAGGCTTGCAACTATAGATGCCAGAAGCCCTGTAGTTTTTTTTTATATACTCCTATTTTGGATGTCGATCTTGACTGAGCTTCCTCGTTGTCTCATGATGGGTGTGGGCTGTGTTCCCAAGCTTGAATTTCACAAGTAAATATTAAGCCCTCTAATCTACCACTTGGCACTCCAGTGTTTTGTCTCAAGTCAGATGGGAAGGCTAGAGGGATCTGGCATAGGATGAAGGGCCCCAGGCATTTCCTATGCTGACACTGGTTTCTGTTCCACCTCTAGCAATCCATCAGAGTTGCTGCAGCTACCTTCCTGAAGGCAGAACTTGGTCATTATTCTAGACACATTTATACATATTATGGTGTGGTGGTTGGACCTGTGATTTCTGTTTTGTTTTGTGGTGCGTCCAATAAAAGTTGTTCTCTATTTGGTCCAACATTTTCTCTCTGTAAAGATGGGAATGTGTATGACTCCCACACTTTCACACTGTAGAAAAGAGACACTGGTGATTTCTTTTGTAGACAATAAGTGGTTATCTATAAAGTATTGTTAATGACTGAGCCCACAAACTTGCCTGCTAAACAATAGTTGAAGAACTGCAAGTGACTATCAGAGTCTACTTTGTGTTCCAACTGTCAACTCAGATGTCCAGAAGATCATGAGTAGGAAGTGACACAGGTGTGAAAATTAGACCGGTCATAGTCTAGGACAATGGTTCTCCCCCTTCCTAGTGCTGTGACCCATTAATGCAGTTCATCACATACACACACACACACACACACACACACACACACACACACACGCACATTATATATATATATATATATATATATATATGAGGGGTTTTTTGTAGTATTCAATATCCATAGCCTTCAGGAGAATGCAAATTAAAATTAGTTTGAGATTTCCTCATACCCCAATCAGAACGTCTGAGATCAAAATAAGTAAATAAATGACAACCTGCAGGCATGGATGTGGGGAAGGAGAACACTTATTCATTGTTGGTGGGAATACACACTGCTGCAGACACTATGGAAATCAATGTGGAAGTTCCTGTAAAACCTGGAAATACATGTATGATCCAGCTAGACCACTCCTGGACATATACCAAAGGACTCTATATCTTACTGATATATATATATATATATATATATATATATATATATATATATATATATCAGTAGTATATATATCAGAATATATATATATATATTAGTATATATATATATATATATTCTGATATATATATATATATATATATAGTAGTGATATAGATTCTGATATATATATATATATATATAGTAGTATATATATCAGAATATATATATATATTCACGATCCTTGCTGCTCTATTGACAAGAGTCAGGAATGGAAGCATCTTAGATGTCCATCAAAGGATGCATGGACCATAAAAATGTAAGATATACACACTGGAACTTTATTCAGATGTAATGAAATTAGGAAAGTTTCAGGGAAATGGATGGAGCTAGAAATAATCTAAGTGTAGTAAACCCAGGCCCAGAAAGAAACTGCATATTCTCCCTTATGTATGGATTCTAGCTTTGAATGTGTATGCTTAATTTGGAGTACTAGGAGAAGTCAGAAGCATAAGAAGAGATCATAGTGAGGGATGGTGAGGGATGGGGAATTGAACATAGGTGGTTAAAAGGAGGAAAGCAGAATATTGGAGCAGGAAACATTAGATAACGGGAGGGCAGGGCAGAATGAAGAAAGAATATTTTGTGTATTGTTTGGTTGCATCACCTGTCAATTAAAAACCTGTGGCCTACAGGAAAGGGTAGAAAAGAAGGTGAACATCCAGGAAGCAGCAGAAAGAATTCTGGGATAGAGCCAGGTGCAGGAATGCAGCCCTGGAAGATGTAATTAGACAGACACATGGTACCTGAGCGCAGGTAATCAGTCACGTGGCAGAATGTAGATTAAAATACATGGGAGTATTTAAATTATGACCTACTAAGAGAAAAGCTTAGCTCTATGGCCAAGGTACTTATAAATATATCTGAATCTGAGCCTTATTTCTGGGTGTACGAGGCTGGAAGGAAGAACCAGACATAATACTACAGTAGAGTAGGGAGTATGGAGAGAGAGATAAAGCTAAAGTCATATGAAAAAGGCATATAAAAAACTCAATGCAGAAGCTGTGTGTGTGTGTGTGTGTGTGTGTGTGTGTGTGTGTGTGTGTGTGTGTGTTTAAATAGAGTTATCCTATAACTGGTAACAGTTGCCCTACTACTAGGCACCACAGGTCATCAAGAACTCCAGTGCCAAGTATGAGTAGGTACCTCTTTCAATTTGTTGGTCAGTAGGGTTCCATACACCCCTGCCCCCAAACATCACAGGTTATTACCACTGTCCTTGGTTTCCCTCCAGAACGTCATGGGCCGTTCATACTTTGTTACTGAATATACTGCATACTTGTGTCACAGAAAAGGGATCAATAAAACTAGTTATGACCTGGACATTTCATCCCTGCTGGCTAGCTTTTATAGTACGCATGCTCTCGGAGGAGAAGATCAATCAAGTCTTATCCAGCTGTGAACCCTAAGAGCTTCAGCTATGACTGGACTGGTAAAATATGCCCACCAGTGCAACAGTGGCATGAATGTAACTGATCATTTTCTGATTGGTTTTGAGGCCCATGTCACAAGATGACATTCATGCCTAATACTGCTAACTGAGAATCTGTGGCTAAAAAAAGTGTAGACTCTGAAGGAGAACTGACTACTTGCTACGTGAAGATGTTAGTAAAATGCCCCTAAGTAGTTATCTCTATACCCATAGATTACTGTATCGCTCATCTGTCATCAGAGAAGCTCCTTTTTTGCAATACAGAGACCCATAACCAGTACATTCAGAAAACAAGAGGAGTGAGGTGTGCTCAGCCCTAAAAAGGACATCTGTATCATACCCATTGCAATGCTCAAGAATCATAGTGAAAGAGAGGGTGCAAATATTGTAAAAGCAAGAGGTAGTGAATGGCTGTAGTGAAATAGTGTTTTCTGTACAAACAAACACACAGCCGTGATGCATATATGAGACCTGAACCAGATCAAGCCAGATAAAGTCCAAGCAAGAATGGACAAAGGAATCATGAAGTCCCATCCCTTGCTCAGAGTCTATTGATGTTTGATGGCTCCTGAAGTTGGAATGGAAGAACAATGGAGGAAGATAGAGGAGGAAACTAGTGGAGAGCGAATGGGAAGATGTGATGGCTAGTTTTATGTCAACCTGACATGAGCTAAAGTCATCTGAAAGGAGGGAATGTCAACTGAGAAAATACACAAGATCCGGCTGTAGGCAAGCTTGTAGGGCATTTTCTTAATTAACATTGAATGTGGAAAGGCCCAGCCCGTTGTGGGTGGTGCCATCCCTGGCCTGGTGATCCTGGGTTATTTATGAAAGCAGGCTGAGGAAACCTTAACAAATGAGCCAGTAATTGGTGATCCTCCAAGGCCTCTGTCTCAGCTGCTGCCTGCAGATTCTGGCCCAGCTTGAGTTCCTGTTCCGACTGCCTTTGATGATGAACAGCAACAAGGAAGCCAAATAATCCCTGCTCTTCCCAAGTTGCTTTTGGTTATGGTGTTTCATCACAGCAATAGTAATCCTAAGTTAGGTGGGGTAGATTTGATAATTTAATTTTTAAAATAAAAATCTAAAAAAAAAACCCAACATATATTCTTGAAATAGTGAAGAAAAAAGCTATCTCTCAAAAGATACAATGAAAGTTGGAGTCCTCCAATGTTTTTTACAATGATGGAGGCATAAATATAGTACAGTAGATTCACATATATAAAACAAAGGTGAGTTGGTCTTCTAAAGGACTCTCCTATACAAAGAGGTTCATATTTATTAGTTCTGTAAGTACTCAGCTGTCTGGATACTCTTTGCCCATCTTAGTCAGAATAACTAAGCATACCTCAGCTACATTGCACATGGTCTAATTAAATACAAGAAACAAACTGCATTAGAATATTTAACAATAGTAATAACAATAATAATAATAATAATAATAATAATAATAATAATAATAATACATCATTTGGATGAAGCATGATCTCGCTACTAAGATGTTTGTTTAACCATTGACTTTGAGTTTCAAGAGACCATAGCCACATCATTGCCAGGTCTGTGGGAAGTGTGCTCACTGATCTGTACAAGGAAGCCTTTTGACTTCTGTCTGGCAATCAGCTGTGAGAGAGAACTTAGAAGGGACAGAGTTGGATAAAGTATGTCACAACATACAATTTCTATTCATAACAGGTAGATTAGCAGACAACACTATAACCAGTTCCATGAGCCTCCTGGATTCCACACCAGCTGGGTTTATAGGCATCTGCTAACCCTCTCGATCCACAGGTTTTATGGATGAACAAGTACTAGAATGGCTTAAAAGGGAGTCTCTCCCACTTGGGCTGCTGCTGCAGGTCCTTTGGAAGTGGCACTGACATGGGAACCTCAAGCACTTCCCTGTGCTAACACACTGAGCTCTTTCCTAGTGCCACTTAAAAACAGCAGCTCTGAATCCTCGGGCAAGTGGATGTCAGAGTTTCCTCTGAGGCTTCTGGGGCCTGGAATCTTAAGAACAGAGAGATGCAAGTGTGGGAGGAGGAGGGGGAGAAGGAGGAGGAGGAGGAGGAACAACTGAAGGGAGGAATACATCCAGAAGTCCTTGTCCTACAAGACATTGTGCCCAACAACAGCAGAGGTGGTTGAGACATGGTGAACAGGGGTGGGAGAGGTTGAGGGTAGGGGTAGAAAGCATTCTTTCTTCAGAAGAGAAAATGTCGGTGTGTTCAGCACACACAGCCCCCACGTGCTGTGAACATTCGTCCAAGCCCAAATCCAAACAAAAGTGAAAAGGAGACAAGGAGGTTTCTGAAATATCATTTTCACACATGGCAAGAATAGAACATTGAGCTTGCCATACGTCTGGGACAGCAAAACTATCGCCAAAATGCAAGTTGTTCTGTGTTGAATCGTTACTGAAAACCAGAAGAAATGGTGGATTTCCCCTGCCCTTAGGAAGTCCGTTACTTCTCTTAGACAAAAATGAGGAACTTTTCTGAACAAAGTTTGGCTCATTCCATTTTGTTATATCTTATCAAGTTTTATACTTGAAAGCCTGTATACCCATATAGAGTCCCTACCATTATTTTATTCTACTTGTTTTCTGCAGATCAATCATTTATGTTTCTCTTTAGCAATTAGTTTAGATAAAGGAGCTGGTTCACTTCTCCCTCAATATCAATAGGCAAATCTGCCAGAGTCCAGCCCTGGCAGGGTTCAAAACCCGAAGGAGGACGTGTAGAAGAAGACAAAGAAGACTTGGACCAAGAAGTGCTGCTCATACACCCTGTCAATGAGACCGTTCAGGCCGTCTTTATTTATAGACCTGCTTCTTCACAGCTAAAAACATTTTACATCCATTTTCCCACTTTCTTATGTACAGTCTCTTTTAAGAACTCCCTGCATTTACCAATAATGTGCACACAGTGATTTCCCCCTTCCTTCTCCTCCCCGGTCTCTGTGGTTTCCTGCTAACCATGAACTGTATCAAGAAAGAGGAACCATAGCTTCAGCAAGCAGTTAATAATATCTAACCCAGTACATAGGTTCGTAACCAAGTGACATGGTTGGTAGTAATTGTGGTTACAGTATACAGAGGTGATAGATGATATAGCCAGGAAATTCTGATTTAATTATTGGCACCTAGCATCTCCCCATATCCTAATCAGGAGATCTAATTCCTCTAAAGCCCAGGGCTCTCAACAAATTAGTAACTTGAGTCACTTCCTCATTCTTGCTTGGCTCACCTCTGAACGTTCCCATTAAGTCTTGGAAGCAGTGATCCATCAAGACCACCCTAACTTTTTGATAACCAACTAGCTGTTGTTTGTAATAACTTGGTGGGCAAATTGTTGTCAGAACTAAGTTCCCATCAGAAGAAAACATCCAGATGTTAGCTGATGTTCCCAGCCCAGGGCCTTGAGTTGACTCACCTTCATTAACAAACAGGAGGAGTGATCTGATCCCCACCCACAATCTTCAGAGAAAAACAAGAACAAGTCGCAGTCCAAGCTTCCTTTTTCGGTTTCTCAGGAAACATCTGTAAAAGACAAAGTGAAAGTAAAGACTTTCAATAGCAAAGTCAAAGATGCAAACACAAGGCAAAGGTGAACCAACAATCCTCCGGGAAAGGCCAGGGGATTCTGCAGCAATATTCCCACAGGTCCTCGTTACGTGGGGACCTGACTCCTCAGGCCTTGCCATACAGAGAACAGTCTGCGTTAGACTCATGCACCGTTCCCAGCAGAGGCTGGGTCATCTCCACAGACTCCTCAACTAAAATGCAAAACTTGTCCATACTTTTATCTTTTGAATTAAGACTTACTGTTTGTGTTGGTTAATGTATTAAAGATACCTTTCAGTGGGTGCCGATATGCATTAATATCTCATTAAGGAATGAAGACAAGTTTCCTCTTGGAATACTTTGACCAAAGAGCCAGCTTAAAATTGAATTCTTTATTTTTCCTCCCTGTGTTTTCTGTCTGTCTGTAGTGTGTTTCTGGCCTGTCTGTTGTCAGCTGTATGTGCCTGATCTGTTCCTATTGCCTTTCCATTCCATCCTATATCCCTTCTTGACACTAACAAAGGGCTTTCCTCTCCATTTCTTGAACAGCACAGAAAGCAGGTTATAGGAAAGGAACAAGGGATTCCTTAGAGATTGCTTTAGCAGAGTTTTTCTAGGGAAGAAGTTACTTAACTGATGTAACTCACCGGGAATAATACTCAAAGCTACACAGATATTATCAATCCCACCTACATGTTGCTTCCAACATTTGTGGGATATTTGTCTTGTTTATAGATGCTTTTATACTGTTGGGTTCTTTGAGTGAAAGCTTACCACAACACACACACACACACACACACACACACACACACACACACACACACACATTATTCTGTATTAGGGACATGGAAGAATACATAACTTAAAATTAAAGCTGTGCCTTTAGATTATATTGTGAAGACTGATTGCCTGAGAAATCTAAGACGTAGTAAGTATGTAAGTAAGTAATAAGGTAACAACATTGTTCTCTTAAAAGCAGATAAAACTTAAACGGGTTGCATACATAGCACAACCTCAGGCGAAGTACATGCAGAGTCTTAAATGACCTTGAGGCATATTATTAACTTGGCTGCAAGGCTCTGTAGTGATGCAGGGCTCTGTAGTGATGCAGATAATAAAGCTTTTGCATCTGGCTTTAAGTGAAATGTCTCAGCAAAGTCTTTGCTATGTTGGGTTGGTTAATCAGTCGAGGCTGAGAAACTGTTTTGAGACAGTTTGAACATTAAAGAACTGTTGTCTCCCTGGGAAATCTGCACTTGGTGCTACGTGAGAGCTTGCAGCTGCACCAACCTTAGTCCTCCTGGCAAACCTGGAGTTCTTCCTTTTGGTTATGGTTAGCCACGGTCAGAAGGGACCAAGATTTGTGTGAGTGATCTGCTCTCATGACCAGCAAAGGGCAAGAGAACTTTGGTAGTTGCAGCCTTTCCCAGCCCCAGTTAATTTTGCAAAATGATTAAATAAAAGAAACTGGAGTGAGCTAACGAGGGTCAGTCTTTTCCAAGAAGGCTGGACCCCTCTGCTCTTTAGGGAAATGAAGGTTTAACCTCACCGTGAGCTCCGTTCTCTACTGTGGCACCTACGACCAACATTAATCAATAAGGCCCAATGTTTTCAGGAAAAAAAAAATGTATATCTACAATTTAATGATAAAATATACAAATAAGCTGTTTGAAAAATGTATGCATTTATATAACCCAAATATCTATCAAGATATCAAATAATGCTATCTCAAGAGAAAGTTTCCTACACCTTTTCCAGTCAACCTTGACTAGCCATGAAGAGCTGAGGTAAATTCCCACTCTTAGTTTCTACTACCATGCTTGCTAGTTTTTATGTCACCTTCAGGCAAAGAGACTCATCTGAGAAGAGGGGAACCTTAGTTGGAAAAATATTTCCATAAGATCAGGCTGTATGTAATTCTGTAGGACATTTTCTTAATTAGTGGCTGATGAGGGAAGGAAGGCCCAGCCCATTGCAGGTGGGCTAGCCTGGGTTCCATAGGAAAGCAGGATGAGCAGGCCAGAAGGTGCAAGCCAGTAAGCAGCACCAAGGCCTCTGCATCAGTTCCTGTCTCCAGGTTTCCACCCAGAATGAGTTCCTGCTGGGATCCACAGAACAGAGGGCTAAGTGTGGTGCCTATTAGCACATCAAAGCCCATGCTGGCCTCCTTACTCTCTTAGCATCATAAATACCAGTTATTCTGGCATTTTTGGGGTTCTCACCCCACCCACTACCCTAAACTTCTCCAGCTCACAAGGTTCCCTTTCCCCAGATTCTCCTTCCTATATAACTATGCCATTTCAGCTACGGGTTCTCTTGACTCTCTTTCTTTTGTCTTCCTCTCTTGGTCCCCACCTCTCTCCATGCCCTCTCATGCTCTGGTTCAGTCTCCTGGCCATGTTTGGTCTACTACTTTCTCTCCCTGCTCTGGACTCTTCCTCTGGCGCATATTTTATTGTAGATATGAGGGATTCTTTATGTTCTATTGAAGATACGAGAAAGACTTTACTCTCCCTCTTATCTACAATGAAAACCTTACCTTCACCATACCTTGAGGGATCATGTCCTCTCTTTATACATCGTCAATGGATTGTAATCCAGGGTATGTAAACTGAATAAACCCCTTACTCCACAAGTTGTTTCTGGTCATGGTGCTTTAGTACAGCGATGATAACCACATATTAATTTTCCTTCTTTTTTACTGTGGTAGGATTAGGCAAATGCTCTGCCACTGAGATATGTATCTACTCCTCCACTACTTTCCCACAATACCATGTATTCAATAAGTATAAGTATTCTCTATGTCTGGTTTATTTTATTCTGCTTTATATTTATATATTCATCTTTGGTAAGTGTCACACACACACACACACACAGGACTGTTTGAGTTCATACTGGCTGGACCAGTACACAGCTATCAACAATCTCCTAAATCAGTGGTTTTCACTTGTGGGTTGCAAATCCCTTTGAAGGTGTCGGCTGAAATTTTCCCAGGGATGGCCTAGGACAGTTGGAAAACACAGATATTTACGTTACCATTCACAGCAGTAGCAAAATTACAGTTACAGGTATGAAGTAGCAGCAAAAATAATTTTATGGGTGGGGATCACTACAACAGGAGGAACTGTATGTATTAAGAGGTCACAACTGATTTTTTAGAGCTCCATGGACTCATTCCATAATTCCCTATCCTTGAGGAAATATGAAATTATGTATTTTATATAGATTATAACTCATATTTTGTAGATTTAACTAATATATAGTTTATATTTTAACATATCTAATTTTCACTTAATGTAAATAATTTTCATTTAAAGTATATCATTAATATTTATTTAATGTACATTATTTTTATTCATTGTATATAATGTATGCAGTAATAATGTATATAAATCATATTCAGTGTATATAATTTATATTTACCGTATATAACCTGTATTTATCTTGTATAATTTATATTTAACGTATAATTTATTTTTAATGTGGATAATTTATATACACACATGAATGTGTGAATATGTCTGTAGTGAATATGTATCTAGTTAGTAAGGACGGGTTATCTTCTGAGGACACGAATAAAACATAAACTTTATAGACTAGACATGTTTCAATGTACATAATCCCTGTCTTGTATGATATATGTTAGTTTACATAATGTAAATTTGAGGCCATCTGCGTGAAAATCAGGAATCCTTACTGCTCTCCTCTGAGCCTGAGCTATCAGCGTGGAGCGGGTGGCCTGCTGCCTCTGGAGGAGGAGGGAGCTGCAGGAGAAGGGAGGGGCGAGAGCGCTCCAGCCAGCCGCTCGCTCGGGCCGCATGGTCCTGCGTCCTCTCCTGCGCCACTTCTCTCTCCTGGTTGCCACTTCTCTCTCCTGGTTCAGTCGCGGAGCCTTTTCTCTCCCGCAGCTGCCGCCATCTCCACCCCTGCCTGCCCCAGGGATCTGTGGACACCGGGGCAGAGAGCGAGCACCGAGCCGGGCCTGCTGGAGACCGGGAGACCAGCGACTCGTCCGCCCGCCCGCCCGCTGCGAGCCTCCTGAGCAGCTCTGGAACAGCTTACTTTTCTGTTTCCATCTCTTTCGAACCGGGGTTGCCTCTCCAAAAGCCACTTCTCCTAACTCTAATCAAGGTTCAAAGGCTAAAGGTATCTACAGACACTTTACCTGGTCCATGCACATGATAATAACTTGAAGTCTTTCCCCAACCTTCTTCCAGGTTGCTAACTTTATTGTACCTTCCTCGGGAAACCAAGGACAAACCTTCTCTACAAGATCTAAAACAATTATGTAATTGCTGTTGCTCCACTTTAACCAAGCATATTACATAGAAAGCATGTTTACAAGAAGCTTAAGGCCGTTTCCATTTCCCATTTTTCCCCCTTGACTTTTATTTTTTACGATCTCCTTACTTTTTCCAATTATCTGTATTCTCCTATGTCTCTTACTCCGAGGAAATTCTCAACACACCTTTACCTTTTTGGAGTGCTCCGGATTTTCCCACTTAATCCCCTACACTCTCAGAGCTGTCCTCTGTTTGAGACACCACATTGCACTGGTCCTGCTGGTGCAAAGTCCTCTGGGGGAGGGAGGGAAAAGAAAGATAGGAAGAAGAAGCAAGAGACAGGTATGGGAGAACATTGGTAAATACCAGTCAGTAGCAAATGTATTTCTCATAGCCTTCTTATACTACAGGACCATGGGAAGCAAAGACACAAGCTAACAGAAACAATTTTGCTAAAATGTACACAAGACATTTGGTTCCATTTCCAAAACCTCTCTGTTTTTCCACCAAGGTCAATAGAATCTTCAGTCCCTAGCTTTGAGCCTCGGTTGTAGGCCCAGAGCTGCCTTGACTCTGCCTGGCAGGCAGATCTCTCTCTGTCTGTCTCTCTCTGTCTCTCTCTGTCTCTCTGTCTCTGTCTCTCTCCCTCTTTCCCTCCCTCCCTCCCTCCCTCCTTCAAAGGAGTTGCAAATGGCTCTCTGAGGAAATAGCTGTGGGTGTATCTATGAAGGCTTTTCCAGGGAAGACCACAGTTAGGGCTGACTGTGAGCAGCGCTCTCCCATGACATGGGCACCCTGACACAATGAAAAGTGAGGAAGGTATCTCAATGTCCATATTCCCTTTCTTTTTGCTTCCTGATTGCCCTGGAAGTGAGTAATGCTTCCCTCCCAGGGTCCCCACACCGTGACATCCTGTACAAAGGCATAGGGCCAAGGGACCATGGAATGAATATTCTTCTCTGAAGTTCTTTCTGCCAACTCTTGGATCATAGTTACATGAAAGTATGTGTGTGTGTGTACAATTCACTCTTTCTGTTGGGGAGTAGCAACAAGTTGAACAAACATGCCACAGCTCAACTCTTTGTGAGTATTGGTATGAATAAAGCAGCCAAGAATATTCCTGCATAAGCATACAGTGCCCAAGCTGGGATGCATGTGTGTGTGTGTGTGTGTGTGTGTGTGTGTGTGTGTGTGTGTGTGTTTTCCTGTGGATAAATATGGAGGTGTGAATTGATGGGCTGTGGTGGTAGACTTATATTTAATTTTTTCCTTTTTTATTCAATATTTTCTTTATTTACATTTCAAATGTTATCCCCTTTTCTAGTTTCCCCTCTGAAAATCCCCCTATTCTCTCCCCCTCCCCCCGCTCCCCAACTTCCACTTCCTGGCCCAAGCATTCCTCTATACTGGGCCATAGAACCTTCACAGGACCAAGGGCCTCTCCTCCCATTGATGACTGACTAGGCCATCCTCAGCTACATATGCAGCTAGAGCTATGAGTCCCTCCTTGTGTTTTCTTTGATTAGTGGTTTATTCCCAGGGAGCTCTGGGGTTACTGGTTAGTTCATATTGTTGTTCCTCCTATGGGGCTGCAAATCCCTTCAGCTCCTTGGGTACTTTCTCTAACTCCTTCATTGGGAACCCTGTGCTCTAATGGATGACTGTGAGCATCCACTTCTGTATTAGTCAGGTACTGGCAGAGCCTCTCAAGAGACAGCTATATCAGGCTCCTTTCAGCAAGCTCTTCTTGGCATCTGCAATAGTGTCTGGGTTTGGTGGTTTTTATGGGATGGATCCCCAGGTGGGGCAGTTTCTGGATGGTCATTCCTTCAGTCTCTGCTCCAAACTTTGTCTCTGTAACTCCCTCCATGGGTATTTTGTTCCCACTTCTAAGAAGGATCAAAGTATCCATACTTTGGTCTTCCTTCTTCTTGAGTTTCATGTGTTTTGCAAATTGTATCTTGGGTATTCTGAGCTTCTGTGAGTTCTTTTGTTATTGGGTTACCTCACTTAGGATGATATCCTCCAGATCCACCCATTTGTCTAAGAATTTCATGAATTCATTGTTTTTAATAGTTGAGTAGTACTCCATTGTGTAAATGTACCACATTTTCTGTAACCACTCCTCTGTTGAGGGACATCTGGATTCTTTCAAGCTTCTTACTATTATAAACAAGGCTGCTATAAACATAGTGGAGCATGTGTCCTTATTACAAGTTGGAACATCTTCTGGGTATATGCCCAGGAGTGGTATTGCTGGATCTTTCGGTAGAACTATGTCCAATTTTCTGAGCTTATATTTAATTTTACAGGAAATTCCTAGAGCAACTTCTTGGAAGTTTTACTTATTCTTAAATATGATTGTGGACACAAGTGCTCTGTTCCTCTAGCAGGGCCAGATATGGATCCTTAAGCTGTCCTTGGATCCTAAGATAATGAACAGTTGGGATACCCTCCTTGGAAGTTCTGTGTTGAAATAATAACATCCATCATTGTTACTGTTATTGTATTGTTATTGTTACTTTAGCTCGAGTCAGAGAGACTTCCTGCTTTTTAATTGACAGAATAAAATAAAAAGATAAACATCATTGAAGTATCACACACTCACAGGTGATACTCCTTAACTCTCATAAGTTGAACATACAAGTCCTCTGGCTCCAGTTCAAGAATTAGGAAATGGGGCCAGCCATGAGCAGTAATTACAGGTGACAAAGCAAAATTAAGATGTCTAAATGGGTCAGTGACAGATTTTTCTTAAGGAAGAAATTATGATCTTTCTCGATAAAACTGCAATTAGACATCCTGACACTCCTGTTCATTTTTTTCTTCTGTGCTGTGTCCTCCCAGCCTCCTCTGGTCACTTTATTGATAAGGGTCCCCTCTCAGTTTCCTCTGTGTAATCGATTCTGTCACTTTTGATTTCCCTTAGCTCAGATTTCAGGTACAGGGCAGCTCTCCCATAGAGTAGGGAGGAGTAGGAAACCTGGATTTTTTTTTTTCTGGCAGTCTGGTGACCCTTCTTAAGGAGTACATTTAAAGTGGTCGCACTTTTGCTGGCGTGAGACAAGCTTCAATGTTAGCAGCTTTTGTTAGTGTCCTTACTGCTACCCAGGTGGTCTGTGCTCTCCTCCTCTTCACAGGTCAATTGCACTCTTTTCTGGAAGCTTTGACACTCCCAGGGTAGATGTAGTTTAGGCAAAGGAGGCACTGGAGCCTGGGAGCCCAGTTAGCAGATAAGCAACCTCAGAAGGCAGCTCTTGCAGTTCCAGATGGCAGAGAGGAGGAGAAAGGGAGCCCCTAGCCACAGCTCCTGTTGGGCTTCCCATGGATTACCTTTAATAGCCCAGTTTTTAGCAAACACTGTCACACCTGCCAGCTTTGTCCTTAAATTTTTACTTCCTTCTGAGGCCTCAGCGAACTCTGTAGCCTGAAGAAAGCTAGAGGCTTGCTATACCTTGATTGATGGGCACTCTGTAGCAGCCCATTTATAAGCTAAGAGGAGCAGTCTTTTGGGGGGATTCTAGGTACATTAATTAGCCTTAGAGACATAGAGACATGGGGGGAAATGAGGTAAACTGCAAAGGCCAGAGCCAGGACCAAGCATGGGACACATTTCTGAAATACCATCATTCCAGAGGCTCAGGAGGCCAGGGCATGGCTGTGAATTGAGGCTATGAAAATACCATGATGAAAGGAGAAAGGGCCCAAGAAGAAAGGGCCCCAAAGGAAACAACAAAAACAGAAGTTGATCCTACACTGGCTTTGCTTTCTGTCCCTGGCTTTCATACTTGTAAAGCAACTCCTAAAGGCTCAGAAGAATGACACTCTTCCACTGCCCTACCCGCCCTGCTAGGAGCCTTAGTAACTGTAGGGCAATATTGCAAGAAGTTGTTTTGGGGGGGGGGTTGCCTGGAGGGGTGTCATGGGAAATATAAATATGGCTTTATCTGTTTATCCAAATTACTAAGGTATGTTTACTACATGTGAATAATAATTTTCTCCATCAAGTTGCAATCTGTCCAGAAACATCTTTCCTAGAATGTATGTCCTTCATTCAAAATGTTCTTTACTCCCATCTCTGCAGTGATTGCCTACTTTTGTCTCTGCTGTGCGCAATTGATATCCGTGGGAATGAACTGCTTGCTTTCCAAATCACAGAGGACAAGCCAGTTGGGCTGAGCGAATGATGACATTTGTTCATGGTGCAAAAAGACAGCCTCTAGGGCCGTGGTTCTCACCCTTCCTAATGTCTCTACCCCTTATTACAGTTCCTCATGTTGCGGTGACCCCCTACCATAACATTATTTTTGTTGCTACTTGATAACTGTAATTTTGCTACTGTAATGAATCAATATAAATATCTAATAGGCAGGATAGCTGATCTGTGACCCCTGTGAAAGGGTCTTACTACCAAAGGGGTCCTGAAATGCAGGTTGAAAAACACTGTTCTAGGTGTTACCTTCCAAGGATGGCGCAAGTGTCGGACCATCAGCAGGCTCAGCAGGGTGCACCGGACCTGCTGAACGAGTCAGCGTGTAAGTGGTTAAGTTACAGAGCCTTGGCTTTCTGGGTTAGAGCTTCCAGCCTTCAAGAGTTAACCTGCAGCGGTGTTCTGTAGAGCCGGGCAGAGGATACACAAGCGTCCCAGCAGGCACTCTGGTTTGCCGTGAACGATATGCGGTTTTGAATGAGCAGCTGCAGCAGCGGGTTTGGGTATGTGGCTTTGCTTTGATTGATGCTGTATTGTTTTCTCTCAAGAGAACAAAGCAATGCTTGTTCCTGTTTGCAAACAAGGTCCCTTTGAGAAAGGGCAGTTGTCTATTAGCCTGCATTCTATCCTGAAAATAAGAGCCCAGGGTGCAGGGGTGAGCTTTTGCAGATTCTCCATCCTCATTTAAGCTGCTCCTCGGATGCTGTGGATTGTCTTTAAACTGATCTGAATTCTAGTGCTGCATAGGCAGGTCAGGTCATTTGAATGTCACGATCGCAGTGGGATTCAAATGGTAGTTTTTGCTATCTCTAACTGGAAATCTATACTTAGAGGTAAATATTTGAAGTTGTTTGTTGAATTGGTAAATGCAGGCGGCAGAACACATTTCCCTGCCCATTTTGGAAGATACGATTTAAAACCCCAGTCTCGGAGAGCAAACTTCAATAATTCATCATAAGCCCGAGTGAGGGAGGCATCATCTAAGACAGAATGTTTTCTCCTCTCCTACAACCTGACTACTTTAGCCCCAGCATACAGTGTGACCGGAAACATCCTTCAGCATGTCGTGACTTCTAATCAGTCGCTACGGTGCGCAGCTGGGTATTGGTATTACTTCACGAACCTTTATTTTGTTCGTGGAAACATATCTGAAACTCAAAACAGACTAGAAATAATCTTCAAAGACTTGAACTGAATGGGATTTCAAGGAATACAAGGTTTTATCTTAAAGTTTTTCAGGATCCCGCTGGTCTCTCTACGTTTCAACACTGCAGCATGAGCCACAAGCTAAGATCACGGATTTTATCGCATTTGACATATCAGCAGATTAAAATGAGTTATCCTTTCCCCAGAAAGGTGATCAAAATCAATTCCCTCAAATTCCTTTGATAACTAAATTTCTCTTTGAAAAATCTGACCACTGTTAAAAAACTTGGGCAAGCTGTCATTCTCAGAGACTTCCAGGTAAATCAGTTTAAAGTGTTTATCAGATCATTTTGCCTAAAGTCACAAATATTTACTAAAGTGAAGGACAGGTTCTGACACGGGAAATGGAACCTGGACTCTTGAAGGCTAGTGGCTGATGAGCAAAAGAAACTTGGGTGAGAGGCTGGGAACTGGTCACTGTGACAGTCAGGGGAAAGAGAACCACTGTGGTGTGAAGGTACAGTCTAGAAAGAAGCACTGTACACACTGATGATGGTATAGATATTTGCAAACTTCCTGGAATGCATGGTGCAGTTAAAATGCAAGGCAATCAACATTTAGGTCTACAACTTTTCTAAAAGTTTCCCCCAACTCAGACACCATATTGAATAAGAATACACACATACACATACACATATGTGCTGCACACACACACATACATGTACAGGGGGAGGGAGGGGGAGAGAGAGAGAGAGAGAGAGAGAGAGAGAGAGAGAGAG